>NC_044497.1:37682500-37995000 GCF_902362185.1 Chanos chanos
TAAGCTCTGTGTTGTCGAGGTATCAGCTGATCCCATGTAGACAAAGACTCCATATCAAATATTTCCTGTCAGATGAAGAACTTTGTTGCTCCTGGATGCCTGGGGCATGCCGGGGAAGTGTAGCTATTAGAGCGGCTTAAGCGTTGAGTAAACCCCCCCGCTTCGCTGACCGTGTGGCTGGGTTACTGGAAAGTCGTGTGGGATTCGGTTTTCTCAGCAGAGTGATGGGGACACATGTGGTCACTTGACACAGATATGGGTTAAGGGCTTAGATTTTGGGGGGATTGGAGGGTTGGTGGGGGTGAAGGGCAGAGGGCAGTAGGGTCTCTGACATGACGTTTGGAATGGGAATGCATGACTATCAGATATCACATAATTCAGTAAGCTTTTCTGAGATTTGCTGTTTATTATGAAACATTCTAGCACACATTGAAAATGAAATCCACTCCATTAACATGGGTCGACCAGAGGTCTTTTATATGCATTAGGCTGGGGCACTAAGTCATCCTGTGAAAGAAAATAGGAGTTTATTTTGTTCAGAAGGGAGAAGTGAAGTCTTTCCTTAGCTTGTGGAAAGTTTAGGAGCTTTGCACCTCTGTATGTATGTAGTTAGACCATAGGATTATCAGTATCTTACAGTAGCTTGTCTCTGTGCAGGAAACACATTGGACAAAGCCTAAAGCAGTCCTCTGGTGACCTGTTGCACGTTTGTCATGTCATGTCATGTCATGTCATGTCATGCTGGAGACTTTCTCTGTGCTCTTTCATTTATTTTAGGATGAGCTTTAGCAGAGTTTCTCACTCAGCTTGTCCACAAGATACAACTACCACTCCTTCATCAAAACATCAGTACAGATTTCATAGCAGTCCACCGAACAATACAGGATACTCCATTTTATTAAACTCAGTATTTGAACTGTATTTAAGCTCAGTTTAAGCCGAGCTGATTTCTGGACCAAAGCCAGCTTTGTTGTTATTAGAGATACATGACTTCTTGATTCTGCTTCTGTAATGGAGACTTCAGACTCTATGTGATCTGGGTTAAGACTGTATTCCAGATAATGATTAAGTATGACAGTAGGCTAAATTTGCTACAAATAAGGATTTGTTTTTCTTAAACACATCATCCTTTTATGAATAAACTCACTGCAAGACGGACACTATATTATACGAAGTGTCATAAACTCATTTTGATATGTAGTACAGTTAGATTGGTAATTATTGGAATGTGTTTTTAAATAAATTAGTCAATCACACACTTGTTCATAGAGGTTTTTTTGACAACTGGTTTGCTCATCTTTGCTCATGTGTCTAATTCAGATCGTCCTAAGATCCGTATGCCCCGTTTCCTGAGAACACGGTACGTCAAGCAAGTCGGAGAACAGATCAACCTGGTCATCCCCTTCTGTGTAAGTCCCAGAAAAAAATTAATGCAGTCTTAATGATGAACCTGACAATAATGGTCCCCATCATCATCATCATCATCATCATCATCATCATCATCATCATAATGGCATTCTCATCTCAGTGTATAAAACGATAATCATTTCTGTCCTTTAGAAATAAAAATACTCAGATATGAGCGGCATAGTTTGTGTTGCTTTATCAGCGCAATATTAACAGTGTTCTCTGTGGTTGCAGGGCAAGCCCAAACCTGTGGTGTCCTGGACTAAGGACAGCCAGCCCTTGGATCCAAAGAAGGTCAATATTCGCAATAGCGACAAGGACAGCATCCTGTTTATCCGTAAAGCGGAAAGAGATGACTCTGGAAACTATGAGATGACCGTGAAGGTTGACAGCTTTGAGGACAAAGCCACCCTTGTCATCCAGATTGTGGGTATGGTCCATTTGAATCAACGGTCGTAAAACTCCCTCTGTAGCTAATGTACCAGTTTACTCCTGCTCTCATTCATTCTCTTTTATTTCCCTGATTCTTTTCTTTATAGATAGAAACAAGGCGATTCGTGGTTTTCACAGTGTAGTATGTTTACCTACTAGTGTTGTCAACCCAGAGCTTTCTGCAGCCCATGTGAATGAGACTCTGATTTAGCTACAGGCCAGTGGGAGCTGTGGGAGCTTTTAGGCCTGGGTTGAGCCGTAAAATGTACAGTGTTTGAGTAACTTTATTGGTTGTTTATGTGTAGAGCTTCCTGGTCCACCAGCCAGTGTGAAACTGGTGGATGTTTGGGGCTTTAACGCTGCTCTGGAATGGACCCCACCCAAAGACAACGGCAACACTGAGATTACAGGATATACCATCCAGAAAGCTGACAAAAAGACTGGGGTGAGCATTCTCATATGAAGGCGTAATACATGCAAAACCTTAGCCACATTAGCTAAACTACACTGACAGAACACCATATCTTCACCTCAGAACACAGACCACTCAAAGCTTTGATAATTTGCAAACCATGAAGTGTATAAGATCCTAAAGAAAACAAAGTTGTCCACAGTTCTCTAAGAAATTATTTGGAAAGCACTGGTTTAACAGTCTGGCCTTTTATGTCATTTGACATGATGCTAATCAGATAAAACCAAAACAAATAGTAGACTGACTGATCAGACTGCATAGAACAGACTTTAGATTGTGTTGGATTCAATACCCTTCTGAAGACTTTGACACAGGTCTGACATTGAGAAATGACTCTGCCTTCTCAATCAGGCGCGTCTGCTTTAATACATTAGAGGCTGATGTCACTTTTAAAATACAAACAAGTAGAGGCCCTAAGATTTATTTTTCACTCCCGAAGCATGGATGCTGTCAAAGGTAAGGTGAGGACTAATTTAGCTCCTTGCCAAGCGTGAAAATCTAAACCAAGCATGTGAGCGGCCCTCACACTCTATAAGGACATACCACTTCTCTGTGGGCTTGTATGGCTGTCTTAGAGGACAGATGGCTGAGTGGCAACTTATCATCAGTTTAGACAGAGCGAGCAAGCCAGAGAGAGAGAGAGAGAGATAAGACTTTGACACCCAGAAACTGTCAGAAGGCAGACTGTAATTCTCATCAGCGAGAATGATGTGAAAACAAGTCTCAGACTGGAGCTGTATTAAAAAAAACAAAAACAAACATGCGACGCTGTTATTTAATCTGAAGCATGCGTGTGCCAAAGCCACATCAACAGAGAGCACAAGCTATATTAGCGCCTGATAGAAATGTATTTGTTTATTGGCTGTCATCTTATGTATTTAAGATAGCAATTCCTCATTTACATCTTTGAAGTCTAAATAGACAACTCTTAGACAACTCTTTTTATATGGACTGTCATGTAAAATGGTCAGTATCTGTCTGTGCTTCAGTGGGTGTCAGAATTATTCCTGCAAGATGAGTGTCTAACATTGTCTGTGTAGCACCAGTTTTTTCCATCTCTCATCATTACACATCTTTTGTATCTTTGACTAGTAAATAGTTATATATCGTGCGTGGCATACCCAAGTATTCAAACAAATATTGTTGAAAATGATTTTGCTTGGCAGAGATGGATTACTGGGATAGAACAATAGTAATTAAACAGCATGGTGAGTAAAGATGGTTTGAGCTGAAGATGTGAATGAAGTTTTTTTTTTTATTTATCTGTATGGCAGGAGTGGTTCACTGTCCTGGACCACTACCACAGGCTAAATGCCACTGTCTCTGATCTCATCATGGGCAACTCCTACACATTCAGAGTCTTCTCCGAAAACAAGGTGGGGATCAGTGAGAACGCTGCTGTCACTAAGGAGGTGGCCACCATTCAGAAAACAGGTGAGGCCATCTTCTATGGCTTTAGGGTGTGGTTATAAGGTTTGGTAAGTTTGTTTGACAGCACATACCCCTTATCTCTCACACCTCTTATCTCTGAGGTGTTTCAGAGACAACATTCCAAGAGCAAACTAATAAATATGTCAAAGTGTGGCCCTAGATGAAATCACATTCAGAAACTCTCAAAGATCAGCCAATTGCACTTCACACAACATGATCCAAGCAGTTATCAGACTGACAGGAGTGGAGGCATATAGTGCTCACTCTCCACCCCCATCCCCCTAAGTGGGTGTACATTTACTACTGTTACCACTGGTGTTGTTTTATTAGTACAATATCACTCTGTTGCTCATTAATCATCTTTCATGTGTCTTTGTTTGTTGAGGTTATCCAATACTGTCTCTGCACATACTGGATATAGCTAACAGTTGCTGTGTCACAGCTGTCAGTCCTGACTAAGGTTGGTGTGTCTGTGGTAGGAATCGTGTATAAACCACCTGAGTACAAGGAGCATGACTTCAGTGAAGCACCCAAGTTCACAACCCAACTCAGTGACAGATCTGCCACCGTGGGTTACACCACCAAACTTCTGTGTTCTGTGCGGGGAAGCCCTAAGGTATGGACCAGGAGTGGTTCAGTTTTCATGCACTGTCTGTGGACTGTTAGATCATGCACTTGTAGAAAATAATTGCTCTGCTAGCATGAAGTCACCTCACCTGCTAATTTAAAGCTATGCTCAAATATGACATTAAAGCACATTTGCACATGTGACACTAACACACATGTAGTATTGTAATGTAACACGCAGTAATGTTATATTGACTGGCCTGCAAATTTCATCTCAATTCACATCACAACATTGCATTTATATCACATCAGCTTATCATCCAGCTCTTAATGACATCCATTATTAAGTCACAACTATTCATATGAGAATCACAAAAGACTTCATAAAGGCAGTATAGGCTTGGTGACCGCTGCTTTTACAGCCTCCTCAGTCAGATCCTGATTTGGTTTGGTTTGTGCGCCCATGTGTTTTTTATATGCTTTATGGCCAACATAGTGGATATTTTTCCGAGGTGAAAAATCTTTGTTTGGAAGTGTGCTTACTGATGATACATTGCTGCGACCATGATTTAGATTTCACACTGACGCTAACAGAGATCCTGTCCATGGAGAGTGAGTTGTAGCAGTAGCTATACGCGTAGCGTGCATGTCTGAACACTTGGTGCTAAAAGTGTATCATCAACCATAAACAGCTTAGCTGCTACTTGACGAGGCAGCAGCTGATATTGTGGAGCTGGTATTCTGTGACCCAAACGTCCTTGACTACACGCTCAATAAATAGACACGGGTGTGTTCAAGTTGCTACAGTGTGTCACGTAGCTGAGATGGTCATTTGGTGGCTGGAGACATTATAGCTGAAGCGTCTAGATAGCTTACTGCGAGCATGCTAGCTTTCCAGCTGAACATTGGCTTGCCTGGGATGAATTCTGATAGAGGGAGAGTCAGCGGATGTGCATCTCCATCTCCCTCTTCTGTTGGAGAGCAGAATCAAGTTTCATGGACAGCTGAGGAAGGATGTGGTTGTATTTGAATAAATGTGTGCTACGATGCCGTTGCCTCCCCTCATCACTCTCTCATGAAAGCAGTTCATTTTTTATTGAAACCTCATCACTTGATACCATTCCTTGGTTCTGCACCAAAGTGTCTTGTAGCCATACAACTCAGTAATAGGCTACTATGATTTTTAGCCATGCCTCTATCTCAGTCATCTGATCTAGATCAAAGTCATATAAGGCATCAAAATGAAGAGCAATGTCATTCCAGGAACTAGATATTTTAGTGTCATGATTGCATACTAATTGTAGCCCTATCACTGTTTATTTAATATGGAATGAAGGCAATACTCACACACTTTTTTTTAATAAATCAATGATACCTGACCTACAGTCCAGCTCAGCTTCAGTATCAGCATCAATATCAGCACTTTAATGATCCTTGCTCGTGTTGACATATAGGCCTCTGATGCCCAGGTCACACCTAGTGCGTCACTGCATAGGGGCACAAAAGAAACTCAAGAGGCGGGGTTAGTTAAGGCTCTAGTTTGCTTAATTTGAGAGAAATGAAAAAGATATTAAAATGTTCCTCTGACCTGCATTTTTAACACTAAGTTCATGATATAGATCATAAGTTATTTCAGAGAATTTTGACACTCAGACACATGCACTTGCAACATAAGAAACGATTACATGACACTAATACATTAATACAACAAAGCATCCTATGTGATCATGGTCTAATGATTTAAGGTTCTCCAGTGTTTTGTAACACATTAAGAGGACAATATTTTTGAGAGTGCTCTCAAGTGCAGTGTTGTTCCAGTGTTGTTGCCAAATGCAAGTCAGACACACAGGATTGCCTTCTTAGTACACTGGCAACCCACCAAAAAAAGAGACTTTGAGGCCAGGGGCTTTGGTAACAGGTTCATGTGATAATGTATCTCTAACAGAGGACAGAAGTGAGATAAGACAACATATCAACCAACTGTTTTATCACAGTCTTTCCTCTTTCAGTCTAGTGGCTGTCTGCTGGCCTGTTAGTGGGGGCGCATTTTTTTTTTTTTTCTTTATGTCCGTCACAAGCTGTGCGGTTTCTTTGTGACACCCACATACTGTGCACCAGATCAGTGCTCACTCTTTGGAAGAGAAAGTTGATGTTTGCCTAAGTGTTAATGAGATATATCTCAATTACTTTCTCCCTCTGTCCCTCTCTCTCGCGCACTCATTTCTTACACACTGCAAGTTCTTTAAAATGCTAATCTTTCAGTGCGGAATTCTCAGTTGTTAAAACAGATTATCACTTGCTCTGCTACTTTAGAGGTTTCGTTTCTGTGTTGTCACAGGTGAGTAATGTCAAGAGAACGGTCAATGCTACGCTGCAAAGTTTGACCCTTTTGTCATATCAATAAAGCTGATCTACTGAACATTTTGGTACATCAAGTCATGAGTATTTTTTCCTTTTAAGTGGAGACACTTTGTATCTGCTACAGACCTTCATCTCTCTGTGTTTCTCCTGCCTGTAGCCAAAGGTCGAATGGCTGAAAAACCAGATGGTTATTGGAGATGACCCCAAATTCAGACAGATCAGTAACCAGGGAGTGTGTTGCCTGGAGATTCGCAAACCATGCAGCTTCGATGGTGGTGTGTACACCTGCAGGGCAAAGAATGCCCATGGAGAGGCTGTCGTGGCCTGTAAACTGGAAGTTAAGCGTAAGTATAGACTCATACACCCCTTCTTCTAAAAGCCATATTACCAATGTTTGGTCTGGCCTTTTTTTTTAGTCTCACAGAGTGACTTAAAAGTAGTTTCTCTTTCAACAGAGGTGGTTGTTCCAGAAGAGAAGGAGAAGAAGTAACAGGTCAGTGTACACGTTAGTGAGTCTAAAGTCATTTATAGCCATCCTAATAGGAGCTAATTCATTCAAGCACTTTAATATGTTCAGTCACACTACACTTACATTTACTCACACAATTTTACCCATACAGACATATGGCATCACAACACATTCATTACAGTGCTCACAGGCCATGTACATCCACAGGTTGATGGTCTTACTCCATATACAAGCAGTGCACAGTGAACCCGTACCTATGCATACACAGATCAGTCAGTCTAATTACTTACCCATACATACACCGGTCAGTCTGAACACTTACCCATACATACACAGGTCATTCAGTCTAAATACTTACCCACACATATACAGGTCAGTCAGTCTAAATACTTACCCATACATACACAGGTTGGTCAGTCTAAATACCTACCCACACATACACAGGTCAGTCAGTCTAAATATTTACCTATACATACACAGGTCAGTCAGTCTAAATATTTACCCTTAGATACTAAGGTTTGTCAATCCAAACTTGCACCCATATGTACACAAATCCATCAGTCTGAACCTGCACCAATCCATGCACAATCTGTGCTGAACCTGTGTTCATATCCACACAAATAAGTCAGTCTAAACCCATCAGTTTAAACCATTGTATAAAGGCAACTCAGTTCTCCTTATGCAGCTATAAGGGGTTTGTCATTTCAGTCCACAGCTCCCCCTTTACAGATATAACCAGCATTGTCACTAGCAACTTCTGTTTGAGTGGACAATTGAACTCTTACAAACCGCTGATGTTGCTTGAAATATTTTGTAACACAACTTAACTACAACATTTTTAGTACGTGGCTTTTCTGTCTCTAATATAGTAGAAGTAGCTAGAGCTAACACTGCTAGAGCCGCTAATGTGGTAAAAAGTACATTTTGGACTGGTTGCAGCACCAAAGAGCAAAAGACATTTCATTAAAACCATGTCTGTCACTCCTTCAGCTTACTCTTTGGAAGAGAAATTCATTGAAAAAATGAGAGCTGCCAGGGAGTTTTACACATCCTGTATGTTATTAATGGGTATAATAACCATTAGCTTACATGAAAGTGTATGGAAGACTTGAGTTACTGAGGACATATAAGAGTAAAATTACTGGACAGTTTAAATCAACTACCACCACTTGTTACGTATATCTGGCTGACCATGATGCCAGTGCTAGATTGCTATGTATCACCTGATCACCTTGGCAGCTCCTGATCCACTGAAGTTACCACTACACCTTGACACAGCAGAGATGTGGAGATCACTAACCATGCTTGTAGTTCTTTCTGTGCATTTTACACATTTCGTACATAGTCTGGCCTTTTTTTTTCTATTTGAGGGCTTGGTATTTGGGGCCAACTGGCAGGAGTGAGACACACCATACATGGGTTTCCCTTAAAACCAAAGGGTATGTGGCCTCTCCCATTCTATAGGCTGACAGTTGCTGTGTTCTAAAAATGACAGTGAACTGCGAGGCCTTCAGAGGGCTACATGACGTGTCTGTGTTCACATTACCCTGACTCAACAGCGGTAGCAACACTGCTAACACAGACAGGGACAACATCAGCACATCCTCTATAGGGTAGCTCACAGAAAGAGCGGTTTTTAAACCCATGTTCATCTGTCACATTTACATTTATGGTCTAGGAGTGAAATGCGGCTAATTTTTCAAAGCAACGAAGAACACAACTATTTATGAAAGGAGAGGATTTACATCAAATTTTCAGAGATGTTTAAAGAAACAGGAACATACTGGAAATTTCATCGCTGACTTCATTTCACAGATGTCATTTAACAAAATGTAGAGGGAAGACAGTAGTAATTCTGTGAGGAGTAGAGCATGTCATGTTTATGTAGAATGATTAATATTATCTTGAGTGTTAGCTCCAAATATTCCCCCCTATCATCTTTCAACTCAGAACTCTTACAGCATGTCTCAGGGTCCTGCAGAAACCAGGGTTACCTTAACAATGAAAAAATTTAACAGTACAGCTATTCCAGCAGAGAGAGAAAGAAAGAGAGAGAGAGAGAATGACTTGAACAAAACAGAAGTTCAGACCTAGTTGAAATGTCAGATGTCATGTCATGGGTCAGGGGTTTTGCCATCCTGAAAGAAGAGGGGAAATCCACTTCTCTGAATGTCTGAGTCTTGCTTTTCTTTTCTCTCCCTCAGATTGTTTACGACGGAGGTTGTAATTGGAGCTGAAGTTTGTACATACGAATGGACTCAACCCTCAACAAGTCTCCTCCAAAGAGTTACGTTTCTGTGCACATTTCATAGTAGGCTTTTTGTGTGAGGGTGGCATAGAAGAACCATCCATTTCCACACTATTTCACATGCTACTTACACGAATGTACAGCAGGTTTTCTGCTATGTAATATCCCTGACTTTTTTCCCTTACCGTCATTCTCAGTGTGCCTAATAAATTGATGAATCATTTAAGACATGTCCTGTAGTGCTGTATGAAACTGGATGCACATTAAAATGTATATTTTTGAGGCAAGCTTTGGAGTAGTAAATGATTTCTTTTGTCCAATAAGTGTCCAGTATGGCAGGGGTGTTCAATGAATCTATGATTAAACATGTAGAAACAAATTTTTATGTTTGTACATGTTATATTTCAGTCTTTGAGTTGTAATTTTTCTTTTGGCTTATAATGCACTCAATTACAAGAAAAGAGAGCCAAGGTCAGAAGCAAGCTTGTCGGCCTGTAATGGTATGCTCGCTCTGGTTTCATACTCTGTATTCAGAAAATATTCTGTGGTAATTATTAACCCTGCCTGTGAGATATGCTGTCAGATCTGAAACAAAATGGAAGCAGCGTGCTGATCTCATTCCTTCTGAAAAGATATAGGGCTGAAATAAGCATTTAGTTCACTGTGGTGAAGTGTATAGGGTTTAGGGCATTTACATACACAGAGTCTATTATGACCCTATCAGCGTTCAATGTAGAACACATATTACTCCTCCCATAGTTTATAGCCCATAGTGTCTGACTTCCTGGACAAACTTGAATAAGTAAATTATGGGACCACGTATAAATTCTACACATAAGCAGACTGTTTTTTGTTGTTGTTTTTATTTGATTGATTGTTGATTTCTTTTAAATGTTACTGCACAATTTTTAGCTTGTTTGCTTTTCTGTATTTTCGTCAGAAGGCAGTCGTTGGTATTTTTATGTGTGGCGTTGGTATTTTTATGTGTGGCAGAAATGGCTACCCACCCTGCATGCTGCTTCTTCTTCTCTGAAGTTTCAAACTGTCAGTTTGAAAGGCCGCTTATTTTATCAAGTCAGAATTTCAACATCAATTTGTCACTTCTGACAAATGAAAATATAATAATATATTAAATAAAAAACTGTATAAAAATTTGAAAATATGAATAAATATACATTTTAGGAGGCTTTGCAAGAGTATAAATCTGAGAGGTAATTAGGCTCTGACATGTTTTGCTTTTCTACACTCTGTTTATAGAACACAACAGTCTATGTAATTTTTACAACTTGTTAACATTTACATAACTTGTTAGCAAGTCCAATGTGCAGCGTGAACAATCATTGATATCAGACTCTTAGTTTCTTACTACGTTATTTACTGCAAGCTCCAAACAAAAGGTGTGATTGCTGAAGGTGTCAACAGGGGTCCTGTGAACTCTGACATATACAAATGCATTACACAAAGCAGTAGGTTGTGTATCAACGATCTGTTGGATGTATACACGGGGTAATCTAGAGGCAAATGCACAGGAAATGTGTCAGCAAGTGTGAGTTTCACTGTGCTTGTTTTACTTCTCTCATTTTAGAATGATGATTTTAGAGTCTTTATTAAGTTAGTCAAACCACTTATTCTTATGAAGTTATGAATATTCAGCTGACCACACAGACTCCTTGAAAGCAGAGTAGATTAGAATGATAATTTCACCATCTGATTCTTAAGACAGTGCTTAATTACAGACTGTTTCTATTACAAAATCAAACCGTTTTAGGAGAGTGCCTTTACTACCAAACTCAGAGAACATAGGGCCCTAGTCATAGAGTCATAGCTGTGTCAGTTATAATGATTTACTATACATCAGCTTTGTAATACTATATGGACTAAATCATCAACACAATTTATACCCATTCACTGATCAACACACTTGAAAACACTTGACTTGCTCCCGCTTTAACATAATGTGTTACAGACAAACGAATGTGTGCATGTTTGTATTGTCTTCTCCTCTCTTGGGCAGGGCAGAATAGTTCAGTTTCATGCATTGACAACAAATTTATCACACATTTCAAAGCATTGTGGTTTTTATGCTCAAACTCTAACTGTGCAGGATGTTGCCTCACCACACATTTTGCATAAACACAATGGAAAAAAAACTCTTAAATATAACAGGCTTTAGAACTACAGGTATGAAATTAATTGGTTTCCACATTCTCAGAAGAGCTATTTCAACTGGTATCTTGAACACAACAAAAATAGCCTCTGTGGTTTATCTTACTGGAAATTAAACTATTCTCACGTACTATATATATACCTATTGGTCAGTTTACTAAGTACAGCTGTCTAATACCACATTGGATCCATCATTATTGCTTCCATAGTGGGACACTCTCATACATGTAATGGTATCGTGTAGTTGAGGTAGTTTGGATGTTGTTTTATTCATATTGTGAACAGACTGTTTCATCTCGTTCCGAACACACTTCACTTGGATGAGGTCTGGGGACTGTGCAGGACACTCAGGTGACGTGAGCCTACACCAAATCTTGACTGTGCCATCAACATAATGTCACAGGAACCAGGATTTGACAAACTTAACCTCACATCTCTCCAGTTCTGCCAATCATCTGTTCATTGGAGCCACTTCTTCTCTGTAAACTCAAGGCATTTTTGTGCATGAAAAGCCCAGGAAGGCAGCCATTTCTGATAGTGGAACCAGTGCACTTCACACTCAAACAAATCAACTGACTGATTTTGTTGTAGAGTAACTCTGAGTAGATTCCACTCCAAGTATTTGTTCATTGATTTGAATTAGTCTGTCCATAGAGGTTTAAATACTTACGAACAACAAGACAAAATTACAAGGCTACATTTATTCCTGCAGATTTGAATTGCAAACAAGCAGGCAAAAGTATCAGCAGCTTCAAAGCACCTAATTTCTGATTGAAAGGAGTCCCAGATAGTTGGCCAAAACACAACAGTTTGTCCATATTTTATTTATAGTAGCTGCTAAGCTGAGTGGCACAGTTGAATCCCAAATGTGATTCTTTTTCACACTGTGAATCACCCCCTTCACTCAAATCCTCAGTCAGGTAATGATTTGCATATAAAGTACATCCTCCTTGGAGAATTGATTGGTGTTTTTAAATGATGGAATAACAAGATGTGCCCCAACATCCTCCAGTAATCCCCGATGGTAAAGCACCTGTGTGCCATGACACTGTCTCCTGGTTCCAGCAGGTCCAGGACACCAGACAGCAATGTCCATTCATTATCTGAGATTGCTCCAGTGTAAAGACTTGGTGCAAATGAGATGGCACCATTTGGAGAAGCACCAATGGTTTAAAAGTGGTGGTATTTTTGTACACTGAAAATGTTTCTGACTGAAAAAAGGGGCTCTCACATGTCATTCCAAGATAAGGGGCAGTCGAAGATAACAGGGTTGTACAGTAATCCCTGATCTTCTGAGGCATCATTGCCCATACCTTCTCACCAGTTGCCATATTGAAATGGAGCCCAGCACACAGTGCAGGTAACTAGTCAACGTGATTGTGACCATGCTGACGGTTGCTCTGTCAACTTCAAAATGGTCAGCAATTATCTTTATGGCCAGCTACAATACAGAAAAAGTACATGGACATTTTGTCAATTAGTATTAACTGTCCTCAGAGGCTAGAAGTTGGTTCCACTTTATCCACACCCATTCTCTAACCTTTTGTCCAGTAAATGTGATTGGCTGCTGATGGTTGAATGATGTCCCAGGACACTCAAGAGACCCACTCTGATGGGAACTGGAAATAGAAACGGAGGTGTTCATCTGTTGGACAGAATCTGTTTATAGTGTGGTGTGATTTGTCAGTGTCCCATTCTGTATCTGTAAATGACCCAAGGGTGTTGATGAAATCTCTTCGACTATTACACGGGATGCATCGTGGCTCCAACTGTTTAAATTTCTGAGCAGAACAGAAAAAAAAGTAACATGGTGCAGGAAAAACAGTCATGCTCTCTTGAGCCCCTTTCACACATAAGAGCCAGAACATTGAAAGCAATGCTGGTGGATACCTCACTTTCACACTTGCAGCATGTTTCCAGAAAAATGCTAGGACAAGTATGCTCACATGGCATGAAAATCCAAAAGTACATCATCAAAAATGTTATCCTCTTATCCTTCAATGTTATGTGTTCAGAACTAGGTCTGTAAAGAACTTTTCTGGAAAAGTTTGGTCAAGGAAAATTGTTAGATCAACCTTCCTGGATTTCTGGCATGTGATCACATGCCAGAACATTTACTGATAAAGCTGGATATGTAAAAGGGGTTCTAGACTCAATGCCCTTTCACACATGAGCCCAGATTGCTGGATGAATTTTTCTGGCAATACTGGTGGATAACCCCCTTCACACTTGTACACCAGTCCAGGAAACCAGTCCAGGGTCACACATGACATGAAAATCCCAGAAAGCCAGGATTTACGTGGCAAAAGATGCTTTATCTTCAACAAAATGGCAGGCAAACAGATTCTGTTGAAGGTTGATTTGCTGGCAATGTTATTCATTTACAGCATGTTTTATAGACAACTGATGTTATTTCATACAATAATGAGTTTGATGGTTCACTTGTTTTTGCTTAACTGATTCGAATCTCCTGGCCTATCTTCCGGTAAGTAAGTTGAAGGGCAAATACGTCATCAAAACGTTATCCTCTTCTCTGGTAATTTCTCACACTTGGGTCTATTCAGAACTTTCCTAGGTCTTTTTCCAGAAAAATATTGGATCAGCTTTTCTGGAATTTTGACCCCTGCTCACATTCACATGTGACCCCGTTCCAGAACATTGGGAGAACATTTAGAGATAATGCTGCATGTGTGAATGGGATTTCAGGTCATGGAGATCATCAGGTCATCAAAATTGTTATCCTCTTATCCAGCTATGTTATGGATTTGTTCATATTTGAGTCTATCTAGACCTTGTCTGGAAAAGTGTGGTCCCAGAATTTCTCCGAATTTGAAGTCTGGCTCGTGTTCATGCATAACTCCGTTTCAGAAAATTGCTTGAACATTTATGGACAAATCTGCATGTGTGAAAGGGGTTTAAGATGTGCATCCAGTGTTGCTGAAGTCTCCTGGTGTTTTTCCTGGCGTTTCTCTCCATGTCTCAATCTATATGGGTCTTCATCCTAACAGACACATACTCCTGTGCAGGTGACTCATTCAGTTAAATTAATTCATTTCACTGAAAGTGAGATGGCATAGTTTCAGATCTTAAATGCTTCACTATTCACCTAGGGAGAGATTTTGGTAATCCTTGGGTTGGAAATGCTGCTCACAAATGAACATTCTGCCTCTTTTTGTACAAGATTTTGGTACTTCATCCCTCCTAATGACACATACCAACTTTCTCTCCAAACTCTCATTTCTAAACTGGTTTTTACCACCATTGATGTGGCGTTTTCCCTTCTATAATGACTAATGTAGAGTCCAGCAGTGTGAAAATGGACTACAGTGTATAAATAATTACTCTTTTACATTTGTTGCATGACCTTTCACTATGTACAAAGAAATCACACCCCGTTACAGCAAACTGTCATGACCACACCCACATTTTGGTTATGCTTTCATTTCCGGTTGCTGGCAGAGTTCAATGACAGGAAACCCATCTCTGCAGAGCAGACCCGTCCATCAGTATGACTGCCACAGTTTTGGTATCTTAAAACAGTTTTTTCGGCAAAAACAATGGCTCTTCACCAGCTAATCCTGCTGACAGGTGAGATGTGTGTGTTATCAGGACATTTGTACAGAATCTTAAACAGTTAATGGTATTTTATTGCTGCCATCATTGGACAGTTTACAATCTATATAAATTCTCTTTTGTTTCATGGTCTTGGATCTGTAAATGGGGCTACTGGCAGCAAACAAATATGACAGAAAATGTAATGTCTTTGTTTCTCTGTTTTTTCTTCTAACTATTTAAGCCATTTTCTTCACAAATGTATGCACGACATGCAGAAATATTTTCCAGCATGTTTTTTTCAAAGTTGCATTTTCTTTTCCTTTGCTTTTGTGACATAGTCTAAATAACAATGAACTAATAAATTTACCAGTTTTAGTTTTACTTTTATTTAGGCGTATATAAAAAAAGAACGGATAAGAAGGGCACAGTAGCCTCAGGTGCTAGGCTGATCAGATGAGTTTTTGCATCAACAGCGTTAAAATTGCAGACCTGGACAAGGGAAGCAAAATGTTTCTGCAAGAATGTTTGCAAATGTCCTAAAGTGCCTGATTTACCACTCCCTCAGCACCCTCCTTCCCTTGAAGTGCGCTTCTGAACGCTAATGTGCGCTGGGTTTCACCCTGCATATTTTGGCTGTCACATCTATAAATCCCCAGAAAAAACTTTCCGTACTTCTTGTTAGTGGCGGTAGTTTGTATATAGTGCATCTCCAAAAAAAAAAAAAAAATTCCTGTATCCCTTTGTTGAAATGTTGTGGCTTTCATTGCACAATGCCTTGTTCTGTTTGCGCCTTTTGCTTATTTTAATGAAGCAACCTGTTATCCATTGAATTGTGTTTGTTTAGTGAGGACATGCAAACCGTGTCATCATGTCATTTTACATTTTGCCATGAAATATTTTGAAAAAGTGCCCTTTTAGAGATTTTCTGAAGTTCAATATAGTTCAACAAGAACTACAGGAAGCACACATTTCATCTGCACTCCAATCTTTAATAAACTACAGCATTAAGACTATTTTCAGATTTTTTTTTTTTTTTTACAGATGTCTAAACAATTAAATGGTCAAACCGTTGAGAACTTTACTGAACATCTCAGTAGCGCTTGGCCCAAACACCTGCTTACAGTTTCCTGTGCTGAGCTCTTTGAGGTGACAAAGGCGGATGTGCCGTGTTTGTTAATTTTTCTCACTGATTGTGGAATTTGATCCCATGGATGGCATAGATATAGCTTCTGTGAATAGAATTTAAAAGAGCCTTAAGTTTTGCCCTTTTTTATATAACATGTCATTTCTGCTGCTGTGTGCTTTGAGCTGCTAACTTATATGAGAATAACATCAGTGATGTTGCTATTGTTCTTCTATACCACCTTTTCTTTTTCTTCTTCTGGTCATTATTTTTGTTGTTGTTGTTGTTGTTATCAATGGTGGTGGTGTGAAAATTATATTGATAGTTTTGCGGGGGGGGGGGGGGGGGGGGGATTGTAATTAATCTATAGTTTTATGAATCAATTCTAATGGTTCACCTTTTCTCACTCAACAAAAACTTTCATTTACACTGATTTGGCAGCCTCTGCTGTTGTTTGGCTGTGTCAGGAGGTGATCAGTGATGGTAAGACATGAGTATTCATACTATCCTTTAACAATCACCTGTCCATTATTTGTGAGCACTAAAACCAATATGTAAGTTTCAAAAGCATGTCCATCGGTGAAAGCTAAAGGTTAAGGTATGCCACTAAAGAATTTGTTCTAGTGCCTACTACTCATGTAGTCTAGTGAAGAACTTGTGTTTTGATGAATAAATGACCTTTGTTTGAATTTCATTTAATATAAAATGTTTAAAATAGTTAAAGATAGTAAGTAAGGAATTAATTATATAGAATTCATAATAATTTTTTTATTATCAGACCACCCACTTCATGCTCTTTGGCCATCAAAGAAATGTCCCGCATATTCTCACTCAGCAGACAGTGTTCTGAAATTTTTAAAGCACCAACCATCAGGTTGTACAGATATTGATTTTAAAAACTCAGTTCACTCAGCAAATAAGTCTGCCAAATATCATTTAAATACAGTATGTGTTCATAGTGTATTGCATAATACTGGCCCACAAAGTTCTTGCATTGCAGATCCTTTGAAAGGAACCCATGGTCTGCGTTTACTAAAATGAATATTAATGATCTCTTCACAAATGTTCAGATCTCCCACAACCGCACATAAGCGTGAAACAGGGACTGCAATCCTTTTACACATCTGAGGCACCGACCCTGAGCTGTGAGATTCAGGATGCATTTACAAACTGGACCTACATATGGAAGAAAGATGGACAGAAGCTTCCCGAAGAAAGTAATATTCTTTCCATTCCGTCAGTTAAACCTGCTGACTCTGGGAAATACACATGTATGGGAGTTGATGTAAAGGATCCTCAGACAAGTGAAAGCATACCAGTCGAACTAAAGGTTAATGGTAAGTTCTTTTCTTTTTCTAATTTTTCAAAAATAACTAAAGCATGGTTTGGTCCATTCTAATGCAAAAAAGCAAAGATTTTCGGATCCATGTAAGGAATGAAAAGAGCATGAGAAAATGTCTACATTAGAGGATTGACTGGGTGTTGGTTAATTACTGCTGTCACACATTGGATCATTCGTTTAAGGGGATGTACACAACGTATAGAGAAACGTTCTTGTTTTAACTCATCGCTTGTGCTCAAAATGCAAGAAAAATGAGAAGCAAACATCTCAATACTAAAGCTTCTCTCAGATCTTCGCAAATCATAGACAAAATAAAATGGATGCAAAGCAAATCATATGATCAATTCTGAATCACTTCACTGCAAATAAAGAGGGCTGCTGAAGGTTAGGTTGCAGGCAAAGGAGCCCTTAATATTCCAACGTGAATATTTGAATGCAAATGGTGCAAATAACACAGGCAGTTGTCTGCTGAACAGTGGAAAAGTCGCAAGTCAAACATTTCACCATGTTTATGGGTGAACGAGAGATTGTATGTCACACACCAAAAGTAATCTGTCTGCTTCCAACAGTGACGTTCTGACATTTTTTGTAAAAGTGTTGAATGTTTTCTCTTGATATCATTAAGATTCACTCAAGTTTTCTAACAGCATACCAGTGGTGGAGGAAGTACTCAAACACTGTACTTAAGTAAAAGTACAAATAAACAGACAAAAATGTACTCTAGTAAAAGTAAAAGTACCACATTAACCTTTTTACTTGAGTAAAAGTAAGTAAGTACCTGCTTTTAAATATACTTAAAGTATTAAAAGTAAAAGTACTTGCTGAATGTATTCCCTAATGCAATGGTCTACAATATCATTAAGTGTGCCTACTGTATGTACAAACAATCTCTTATCAATTATTTGAAAGGTTATTGTTTTTATTGTGTTTACCCTCTGTGACACAGTTCACACTTGGACTTACGATTCTGTGAATCAGAATTTCAGGGGTGACCTGCAGAGTTAAATGCCATTAAGCAAAATAAGAAAGAGAACTGATTATACCTTCAAAAGTTTTTATTTAACTGTAAATAAAACCAAACACAATATAACACAATGCAAAACCATTGTGTTATATTGACTGCAGTAAACACATTCAAGTCAAAGTTGTCCGCCTGAAAAAAGGGGCATTAAACACACCTAACTAAGGAATAGGCACTGATCCTAACACAGGATTTCAACATATTATCTATTACAAAATTTATACTTTTGCCAGACTGTTCTTACAGGAGATGGAAATTTGGTTTGGCTCAATATAAGCATGCCAAGTAGGGTTGACAGTCTGACTTTTAAATTCCATTTTAGTGTAATTAAGACAAAGGTATCTTTAAAGTAATTACTACGATGTTAATCCTGTCATTGTATAATGCCAACTAATTTTAAACCTTAACTCTGAAGGAGCACAGGGCTAAAGAGCCCCTAGCCACACAAGCAACATAACCACCGCTGTTCCCGGGATCTAGTATCCAAGCAAACACCCAGGACCAAGACTACATTGCGTTAGCAACATGCATGTGTTACTTGCCAGTTAACGCTAGATTATAATAATTTAATCGTGTTTACTTGTTGCTAGTGGTGCATTTGAACTACAAGGCTAGCTAAGGTTACATAAGACTTCACTAACCTAAATTAATTTAACATGCAAAAGTCAGGTAGCTTTAAACAATTTAATTTACCTCAATATGTTTCTTCAAATTTGACGGCGAACTTTTGAAAGCTAGTATCTCGTGTTTTCGAGGGAGACAAAGATGGCACAGGAATCTCCATGAATCATTTTTAGGACCAGTTATCTCAAACAACTCTTTTAAATAAGGCCATGGGTGGCGCATGTCTAATGGCTGAATCTCTGTGGTCCCCTCTCTCGAATCTATTTTGGGTGTTTTATCACTGGTTAGTGCTGCTGCTGATGCTGATGCTGCTGCTGCTGCGGGCGCGCCCCGCTCTTGTTGAAGGAGGGTCTAACATTACCTGTCTGCTTTGATTGGTTCAGTGGACCAGTTCCCCTCTCGCCATTGATTACTTTAAAACTAACAAACAAACAAAAAAACGCAATGTGACTGTAACGTGTAACGCAACGCATTGTAGAAATGTAGTGGAGTAGAAAGTATAGATACTTGCTGTAAAATGTAGTGGAGTAAAAGTCAAAAGTACCCACAACTAAATCTACTTAAGTAAAGTAAAGAAACATGAAAATTGTACTTAAGTACAGTAACGAAGTACTTGTACTTTGTTACATTCCACAACTGCAGCATACACAAATCACCATAAAAATGGAATTTCCTGTGGCAAAAAAGCATTGTATACCAGCAGTTGAGTTTGAAACTATGATCAAATCTATGCCAGTGCTCACTGAATGTCTTCTAGCAGCTATTATTGGCCCAATTCCATGTTAAGATTTTTTTTATGTTTCCCTTATTTTGGTGGCTACCTGTAGCTCATTTCATTAGAGGCGTGTACATTTTGTGAGGTTCAATATATATTTGTATCCAAAGTTTTTTTGCTCATAGCTAATTCCATTAACTTCCAAAAGCATTGAGAGATGATGAATGTTAATATATTCACAAGCTTTATTTTCATCACATTTTCTGCACAGACCCTCCTCAGCCACAGCTAACTCTACAGTATGGATGGAAAGAGGTTTTCCCCACTGAGAAGGTGACTTTCAAGTGTAAGATTATGGACGACCCAGCGGTCTGGACGTACGAATGGTACAGAGATAATAAGAAACTTTCTGAGGAAACAGACACGCTGTCAATCCTTTCAGCTGCAGTTAAAGACTGCGGACAATACACTTGCAAAGGAAAACACAGAGAGAGGCCTACTATATTTACAGGGTCAAGTGCACCATATGCACTGACAGTTTACGGTAAGCTATTTTCAGAATCCAAAATCATCATGGTCTTTTTTGTAAGATAAAAAATGAAATGTAGGAATTTGAGGCAATACCTATTTCTTCTGGCTTGTAATAAATTGTTCTATTAACCATTATATGGAGGTCATTAACAGACAAATGCATATCTTCTATAAGCATATCTTCTATAAACTTCTATAAATTTTTCTGTTTCTTTTCACCTCCAGATAAAATACCAAAACCTGTTCTAAGCAAGAGTCCGACCTATCCGCAGATGTACACTGCAGAGGCTGTCGTCTTTAGATGTGAAGTTAAAGAGAAGTCTTCTGAGTGGGAATATCATTGGTATAAAGACGGAATTCAAAAAATGATCCCAGACCCAAGGGAATCCACTTACAACATAAACTCTGTTCAGTCATCCCATTCTGGAGACTATAAATGTCAAGCCTATAGAGGAAATTTCATGTCTGAATATAGTGATGCTCAAGAGCTACGTGTTAAATGTAAGATGAATATTTCTCTCATCTGAATAGATATATGATTAACAATTAAAGTTATATGATGTTCATTTTCTTCTGCTCTGAATGCAGTGAGAGTTGTCTTTTATGTGCAAGATATATTTTTGCCCCTCCTGTGATTGGATATTCATTTGATAAATGTACTTTGTTTTTCCCCTGTACTTTGTCTCTGCAGTTCCTCCTAAACCTGAGATTTCTCTACAGTCTGGCTGGAAAGAGGTTTTTCGATCCGAGCAGGTGACTTTGAAGTGTGAGATTCCTGACGGGTCTCCAGACTGGACTTACGACTGGTACAGAGATGGAAGCGGGCCTGTTAAAAACGGTGAAAAACTTGAGATCGGTTCAGCTGCAGCCAGGGACCAAGGACAATACACATGCAAAGGGAAACACAAAAGCAGGCCTGCTGTGATTACACAAGAGAGCCAGTCATATGAACTAACGGTTTATGGTGAGTTTGTATGACAATCTTCAAGCACTAGGGTCATTTTTAACCTGTGCTTAGACAGAATTCTTTCATGGACAGAGGTCAGTGTCACAAACTGTTATTTGTGTTATTTTAAGCCTTAATGTTGTATCGTTTAAAATGTCTGAGAATACATAGCCTTACATTTCTAGTAAGACTAATTGTTTCCTTGTCTATTCTTCTTACAGATCAAGAGCTGAGACCTGATCTAAGCAGAAACCCAACATATTCGTCACTGTACACTGGAGAGAACGTCACTCTTGTTTGCACAGTTAAGGTTAAGTCTTCTGGTTGGGAATATCATTGGTATAAGGCTTCGGTTGGAAAAATATCAAACGACAACCATGAATCCAGTTACACCATCCAGTCAGTCGAACCATCCAACTCTGGAGAATATTACTGTCATGTCAGAAGAGGACCTTATGAGTCTGCAAAGAGTACTATTCAAGAGCTATCTGTTAAAGGTAAGCTGAGTATTTTTATCTCTCGTGGTTACAGCAGACAGAAAATTCAGTTGTGTTTGAACTGGTGGCCAGTTCTAACTGGATCTATCAAAAACAAACTCCAGTTACATTTAATCCTGTGCCAGTTCCAACTTTGAGTGTTTCCTGTAGTCTGTAAATGATGAATCAAAGTTCAATGCCAATAAAATGTTTAAGACTCTGAATCTACTTCATACATGTCAGAAAAACATAGATAAGCCATGGGAAGTTTGTGTTATGATAGAAAGTGATTGCTCATAGCTAAGTTCATCAAAAGCATTGAGAGATGATGAATGTTAATATATTCACAAACTTTATTCACATCACATTTTCTGCACAGACCCTCCTCAGCCACAGCTAACTCTACAGTATGGATGGAAAGAGGTTTTCCCCACTGAGAAGGTGACTTTCAAGTGTAAGATTATGGACGACCCAGCGGTCTGGACGTACGAATGGTACAGAGATAATAAGAAACTTTCTGAGGAAACAGACACTCTGTCAATCCTTTCAGCTGCAGTTAAAGACTGCGGACAATACACTTGCAAAGGAAAACACAGAGAGAGGCCTGCTATACTTACAGGGTCAAGTGCACCATATGCACTGACAGTTTACGGTAAGCTATTTTCAGAATCCAAAACCATCATGGTCTTTTTTGTAAGATGAAAAATAAAATGTAGGAATTTGAGGCAATACCTATTTCTTCTGGCTTGTAATAAATTGTTCTATTAACCATTATATGGAGGTCATTAACAGACAAATGCATATCTTCTATAAGCATATCTTCTATAAACTTCTATAAATTTTTCTGTTTCTTTTCACCTCCAGATAAAATACCAAAACCTGTTCTAAGCAAGAACCCGACCTATCCGCAGATGTACACTGCAGAGGATGTCGTCTTTAGATGTGAAGTTAAAGAGAAGTCTTCTGAGTGGGAATATCATTGGTATAAAGATGGGGCTCAAAAAATGATCCCAGACCCAAGGGACTCCACTTACACCATAAACTCTGTTCAGTCATCCTATTCTGGAGACTATAAATGTCAAGCCTATAGAGGAAATTTCATGTCTGAATATAGTGACCCTCAAGAGCTACGTGTTAAACGTAAGATGAATTTTTGTCTCATCTGAATAGATATATGATTAACAATTAAAGTTATATAATATTCATAAAGTTATATAATATTCTTGACCTCTGAATCCAGTGATGCTGAAGAGCTACTTGTTATGCACGAGATAGATGTTTTTCATGCAAATTGGTATATTTGTAATACTATGATATACTATACATTTACCCTCTTCAATTCCCTAAGCAAACAATATCTAAGCATTAGATCCAAGATAAATCATTTAATTGATGTTCCAGATTTTCCATGAATTTTCACATTCAAAATTTGTTATGACTATATTACAATATTCTACTTTTTGCATTTCTCTTTTTCTTTACAGAGCCCCCTGTACCTGAAATTTCTCTA
The DNA here is from genome assembly GCF_902362185.1 of Chanos chanos. Taxonomy (NCBI): domain Eukaryota; kingdom Metazoa; phylum Chordata; class Actinopteri; order Gonorynchiformes; family Chanidae; genus Chanos; species Chanos chanos. The sequence continues at coordinate 37,705,897 of NC_044497.1, forward strand.
ATGTCTGAGTGGGAAGAACTTTTCCCCGAGGACAACATAAATTTAACATGTAAGATTCCAGAAGATTCTGCAAGCTGGACCTATGACTGGTACCGATATGACACAGCTCAGTCACTATGGACAGGAAAAGACTTTTTAATCAAGTCAGCTAACACTTATGATTCAGGACAATACATCTGTCAAGGACAACTCAAAAACAGAGGTGTGGTAACAGAACAAAGCACACCATTTGAACTGAAGATTCACGGTGAGTCTCTTTCTGATTAGGTCCTCTGTTACAACTAGAAGCACCAGAAATAGTTCTAACCTGCATACTAGTATAGTCAAGTGTGTTACTACAAAAGAAAGAATATTTTGTAGATTTAGACCAAGGTGGGATATCAGTAGTGTTCATTCACATTTTTGTTAATTCATGAAAGCTTTTTACCATCCAGCCCCCCCTTTAGGATATGTCGTGAAATGTGTCATTCTGTTACTCATAGATGAAGAGCCAATTTACAATTTTACAATTTAGTTATTTGGCAGACGCTTTTAGCCAAAGCGACGTACAATCAGTGCATCAGTTGGATTACTAATACCTCATGAACAGAGATCACAATAAGACTGAGCGTCAATTTACTCCTTCATATTGCGCCCCTGGAATACTCTGACAAACACAGATACAAGACAAGGTGGGGTTTTTTTGTTGTTTTTTTGTTTGTTTTTTTAGGAAAGGGAAGTTAGGCAGTGGGGGACAGGTGAGTTCTAAAGAGGTGGGTTTTCAGTTTCCTGTGGAAGATGGTAAGAGATTCCGCAGTCCTAACTGCATGAGGGAGGTTGTTCCACCACCGCGGGGCAATGGCGGAGAAGAGGCGTAGTCGGGAGGAGCGGCTGCCGGGCTCCCGAAGTGAGGGTACCGTCAGTTGACCAGAGGTCGTAGAGCGGAGGGTTCTAGTAGGGGTATACAGAGTTATGAGGGACTGATGGTGTGATGGGGCAGAGCCTCTTGTGGCCTGGTAGGCCAGCACCAGTGTCTTGAACTGGATGCAGGCAGCTACCGGAAGCCAGTGGAGCGCAGTAAGCAGTGGAGTGACATGAGAGTGCTTTGGGAGGTTGAATACCAGGCGTGCAGCGGCGTTCTGCACGAGCTGGAGTGGCCTGATGGCGCAGGTCGCCAAGCCAGCCAGTAGAATGTTGCAGTAGTGCCAGAAGTAGTGACAAGTAAAGATCCTCCATATGAGGTCATTTACACTGAAGAGGAATTTTCCCTTGCCTGCCAAGTGGCGGGCAACTCAAATGGCTGGAAGTTTTCCTGGTCCAAAGGAGAAAAAACTGTTTCTGAAACAGACATCTACAGCATTAACTCTGCCAGTCTTAACGATGGGGTAGAGTTTATGTGCAAGGCAAAAAGAGGAGATTTTGAATTGAAAGCCAAGTCTGTAAATATAGAAGTTCATGGTAAGACCGCGTTCCACAGCCTTATGTTTTCTAATGTTTTATGCTTGGTCTGGTAACATTGCAGATTAAACAGGCCTTTAACACACAGGGTATGAATAACATCAGGTTCCACAGCTCTGGTGTGTCTGTTTCTAGACCACAGATGTTCCTTATGTTTCCTTTCCTTGCTAAAGCTTGTCCGATGGCTTTGCTTACCCTTGAGACCACATGGAAAGATATCCTCACAGTGGATATGCTGAGCCTGAGGTGTGAAGTGCCAGACAGTACATCACAATGGAACTACATCTGGTACAGAGATCGCGTCAGTCAGTCAGAGTCTGGAAGTACATATGAGGTGAAAGCCACAAACGACATTTATGAGGTAGAGTTTCAATGCAGGGGAAATCGGACGGACAGGCCACTCCTCTCTCAACTGAGCGAACCTTTCAAAGTCAACAAAATCGGTGAGAACTCTGGTTCCAATCTGTATACTGCAGACTATGCTAGTTTGACATTACATTTTCCATTGCATTGATTTTTGTACTAGTCCTCTGTAGACAGAGCTTCAACTAAAGTGCATTTATGTGATTCAAATGGGCATGTTTCATTTCTTTCAACAATGAAAATATCCAGATAGATTTTGTCACACAAAATCAATAAACAGACACTGTCTCAACCAGTCCAAAGTGGTGAATTAAAGAGTTTTTGTTTTAATAATTTATTAGACCTCCAGTTATGAAATCAAAACAAACCAGCATTGAGTATTAACTTTTTTTTCTATTTTTGATACATTGCCCCCCACCCCCCCTCTGTTTCTGCAGTGTTAAAAAGAAAAGTGCTACTTTCTTTTTTTTGCTGTCTCATTGGTTGCGTTATCCTCATCGTCACAGGATGTATTTATCTAAGATTCAAAAGGAAATCAGGTTTGTTTTCTGTTCAAAACAGTGAAATCTAACATGTCCCTGACATGAATCTTTACACATTCACATATGCAGCTTGTTTCATCACTCAGCAGTTTGTGAAAACATTTCAACATAACAGACTGTTCTTAAATTTTTTCTTCACCAGTTGTAATAATTGAGAAACCAAAAGAGGATCTGTTTTTTTCAATGGCTGATTCAAAATTAGGTGAGCTTTTCTGATTCCTGCAGTTATCATAATCATAATATTTTCCGCCATAACAAAAGAACATATCATGCTGATTTCCAATGTATCACAGAAACATCATCGCCTTTGACACAAATCATGATGGAGAACAAGCCTCTAATGAAAAGGAAAGGTTGGTTGATATCTCTTGACATTTGTCTTTCCTGGGCACATTTATTCATTACTTGTGAATGGTGACAGAAGAGACAGGAAATTCAGCAGCAAACAGACAGAAAAGCAGCTAACAACAAAGCAATTTTTATCAATATTCTGGAAAATATCTGTGGCCTCTTGGCATGATCTTAGCTCTCTTCAGTCGTTTTATGCCAGTGCTATGTAAGATATGATTGGATTATGTTTTTGAATATGTTTTTCCTACTGTCTTCATTCAGAGCTTGATGAATCTGAAGAATTAACTGAATCAATACCTATTCACAGGGAAGATCTGGAACCAAAGAGTAAAGGTAAATTATATAGTGATCACTTCTACACAGTAACAAATTTTGTAGTGTACCACTCAACAGGAGAGAACCAGTCTGTAACTCTGTACCACTTCTGGCGAGAGAAAGAAAAACTATATCAGTTTAAAAATATCTTTCTTCTAACATCTCACATGATAGAACAAATTGGGTAAATTGTTGAATAAACAAACTTCTTAAATTATGTATTAATTGTACAGAGGAATCCCCACTGGAAGAGCATAATGGATTGGTATCATTCAAAGGTACTTGATTCATATTCATTCACAAATTTTACATACAGACAATTTAGTAGATATTCTGTTCATCACTGACCACTCAAGCTCATTTCTGTGAACCGAACTCCTTCCTAGGACTTTGAAATCTCCTTTCCACTGTGTGTTTATCAGCGCCATCCCAGATAACAGAATTTTACAGAGAGTATAGAGCAAGTGTGAGGTGAACAGATCAACTGCCACATCAGAGGGCATCTCAGCTGAGCTGTTGCACTTCTCTTATTGACCAGCAGATGACTAAACAGCACAGCTCCAGTGCATTTTACCTCAGTGACCAGTGGAGGGCATCTCAGAGTAGCTCAAATGCTTTGTCTCAGAATACCCAGCATGCTGCTTAGTTGTAAAACTACTGTAAAATAATTTTAAGAAAGCCACTTTTCATTTGTATTTAATATGCATTAGATGTGAACAGATGCATAATGGTATTATTCTGGATCAAGATTCAATGTACAGTTCTGTGCACTTTTAAACAACCCGAGTTTTAAATCAATAATTAAAAAAAAATAAAACGAAAAACAAAAACCAAAACATGGTAGAACACGCGTGCACTTTCTCTTTTAAATAATTGTTTCTGATAACTGATAATACTTTACATTTTAAAAATAGAGATATGTATATATGGAATATTTTTGTTTGGTCTCGTTTAGTTTTTTTATTAATGTTTTTCATTCAGTTTCTAGATCTAAATGTTGACATCAGAAAATTTGTATTGTTTGGTTAGTACACGGCCTATAATGACAACCAAAGAGTATACGTTCTCCTTAGCTATACTCACTGCATTTTATGACATAAAGTTATGTTGAACCATATGAATTAAACCCGCAAATAATGTCTGTTTACATCAGTACAACTGAAACTCAACCCCAGTATGTATACCTGTGGTTTATTTTGATTGATGCATATGTCAGTCTATCTTTGAAAAAATAAAAGGCATATATCACAAGAGTGCTGTTACCAATCGCTGTTACTTACCTGCAACCGACACTTATCTGCACCTTTAGCTCAGGTACCTTGTCACTGAAGGTGATGCAGTAAGCGCCCCCCGCTGACCATACTGGAATTTGAGGCTGAGGTCATATAGAGGTGCCAGTGTATGCTAGTAAAAGTATACACACACTAGACAGACAGACAGACAGACAGACAGATAGATAGATAGCTCCATTTCATTCTTCTTTTTTTTTATTTTTTCCATTTTATTTCTATAGCGACAAATAAAGTGTATGGACATTGTCACAAAGCAGCTTTAGAGAAATATATAAATTCTGGATATAAACAAAATATATATATTTAAAATATATATATAAAAAATATTTTTTTGTTTAGCAAGGAAATTCATTACAATTTTAACATGAAGTCTGTTTTGTTCAGATTATCAACTGTTCACTGATGGAGACTTGAGTACATAACTGTTTGTTTCAATTGCAGTCCTAAAGCTATCATGGCAATTGTAGTCCTAAGCCATTGTAGCAAAACTGTTTGTTTAAATTTCAGTCCAAAGTCATCTCCATGGTTTCTAAGTGTGTTTATGGGCTGTCCATATGGGGCCATCCTCGGCAGCAGTGAGTGACTGGGAAAGGGAGAGCCAGAAGGTAACACAGATGTGAGGGCACCCTGGGACCACCATCGACACCATCAACAAACCTGTGTGAACACGTGAAAGTGGGGAGGCGAGAGCATCCAAAACATCCATAGTTCACCAAAAGTCTCTATGCCCGAGAACCCTCCTGATCTGCTCCTTTACCTAATAAGAAACTATTAACAAAAGGCTTGACTAAACAAATATGTTATCAGCCTTGAGTTAAACCTTGAGACTGTGTCTGAGTCTCGAACACTAATTGGGAGGCAGTTCCATAACTGTGGGGCTTTGTAAGAGAAGGCTTTACCCCCTGCTGTAGCCTTCACAATTTAAGGTACCAACAAATAGCCTGCTCCTTTTGATCTAAGCAGGTGTGGCGGATTATAATATACCAGGAGTTTGCTCAAATACTGTGGCACAAGACCATTCAGTGCTTTATAGGTAAATAGTAGTATTTTATAATCAATGCAAAATTTGACCGGGAGTCAGTGCTGTGTGGATAAGATAGGGGTGATATGGTCATTTCTTCTGGTTCTAGTAAGGACTTTGGCCGCTGCGCTCTGGACTAACTGGAGCTTGTTTATGCACCTACAGGAACATCCAGACAGTGAGACACTACAATAATCTAACCTAGAGGTAATCAAAGCATGAACTAGTTCTTCTGCTTCGTGTAATGACATTATATTTCTTATCTTAGCAATATTTCTGAGATGAAAGAAGGCTATCCTAGTAATATTACCTACATGAGCTTCAAATGAAAGACTGGAGTCAATAATCACACTAAGGTTCTTTTACCGCTGCACATGATGAAACAGAAAGGCCATCCAGAGTTATTATGTAATCAAACAGTTTACTCCTAGCTGCATGTGGTCCATATACATGTACTTCAGTCTTGTCAGAATTAAGTAGAAGGAAGTTAATAAGCATCCAGTGTCTAATGTCCTTTACACAATCCTCAGTTTTACTAAGCTGGTGTCTCTTACCTGGCTTAGCTGAACCATACCACTGTGTGTCATCAGCATGACAGTGGAAGCTAATACCATGTTTACGAACAATATTACTAAGGGGTATCATATACAGAGAGAAAAGCAGTGGGCCTAATGCAGAGCCTTACAGAAGATCAAACTCTACCTTAGTATGTGTAGAGAAGTCACCATTTACATCAACAAACTGTTAACGATTAGTCAAATAAGACCTGAGCCAGGAGAGGGTTGTTCCCTTAACTCCAATAAGACTTTCTAGTCTATCAAGGAGAATAGTATAATCAATCAGTATAATCAGTCAGTGTCAAAAGCTGTCCTAAGGTCAAGCAACACAAGCAAAGAGACACAACCCTGATCAGAGGCCAGTAGTAGGTCATTTACCACTTAAACTAGTGCTGTCTCTGTGCCATGATGAGGCCTAAATCCTGACTGATACATTTCATGAATGTTATTCCTATGTAAGTATGAGCGTAACTGCTGTGCTACAGCCTGTTCTAGGATTTTGGAGATAAAGAGGAGGTTTGATATTGGCATATAGTTGGACAGCAAACAGGAGTCGAGGTTAGGTTTTTTAAATCAGAGAACTGCTAGTATACAGGATTTAGGTACATAGCCAGTGTTATGGGAAGACCTGCTTATTTTTAGAAGAGGTTCGATTGCTTCTGGTAGTATCTGTTTGAAGAAATGTGTAGGTGAGGGATCTAGTACACAAGTTGATGATTTTGATGAGAAAATTAGTGAAATTAGTGCGGTCACTCAAGAGGGGGGGGGGCATTCTAATTGCTGATCTGATAGTTTTATTGTTATATACAGGGTTAGTTATCAGACTGTCTGGCTTTAAATGTATAGTCAGTTGTTTTTTTTAATTATCCTTTGTGATAATAAAAATGCACATACACTGGAAAAGTGAGGCGTTCTTATTTTCACAGACCAGTTTAATCCAATATACTATGAAAGAATTCGGTGGACAGTTTGCGAAACGTTTCAGTGATAGGGCAGTTCAGAGGTCATGGATTTAATGAGAAAAACACCGAAGCAATGAAATGATCGTAACCACATTTAGGCACGGAAATGTCCTCTTTTGTGATTGCTCCTTAGCACATACGCGCCACTGAAGCATATAGTTCAGTTCACAGTGGAAATCGGGAAACGAATGAAAAACATGAAGACTCAGTCCAATAAATCGTCAGTAAATAAATAAGTAAGTAAATGTTCTGCAGTGCGAACACAGTTAAGCTCTCCGTTATAATGTACAAAATAGATTGACATGTCTGTACGTCAGCCATGCTTCTTCAGACCGATTCATATCATTGTGGATGGCCACAAGATAAAAATGCTCATTCAGTATGCAACATGGGTTTTTGATTTCACGAACTAGTTGTTTCATTTACGACACATTATTGAAAAGTGATCGCGATATTCTGTAGTCGCCCCCATCGAGTCAGGTGCAGGACCTAGTGAGACAACAGCCTGGTGCGGCAGGTGGATTACCCCCACAACGTATACATCACAATGACGCTTAGAACCTGTTTTTAGATTATCAGATTATCAGAATCTTTCAATTTATAAAACATTTTTTTCCAGTTTCAGATTGTTCAATGTCCCCCAGTTAAAGGGTGCTAAGGGGGTGGGGTCAGTCACTTCATAAAACTTAGTTTAGTTAAAAATAAACATTAAGAGAGAGAGATGAAAAGTACAGTATAAGGATGTGGAAATATATTTCATAATTAATTATATGCCAATATTAAATCATGTTGATGCTTTGAAGGCACAAAAATCGCATTGCCAATGAATATCAGGTTAGAAAATACAACATTTGCCCGATTTAACGTGACCGGTAAAAACCTACTATCCGAATACAGAGACAGTTAATTTCGTTGGTTGAACAGATACAGATACAGATTATGATGTCTGCGCACCTCAAAATTCTACACTGGTCTTCACGGTAATAGTGTTTCCTACCACTAGTCTGAGTTTAGGACACAGACTGAAAGCACGTGCAGCGATAAAACGCTACATTTGCAACTATCCCCTTGGGATTCGTCGACAGAACTTAATTTTTGATTGTTGATACTTACATTCACCACAACCTGTTTATTTGTTTATGGATATAGTTCATTATCTACAACCATATGCTGTTGTAATGCCAGAGGACTCGATTTGAGCACACGTCTTCATTCCCCTGCAAGGGAAGACCGAAAATTCCACTTACTCTGACAATCGTTTGAATTGGTCTTTTTATCATTAGTACAATTAAAAATGCTACAGTGTCAAATGTGCTTTCCATCACAGCAGCTTACTGAAATTAACAAAGTAATATTGGTGAAATACCAGGGTAGTGTCCCATCAAAATAATACCAAAAACAGATATCCAAGCTGTTCCTTCAACCTGTCTGGAGAGATACATTACATATCTGAATTATAATGTCAAATTTAAAAATAATAAATCCTAACAGATAAAATAGTTTACATCTTCAAGAAAGTGCCTTTCAAATTAAAATATCAAAAACAGATGAGGTCTACAGAATATGTCCAGTGTATGATTGGAGAGGGACTACAGTCACAGTGTAAACATTCCATATTAATCTCAATTAATCAAGATAGCAGACACCATGTAAAAACTGCCACCCCCCCCCCCCCCCCAAAAAAAACAATGTGCCATGGGAGAGAACCCCAACAATGCAGGTGTGAGTTACCTTGGCATTACATCTGTAGACATACCTCAGCCACTCTCACACACACACACACACACACACACACACACACACACATTCTTTCTCACACTCTCTCTCTCTCTCTCTCTCACACACACACACACGTTCACGTCAACTTGCTTCAACTCACACACCTCCATGTTAATTCCATAGTGTGTGAGAGAGATGAATGCACAGATTCATCACAATAAAACCACAAATATGTCAATAAATAAAGTTTTGCAAAACACTGTTTGAATGAGCAATAACAGGCTCTGTAAGAACAACAAAACAGAGTATGAATTCAGAATCCACAGATTGTGCGTGACCGTCAGCATCTGTGAAACACTGAAATATGGGCACAGACTGTCAGTGCAGGCAGTTCAGTTCACAGGACCAGGGAGGGCTTCATTCTCTAAAATAACTTACCTAGATAGATAAACGACCTCCACGGAAGTCTCAACTGTCCTACACGTATTTCCTCCTTGCTCTTTTACACAGAGGATAACGCCTGCTTTTGGCAACGGGTGTTCTAGAGTAATCTGACTGCTTTATTTTCATATTTTTTAAAGTCTCTAAATACAAAAAAAGTCCAACTGTAAACCAGGACAGTTTCTGTCATTGCTACTTTTGGGTGATGCCAGGCATCTGAATGTTAAAGTGAGTACTGGTATTTTTCACATAACGTGTTTAAGTCCCTACCAATTCCCCTCCTTCTCCCTTCCTGACACTACTCGGCCAGATTTGAAATGGTTCAATGAGTTTAAGTAATGTGGCATGTTTCCCAAAATAACCACCAGATGGCAGTATTCAGTTATTAGACTAACAACAGACTACCAGACTTAGACTAATTTAGACTACCAGACCAGCGACATCTAGTCTTTGACATCTATTACAGATGCCAAGAGGACAGGTGAAAGACTACAGATGTGGTTAGGTACCAAACTGGGGAAAGGCCATAATGATTCATTTTGATGAACACTGGTTTCAGTGTTTGTGGACAGTGTAATTTGGTCTATATCATTTCCTTGTAATCTGAGGATTAAGCTTCAAAATTGAATAGGGCCTGGCCTGAAATGTTACATTACAGCATTGCACCTGACACAACAGATTACCTTCACCACTAAAGAAAAAAGAAATAAAAAATCTGCTGATAGTCACACTTATCGGCAGAGAAGTCTACACAATGTTATGTCAGCATAGCTCGTCACTTGTTCCTCCAAATCTTCAAGCAGTTCTGGTGTAATCATTTTTAGATTTCAATTATTTTTAAAAAAAGAAAGTTATATGTACCACAATTCTACATTCTTCTCAGTTACATGACATTAAATATAAGACTGTCCATTCGTGTAAGACATTTAAATACCCGTGCTCATGCAAACCAGACAGCTCCCCAAGTGTCCATTCACTCTTATACATCAACACCGTAATCGTATGGCAGAGGGGGTGAACACAGGGAGAGAAAAACACATCCTTCTTCAAAACTTCATTTAAGGATAGTCACTTTACGAGACGACAGCAAAACGTGACTGCATTCGGCAGCCCTCACACTCACCACCTGGAGAGGACTTTTCATGCAAAACAACAATAGAAAAAAAGAAAAAGAACAAATCATTCTGTTAAGAAAGTGTTCTTTGTCTTCCAGGTCCAGCGCTATTTCAGTCAGTACCATCAGTCGGACTCCAGAAAACTATCAAGGCAAACATCTTCAGTCACTGGTACTGTTTCTGTGCTGATGTCTCTAAGAGTCACAGTTGTGGTTGGTGGTTGTAGGAGTGGCAGGTGCTAGGTAGGGTATGAAAAAGGGTCAAGGTTCCAGATGTTTCTGTGGGAGCTAGTGTTAGTTATCTGACCCCGGAGAGAGAACTCTGGGAAATGTTATACGTGGCCACCAATGATGTGCCGTTGCTGGTCAGACATTCTTGTTGCAGTGCCTCAAAATATGACGCCTGAACAGGTTTGTGGCACTGCAGGACTCTCCGTGCATCATCTGTTTTAAACCACTCTCTTTTCCTTCCTGTAGACACACACACACACACACACACATAAGGAAGAGGAAAGTCAGAGGAAAAAAGCTAAAAGTGTTCTGGTTTTAAATTGCTGTGAGTAGCGGAGTATAGCTGAATCAGCTACATCTAAAGGGCTGTCTCACAGACACAAATATAAGCTAACTTCACCTCATTTTACAGATCCCCATTCCCAAAAAGGACCCTAATAAATCATTGCATTAATATTATTAGCTGAGTGAGTAACTACTCCATAATTTTGTCTGTGATAACTGCTGTATTATTACAGCCTACATTATTCCTATGTCATTTCCTGAACTGTTAATATACTTTAATAGTTTTAATGTATTTCTGCAATATCCAATATGAGTTATTGCTCTATTATCCGTATTATGTTGATACTGATTACAAAGAATTATATTCTTATACTCATTACTGTCATAAAACTGTTGTATGTAATCTAACTAGTGGTCCCACAACTGCAATTGACCTTTCTCTACATCTGTAAAGATGCTCAGTTGGAAACTGCAAGAAATTCTTAAGAAATCATAAAATGTGGATTACCTATATTGACAGAATCCTCCCAGTCCTCCAGGACTTCGGTTACAATAAGGACGTACACATACGTTCTGTGTTTTCTGTCTCTGTTCTGAGGAATAGGAGAACAGTTTCATTTATACTTTTTGAGAATGTGACGTAAGCTGACTGAGCTGACAATGCAGCATGAGGAAATGCCAGTGAGGGCATTCAACACATGGCTTATACTGTGTCCCTCAGTCTCAGACCATACTGAAACAACAGCCCTTTCATTTGAACAGAAGGGGAAAAATAAAACTCACCTCAAATATCCCAACCAGTCGCCCTAATGTTCCTTTGACGCCAGCCTGCAGGGGGAGGGGGGGGGGGGTGATTGTGAGACAAGAATTAGCAACAATCCCTGTAAAGTTTAAATAAGGAAGTTAAGAAACCCATTTCTTCGCATCAACAATAGGGTCACTGAGGCTATGAGTTACTGTGTTACTGTGCTAACTGAGTTATGATTTGCATCACCAACAACCAGTCCAAACTATTCCTGTGTATTTTAATCCAGCACAACTTGGTACAGCGAGGAGCTGACTGGCTGAGATTAGGCAGAGAGGAGGACATGAATTCTGCTCAATGCTGTGCAGCGAGACCACAGTTTCATTCTATTTATAAACTACTGAGAAGACCTATTCACCATTCCTTCTTATGTACCAGTCACAGAGGCTGTCCCAATTGGACCAGTAACAAAACATTCTCTTTTTGGTTCTATCCAAAATCTACAGGCCAACTCAGCAGGCTGGCACAACACAAACTACTGCCATGGGAAAAGATAAAGGCATCCAATTTAGAGCACTCCCATGGAAAGAATGAAATAGATTATGTTTGTTTTCAGTGAATCTCACTAAACACTACCATGAGACTGACATGAACCCAGCTGAACCCATCAAACAAAAGAACACTGAGAAAATGTGATCAATCTGGGAGTGAATGAATAAAAGATTATGTTGATTAAAAATCGGAGCTGAGAGGAGCTTCCTTTAAAGCTTGTAGAAGAAAAGCTGATTTGATAGTCATGATTAGTTAATAGGCCTGGTTAAGCGTTATCCTAGGATCAAAACACCCGGTGTGTCTGTTCCTAACAATAATGCCACAGACTCAATGAGAAGAGTGTTCACTCTGAGGGCAAGTTTTCCAGTAAAATGAACACACTGCTCTCAGATGACACCGCTTCTCCTACTTTCAAGTGATTCTTTTAATTGTGCTTCATGGAAAATTGGTTGCGAGAGTGAATTCAAATGTATGATTGTCAAAAATCCTAGGGAAAACACAAACAGACTTAACCATGCTAAATTACAGGAAAAACAGAAGAATCTGAGAGACTTTGTGCACAGATTCTCAGAAAGACCTGCGTACAGAGTAACAAACTGATTTAACAACACACGAGTTTGGAAACAAACAAACCATACATTTGTCTGCTCTCACTGCTTAAATATCACGGGGGAAAGTCTGAGAATCCATACTAAGTTATGACTGTGTATGTTTGTGAGCAAATGAGTGTCTGTAACTCTCTTTCTGGCTGCACATAAATAAAAATCATTGATTAAAAGACATGATGATTAAAAATCAGAGACTCATCCACTGCTGCAGCGGGAATTACTGATCCAGTTAGCCATGTCTGTTGCTAGTCAAAGTACTTCCAACTACAATTAGTCACTTGTTTGAAATGTACCATTGGACTTCCTGTTTTCTCTCAGAGTTTCAGCAGATGTGAAAAGTAAAAAAGCAGTGAGTGTTACTGTATGCTGTGGACATGTGAACAAATGCACTCAGCATCTGAACCTTGACAGTCTCTGACATCGCAGTTACAGTTAAAAGGGTTTTTTTTTTTTTTAGCTGTTGGCATCTGTATATGTGAAAAAGAATGAAGGAGGAAAAGTGATATTACTAGCATAGTAATATCCTGCTTTATCTACCAAAGGATCCCAAAGCCAGGAGATTAACAGATAACAGGAGGGCAGAGGGTCCAAGGAGCATGCCCCAAGAGACTGGGGCACTGAGACATTTTACTACCTTAATTTACACCCCTGCTCACTGCAGCACAGTGAAAAACTAGTCTGAACTGTGGTTTGGGATTATAGTGCCACTGTTCCATCTTACACTGGATCAACTGAAAATACCATACTCTGGACTTAACACCATGATATGTACCATACTATGAGTTGAGTGCACAATCTCAGTCCTATATGTCCATGTCTACATTATACACCAGCAGTTCCGCATAATGATGGGAACAATCCATAAGAGGCTACTGAAACAGTTCACTTCAGAAGTTTGTCAAACTGTCACCAGTCAGATTCTCTAAAATGACAGACTAATCAAGTCATGTTTTATACTCCTTAAAACTGGTATGATCTAACCTTTCTCCATACACATTAACAGCAAACAATGTCCAGCTGAGCAGGAATCATCTCACATAGCCTATTCACTGTATGTCCAGTTGCCTAAATAGATTATGAGGGGGGAGGGGAAACAAACCTGTAAAAACTGTCTTTTTGTTGTGCTCTGGAATCAAACCATCAGAACTGAGTCGCTTGTTCGGCACAAATGTGTCTAAAAGCGTGAACCAAATGAAAGATGCTTAAGTCCCCTCGTACAAAAATGAACGATTAATGCATAAAAGAACACCGCAAACCCAGATTCTGCTGCCTAGACATACACATGCTTGTTTTGTGTCGTTATTGTGCATGGTCAGATTGCAGAATGCTTATGGATCGCATCATCCCTGAGGAGCACTAGCTACATACCAAATTTAGCGTTTACGTAAAATGAACAAGCAGTTCACGGTTCTTTATTAACATTCGTGATGGTACTGTTACACAATTTAATTCAAAAATATATGTCAAGAGAAAGGAGACACAAGTCTATAGGACATTGTGCATCAAGAGCAAATGTTTTGATGGAAGAGAGCATGCTCCTTATTGCACAGATCGTGATGACAGCGGAGTATCAGTGTGAAAGCACTCTGTAACTTCTTTCTACTTCAGTTTCTGACTTGCAAACTAGTTAGGCATGCAAAACACAAATATTTGTCACGACGCATTACAATGCAACTGTTATGCATGCTTTAATGTTATACATACAGGGCTGACTTGGCTTTGTAATGAAAAGGAAAGAGTTGTTTTACCTCCTCGCACACCTCCCGCACAGCCGCCACATTCGGTTCCTCCTCTGGCTCCATTCCCCCACCGGGGACGATCCACTTATCTGGGTATCTGCTACTGCTCACTAACAGCACCTGCAGGGTCACACGGACAAATAATTATCAGCTCCTCACACATGCTCCTCAACTTCTAACAATGTAGCCCTACTGCTTACAAAAAACACAGACAGGTTCTAGAAACTTCAGACCTCCACAGACAAACTACACAGTCATCCCAGCCTCACACATCTGTATGCATCCCACATAAACACTACAGTTCTGATTAGGACTCGAGCACAACAGTTGTTAGTGTGCAGTTTTATTCATTTATTTAGTGAGTGAGTGACTTGGGTGTTCAGGGTCAGTAATTACCTCTGACTGCTCAAAGTCTACTTCTCTCCAATGACTCTGAGATTGCGACAGTAATTTTGAAACTTGAAAGCTTGGAAATACTGCTCACATAAACTAAAGACAGCTAAATGTAAAATACGTCTCATGTCCGATTAATTGCATATAGATAACAGACTGCTTTGATTTGATGTTTCTAAATAATCTTTTAAGCTTGATAATGTAAACCAAGATAGTAAAAAGTTTCCAGTTCATCTACATTCCCAAAAAATAACCCCATTATCACAAAGGACTCAAAGATATCGCCGCCTTGTAGTCATCGGCCAGGAATTAACACAGCACACATCATTTTTCTTTTCCAAGGGTATCTATACGACCGTTGGTCCAACGGTGTGACCGATAACACTATGTACGCACAAGTGACAATTTCTCAGCACAGTGGTTCAAATGATTTTTCACGCTTTGGGGTAAAATGGCCAAAACAGGATCGAAACGAAATTAAGCACCGTGGATTTATGATCTACATCGTAGCTTTTCTCATTCTCATCCTATTAATCTGTTCACTACTGATCTGGATTTCTTTCATTTCTTTACATTCAGTCAATGATACTTCTGATACTTTACGGTCCTTGCCATACCATAAAGTCGTTATCACTTCGTGAACCTCTAATTAAAATAACTGTGCTCTGTTTCA
This sequence comes from Chanos chanos, assembly GCF_902362185.1. NCBI lineage: Eukaryota > Metazoa > Chordata > Actinopteri > Gonorynchiformes > Chanidae > Chanos > Chanos chanos. The sequence continues at coordinate 37,721,237 of NC_044497.1, forward strand.
TCTCACTACATGTTCTTGGCCTTCTTCTCTTCACGTCCTCGGACTCACCTCCTCTTCAGACTCCGAGCGGAAGCACAGGCAAGCTGCTCGTTGTTTATAACCGTCCCCGTCATATGTCCGCGTTTGGTTGGACTTCAGCTTCATCATCTCTTAGCTTCAGAGAGGAAACTAGCGTATTCCAGTTGTCTTGGGAATGTTGATTCGCTTGTTTTAAAAGTCCTACCAACAAAACGTGGTGGAAGGCTTTACGGTTATACAATCAAGCCCTTCTCCGCTTCATTTTGCCACCCCAGAGAGTTCCTCCAGCAGAGCAGCCATTACAGTAGGCACTGCGCAAATTGCGTAACAACATATGTTGTGAAACATCAAAACAAAAACTAATCTCTTTGTGAATACATTGCTGATCGATGTTTACGTTATTTACGAAGTACCCTTGTGCATTATCAAAATTTCAGAATGAAAGAAGTTAACTAGGATCGCCCCATAATTCAGATTTTTGTTTGTTTGTTTGCTTGTATGTTCTATTTATTAATGAATTTATGAACTTCTCGACACCTTAACTATGTCAATAATAACCCTATATATTCTTTAAAAAGAAAAAAAACATTATTTATTACTGTTTGGACTGTGTAAATCCTTGATCAAATGTTGGCTTGATCTACTTTTGAAACGGATCTAGACTTGCACTCAGAGCGCCAACTTCAACACCAGCTTTAACAAACTCACAGACAAGGCAGAATAATCTTCCGCCTGTAATAACCCAATTTTTTGTAACAAACCAAACCCACATCTAAGATATGAACCAATCTGATTCAACAGAACTAAGTGCTGTAGCTGTACTTCGAAGCGGTCAATGAATTAACAGTGGTCATTTTGACAGCTTACTTTTTAACCGGGTAGGCCTCTATGCCAATTCGCACTGTAGCCTGCATCTAAACTGCTCCGAAGGAAGCCTACTCAAACCTAGGTCCACAACCGGTCAAAACTCTCTGCACACTGTCTTGACCAATCAGAATGCCAAAAAACCTTCCTTGCACTTGCAAATAAAAGCTATGTGTTCGCAAGCAAACGTTGACAACATATTTAGTGTTTATGAGAATTATAGCATACCTAAAGGCCAAAGGAAGAATACAAATTTGCACTCTTTAAAAAATTATGAGCACGATGATGATATTAAAAATGACACAACAAAGGGAATTCAAAGCCTAGTCTATCTTTATTTAAAATGACATAGGTACACATGTTTACTGATGTGTGTTTGTCGAGTACTGTAAACTGTAAACTGTTAATCTGTCTTTTACATTATGATACATCGTTTTTCATTTTAAATAAAGAAAATGTGAAAGACGCATTTTAAGTTGTAGTCAGCAAAATCTGCGGGCTTCTTCTAAGAATTTCTGTAAGACAAAATAATACACAGCGGACTTTAATCCTTATGATGAGTTGTCATGATCAGAAGATGTGTTATCAAGGATACGTTCCATAAGACCCTACTTGTTGCTCCATGCAAGGAATAAACAGGGGTTTGAGGGTTCTCCAGTCTCCCCCATTTGATTACTTTTTGTGTTTTAAGGAATGCTTCCTGTTTTCCGAAGGTCATCTTAATATGTTCCATACGTTTTTACTACTTCCTAATGCGTAGTGGCTTACTGGGGTTGATATCTGCTGCAAAAACCACTTAACATCTTCGGGGCTGTTACAAACAGACTAAAAAAAAAAACAGTGAAAACCAGAAGTCAGAAGCCCGAAAAGGAAACTCCTGTCAAATTCATAATTTAAAATAACAACTGTTTATATAATTGAATGATACGCGAGGAGTAAGGCTGATATGCGATCAGCATAGATTTAATAGATAGAGGGAGTAGTCTGTTTCAAAAAGTACTTGTTAATTTCTTCGTTGGAATTTACACATTCAGATTTTCATTCACTAAGTTTCCTGGGAGCTGATAAAGTCCACTGGACCTCTTTCAGCAATGGTAACAATGCTGCATTCCTCAGAACCCTCCATAATAATTTATTGCTATGCGTTGCGGAACTGCCCGAATTTTCGTTCATTCACTGTCAAACCAGTTTTATACGTACGCGCAGCGAGCCCGAGTTGCTAAATTGATTTCATTGCTAACCGCCATCTGACATCGATTATGCTACGCCTCATTGAGAATCTGTGATTTACTGAAGCCAGGAAACTTCGAGGAATGTCTAGACATGTTACGCCTGATAGATAGTTAATCAGCTTCTTTAATTTGTTTAATTAAGTGGACAATGAGTGGATTAATACTATGCGATCAAATAATATATAGCCATGTGCAAACTATTCACGACAATCAAATCATCCTGGACTTTGACAAACATGGTATCACATTCATATAATGTCTACGTGGCTTTAGTTAAGTATCGTGATTTGTGTTGCATTTGTGAGTGCAGAACCCGTCTTGAAGAGCTCATTGGCAACGGTGAATTTTTAGTGTACACTGTATTCTTGCAATACGTCTAGCCTACATTATCTTTATGCTGTAAGGATTTAAGACATTGATCTGCATTTCACATTTTAATTGATTTCTTTCTAAAATGGTTTCATAATATGAAGCATGACGGTAATTGGCTGATAAGAGCTTTATTTTAGACCCATGTTTAACATAATTTACATTTATTATTTACTCAGCATACCTAATTTGAACATTAACACAAATCAATTTGTAGAAACACTCATGTCTGAAAATGTAGGAACCCTCACATTGTTAATCTGCGCCCCATTTACTTTGCCAAAATTACCCTACCTCGCATGTGCCCTAAATCATCAAAAACAACATTAAAAAAAACTTCTAAAAGAATTGCGGTAATGTGCTTTTTATTTTTTATTACATTTATTTTTACGAACGTCCAACAAAAGGTAACCTTTTGTAATCAGCTTATCTGACGGGATGAAATAAACAGCAGGTGTGCAATTCTTGGAATCAGACATAAAAGCATGTGAAATAGCATTAGGCCTCTGGTCCCTCCAGGCCCATGTTTGCATGATATCAACTATATTAGGCTAACATGGCAAGAAATTTCCTTCCAATAGTGTGTTATTTTGTTACCTCGCCTTTATTAAAGAGTTTTGTTATCTTAATATTTTTCGTAACGTGTTTAATTCACCTTAGACTGTGGTCACCTTTCCTCATTCCCATGTTCATTTTAAACAATAGACTGTTTCGGTTAAGGTATTTGTGCTCACTGTTTTCTTGGAAAGTCTCCATCAGACAAAAACGATCGGACTATACAAAGATTAGATACCGGGCAGAATATTTTAATCCCATAGGCTGTATAAGTTTCTACATTATAGGCTATCACAGAGAAATAAAACGGAAGCAGCGTGCCTCCATTCTTTACTTGGAAAAATATTAAGTGACTTCACCGTCTGGGCTGCGGATTGGTGGAGCGGAGCCAGCTCAAATCGCACACACGTGATCTGCCTTTCTGAGAATGTTCCTGGAAAGCTGTGCACTGTGCGAGCACTGGGAAACATTGTCCAAGAAAAAAACGTAAGTGTTGACTCAGACCGAGGAATCGAGTTAACAGTGACCACCGGTTCTCGGGACAAAAAAAGAGTAAAGCGCAGTCCTGTCGACTCATTAATCCGGCAAAGGACTTATGCATACAGAGGAAATTTAAGCTGTAAGTTTTGATATCACGCTCGTGATCAGCTTTTAAGAGCAGTTAAGCTACGAAACAATGCGAGTGCCTCGAGGAAAACCATTGTGTCTGGTAATTAAGAAAAAGTAGAGCCCCTTGTCTTGAAAGGTCGAAGACAACCGAGTTTGTGGTTCCCAACCTGCGCTGTGAAGCCAGGAAGTGCACTCCACCCACAACCGTACTGCATTGGTAAGCGTTTGTTTGTTTTTGTGTTTGTTTTCTCTCTCTCTCTCCCTCTCTCTCTCTCTCTCTCTCTCTGCACGATTTTATCGATATTATAATAGGGATAGCTGAAATATCCAGCTCACTTCATCTGGAAAAAGAAAGAGGAAAATAGTCAAGATACTTATATTTTGTTTTGGTAGTTTCATAGGTGATAAACTCTTCAGCAGACTGTGTGTGATTTAGATTGAAAAGCATTACAAACCTGGAGATGTAGAGGAGCTTGTTATCATAGATTGAGAGAGCGAAGGAGCTGGAGACTGACAGTTAGGGCGGTAGACATTTTGGGGACTTCGAGGATCAAACGAATTTGCTAAGGTGAGAGCCTACTGTAGTATCAGTCCGTTGATGCAACCCTCTGCGAAACGTTTCAAAGGTCAACAGAATGCAGATAAAAGCCAGAAATAAATGGGTGGACTTTGTTTCTAATATTTTTCACCTTGCCTTTTAGGCCACCATAAGTCTGATGAAATCCATTTTAGATTTCTAATCTGTCTAAATCTCTAAAGACAAATTTCCCACAAGACAAGGAATATGGAAAACTAAACAGGCTTTATGTTGAACTGAGGCAGAGGGATAGGTCTGGGATAGGCTTTGCCAAATCATGTACACTGTACAGTACCCACGGCAAGAACAGTGTGTCTGACCATGTAAGAAACTGTAAAAATAGATATTGAGGACAACACTTTTGCAGCCCACTTACAGAGTTTTCTGAGTGTTTGGAAATCTCGGTTTGATGAAATGATAGTGGTGATAATCGGCCTATCTGAATACCAATTAGGCTATTGCTCGAACTCGAGGACATGACAAAAGCTTTCAGGAAAAGGAGGGGTTTTCAAAGAAAACTTGTACCTGAAATCTCAGGCGTTTGTGCTCATGCGTTTGAAAATGCACACCATGTCCAACAGCACATTCAAATGTCTTTTTCATCAAGATGTTTAGACTTACGACACTCCATGACATTACTTTCAATAATCTCGACTAAACTACACTTTTAGACTTTGCATGGGGCACACACAGTGCGTCTCTAAATCAACAGAGACCGAACCTCATTCACCTCGGACGGGTCTCTGGAGACACGCGGGTGCCTTTAGACTGGACGAACTCAAGCTGACCGCAGCCCCAGTCGCACATATGATTCTTCCAAGCGGCGAGCCCGAAAAATCCCTTATAGCGGTAAGGGTTAAGGACCGTGTGGTGGAGTCGCATCGAGAGGAATCAACCGAAGACGCGGAATTATTGCAGAGGACAATGAACCATCTGAGAGCGTCCGGTGAGTGCCAGATCTTAATAGATTGTCAGTAATGGAATCATTTGAAATGTTGCCATGAAGATAATCATGGCGAGTTTTCAGAGGGATGGTCCATCCACTCGTCGTATTTCTGAAAAAGTTATAAAGTGTGTTGTTGAACTGTCAGTGTGATGATATGTGGGCCTATACTTCTGAAAATCTGCATCCCAATAGAGCGGGTCACAGCATGAACAGCATAATCTGAGGAGAGGTTCCAATGCAGAGTACAGTCAGCATATACAACATTAGGCTTAGTCTGGTAGTGTGAACTATTGCAGTATTACTAGAGAGTTACCTCTGAATGCAGTTCTAACTATGAAATGTTTAAATTGATGACCGAGAGAAACAGATTTACCTCTCAGAGATGAGGCAAGGTAAATTGTGAAAGCAACAATACTACCATTACCACTACTACTCTTCAATTATTATTAGTATTAATAACAACAACAGCGACAACAACAACAACTACAACAGCAATAATAATAATCTAATACCTTTTGTCCTATGGGCTGCATCCCAGTGTGCTTTACATAGCCTAGAAAAGGGACAAAAGTATCAGTACAATGCGGGCAACCTTGTGCGAAAGAAAAAAAAAGAAGCAGGAAAAGCATGAAAGAAGACACACATAGTAAATGAAAGAGTTTAGGCAGTAAAAACATAGGGTTTGTTTGAACATGTATAAGGTCTGGTTAGTGTGCTGTCAGAACAGCTTCCACTGGATTAACAGCTCGTTGTGGGTGAAGCTGGTGTAGTGTGAAAGCTTGACTGGGTTCCTGGTGTTGAAACTGATATGACTTTTTCTTCCTGTGGCAGGTTGGTACTGGGGCCCAGTGACTGCTGCCGAGGCCAGAGAAGTTTTGACTGATTCTGGGGAGGGAACGTTTCTCCTGAGAGACAGCTCAAACCCAGGCTATCTTCTCACTCTGTCAGTGAAGACCAGCCTGGGTCCTACTCACCTGCGCATCGAGTACACTGCTGGCCAGTTTGGCTTTGATTCAGTGGTCATGGCTCGTCCACGACTGCGCCAGTTTAAAGGTGCTGTGGAGCTGGTACAGCACTATGCTTTGGCCTATCAGCGGTTAGTCAGCCAGAAGGAGGAGGTGGACTCTGTTAAAGAGCAGACCCTGGACGGAGATCTCCCAGGAGCCTCTGAGACCACCCTGCAACTCAAACTTTCCCGACCGCTGCACAAAATGGCTCCCAGTCTGCAGCACATGTGTCGTATTGTGATTAACCAAAACACCAGTAATTTTCAGGATTTACCACTACCTGACCGACTGAAAGACTTCCTGTTAGATTACCCCTTTGTGCTGTAAGACCTTTCATGGACTTCGGGTTTTGTATATGCCCTGAAGGAGAGGTTGACATTGATGTGCTTAAAAGTGGAAGGTTAGTGCTTTCCGTCATTGTGTCCCTGGCGTGCGGTGTATGTGTGCGTGCGTGCGTGCGTGCGTGTGTGTGTGTGGGGGGGGGGTCATAATTTGTATGGAAGCATTGGTTGCAAGATGTGAGGAACTCTCTGTCTTCATAAGCACTATAGCTGTCTACAAAATGAGTGAAACTCTTTTTTTTTTTTTTGGATAAATGTGAGAAACAAAGTGATGAGTATGTGGAGCTACCACAATCTGAGACTGTTCCTTTAAAATTAGGACATTCTGTCACCTACACCTGTAAAAACAGATTTCATTTCATATTTTAATTTCAAAGGCAGAACGTACAGATAAATTTAATAATACAACATTCCCTTGTGACAGAGTTCATATAACACAATATTAGTTGTTTAAAATTCAAGAAATACCTACAGTGTATAGTGGCTTGCTGAATTTTATTCCTTTTTGGAGTCACCTCATGAACAGACTGGCCATTGCAAACAGAAACAAATCCTTGCTTTATCATAATAAATGAGATGAACCACTACCTTTCTGCAAATGATAGGCATTATTGAACTGTCCAATTTAGAGGGCATATTAATACATAGTTATTATTGTAGTAAATCTACACATCGTTAAGAAACTTCCCATTGAATTGTCCAATTTAGAGAACACATTAACACATGCAGTTATTTTGGTGTTAAATCTACACATCATTAGGAAACCTCCCATTAGGCCCTTCGTTATACTGAGAATGCAGATTGAGTTTTTAATGAACACCGAAAGAAATTAACCTCATTTTGCTTTAACACAATTTGTTAAATTAACAGAGGGCCATGTGCACTTGTGTTCTGATACGCGCTGACCACTGTACCATAAACTCACATGTGAAACATCCTCTCTAATGAGCTTTCCTATATGTGAAAGAGAACTGCTACCTTTCAGATATCTGTATCCTCTAATGATGCTGGTTGAGAAACTCATCTGATTTCTTGTTTACTTGTAGGCTTGATGAACTGTCACATTTAGATAAGGGATAACACTAACAGAGTTATCTTAAATATATTGGAAACATTTGTGAAGGGGGAATGTTTTCAGAAAAGTGTGGATAGTTTTTTTTTTTTTTTTAACATCTTACTTTGTGCTTTTGAAGTTATGTGGGGTATGGAACTGACTTCTAAGATCAGACAGAATTTTCTGAATTACATTGACATGGATGGACATGACATAAATGACACTTAGATTGGGTTTTATGTTGAGAGGCCAATGGATTGCTAAGGATTGTGTTCACAACATTGAGCACATTGGGCATTGTAGAATACATTTGAAAATGGCTTTGGCTAGGGGTTGCCTTGGGTTTGCCTTGGGCTTTTTTTCTTGTACAGAACAGTTGGGTAATGAGTAACTGTAGATTCACCACCAGTAATCTGATAATGCCTCACTCAGGTGGATGTAGATAAACATCGAATGAGAGTGATTTATTACTAAGGACACGTTTACAATAAAACGTATTATCTGTACTTAGGTGGTACATATTCCTTGTTTGTTAAGTATTTTTTACTGAATAAAAGTATGGGGTTTTTTTGGTAAATGAAAAGGCTTTGAGGTTAAATTGATATGCTGCTCACTAACTAGCTAAATGAATGTACAGTTACACTGTCACCAAAGAATCATTGTCTGTTTCTCTGAAGTAATGTTTACCAATTAAATCAGTCTCTAGGACGCTGAAAGCACTGCAGCTGAATACGTTTTTATAATGCTTTCTGTACGAATAAGCCCAGTAATTTTTTTTCCTTTTTAAGAAATCTGCTATGAAATGTAAGGATAGTTGGATTTGTTAAGGTTACTTGGAAACAGCAAGCTTGTACCACTACTACATTTAAAAATAGCTCCCAGAGGATTGCACATGTACAAAACCAGTTTTTTTCCCCTTTTGTAAAGTTATTTGTCACTGTACATATGTTGATTTTTTTTTACCATGGAAAAAACTGTTCCTTTTACTATTTAATTTGTGTATTCATGCAGAAAACATATCTCTAAATAAATGTTCAGGTATGTGAGTAATGTATTGGGATGGTGCCATCACACACACACACACACACACACACACATTAATGAAGACTGTGGTGAGTGCCTAATGCAATGTGCTGGTGTGGTCACACACGTACCCTCTAGCCCAGTCTGTCTGTATGTCTGTCTGTCACTGGTGTGCTGTCTCTGAGAACTGTTCTTTATCTCAAGGGTAAAACAAGCATTTACACACAATCCAGGCACTTACATTTTCTTGAAAGGGTCTTTTCTACTGCATGCAATCACCCTCAGCCCACAGCACTTTCTAGGAAAAAGAGAACGAGAAATGCAATGTGTGTGTGATGGGTGGGGGGAGGAGGGGTGTTTTTCCAGGAACACTAATTGAGTGCGTTGGCTCTTTAACCCTATCGTGTCTGGAGATTATCCATCAGTGGAAAGCATACGTGTCAGTGCTAAGAGATGTTAGGTTCAGCATTTTGGGATATCTCTCTGGCACATATTGCGCTTTTAATTAGGGAGTTAGCTAAAATAAGTGTTGTATTCCATTTGCTCAATTAAAATGACCGCTATAGCAACTACTATAGGTACCTCATTTTAGTAGGCTTAAGGGCTAAATGCTCTCTTATGGACTGAATAGTTCCAGTCAGCAAAAAAGGGACAGAAAGTTATCCATTATGGTTATGTTTTTTCACATATATGTGTGTACACAGTCTACAGACACACACGTATATTTGAGAAAGGTTTCTCTCTCTTTCCAGGTGGAGTGTGTGTCGGTGTAGCTCTTGTGCTATGATTATCCATAAACAGTCTGAACAATGAGCCAGATTTTCAAACATCTTTACATACACAAAACTGTAATATGACAAATCTTCTCAACTTATGTGTACAATGAGGACAACAACGCCGTATCTTCAGTTAGTTCTCAAAAAGAAATTTGATCTATGATATACTTGAAGCATTCATGTTTGGGTGTGTTTTGTTTAGGGGTGTGTGTGTGTGTGTGTGTGTGTGTGTGTGTGACTGTCTCTCTTTGTTGAGCTCCTGAAAACACACAACTTTTTCTAAGAATGAGAATTCGTGGTGCTCCCTGCACCCTACCACCTGATTACCACTCTCCGGCCTTCAGCTCTCACGACACAAACAGAGAGAGAGAGAGAGAGAGAGAAAGAAAGAAAGTGACAGAGAAGTTATCTAAATCTGAGAGTTTTTTCTATTATACCTCATGACACAATATGATAACATTTCATGATGTATTTCTCTTTATGTATGGGCACTTTGCCTGTATATTACTATGTCTTGTCAGGGTAGCAACGCATGTGTTGTATTCAGTACATGAGCTGCTTTCAGAAAGAAGTATCTGCTATCAATATATACATGTATTTAGTGAATAAATGTAACGTAGATGTAACAGTCTTACATACAGTACATACTTAGCCAGATTAGGAGACAGTTACAGTTCTGTGAAGGAACTTTGTTGCCACACTGTTTTGGTTCAGTTCAACCTACAGCTGGCTTTTAAACAAATAACCATTTCTGACAAAATGAAATACCAGTCTGGCTGTTGTTTTTTATCCTGCTAATATTTGTCTGTAACATCATGCCTTATGGACTTTACATTGATGCACTCGATAACTATAGCGTGATTTTATGTCTTGGAAATAAGGTGTGTGTGTGTGTGTGTGTGTGTGTGTGTAAAATAATACTAAACTCTAAAATTTAAAACCAATTGGAGATAATTGAAATCCATATATTACTCATGCTGATCATATGAAAGCACTGATTTTAAATGGCTTTCATACAAGTCACCTGTTAGCATGGAGTGAGTATTTGAGTATGTAAGTCAATGAGTAAATGCTGAAGTGAGAATGCAAGTGAGCATGAAATGAGTAAATTATGACTAGGTTTTCTGCCTTGTCTGTCCACACTCAGCCCCTAGACTTGTTACGGAAAATCACATTTTCCTGTAGGCAATAACAAGCACCTCCAACTAATCAATGTAATTTGATTCACTACAAACCTCCTTAAGAAAAGCTTGACCTCTGTTGTGAGGACACACTCTTGTAGATCACAGACTGATTCTCAGGTTGGAACAGCTGTGTTTTTCTCTAATGCCATTAACAAGAGTTTGTCAAAAATGTGCATTAATTGTTACCAGTGTGGCTTAGCCCCATGTTGTGTTATACTGTTTTCTGCACAGTATAAATGGAGAAAGAACTCTAGTACACCAGGTGTTTAAAGGTTAAAAAAATGGATTTTATGTTTATTCACACAATGATAAATACAGACATAAGTGAATTGTACGAGACCCAGTAAAAGAAGCACTGAGAGGTATATTATGATAGTTGTCTACAGGCATAGGGGAATTGCATCGTAACCAAGAGAGTTATGGGTTTGAGTCCTGAGCTGTGTGAATCTCTGCTGATATACCTTAAGCCAGACGCTCAATGCCCAGGTTACTCTTAGTACTTGTCAGCTAAATTAAGTTTTATTATTATTATTATTATTATTATTATTATCATCAACGAGACCGTTTTCACTATTTTAAAGCAGTACCGGCCCAGTAACTCAACAGGAATAATAGTACACTTAAAAACAACCAATTAAATTATACATGATTAAAATAGGATGTACTTTAGTTTTATTACAGAATACAAGCAGCAAGCTCAGTTCACTGTTTCACAAAGCAAAATTTGCAATTTCCATATATTTTATCTCACACATCAGAAATTTATTCTACTGCTGTGCAATACACATATAATCACTTGGAGGAATGCATCTGGAAGTAATTTAACTACACTATCAGTAAATGGTACAGCTCAGTACCTTAAAAAGTACGAACCCTTGTCTCTGTGGCAGTAACCCTATTGAATACAGTGCTATACCTTTCAAAGGGGGGACACATTTGTCTCCCTCATGTTTTGTACCTTCAATGGCCTTATCTGTACCTTTTGGGACAATTTTGTACTTTTACAGGACAGTACAAATATTGTACCCTCACTGATGGTTCAAACCTGTACCATTAGGGTACTGCCTCAGAGACAAGAAGATTTGTACCTTTAAAAGTACCCATGTGTTCTTTCGTTGGACATAAAAATACTTTTTTTTTTTTAAACAGGGTTTGTTTATTGTACAACACACACACACACACACAATACAAATTTCATTTCCTGTTAATATCATAGCAACTACACGTCATGTTGCAACAAACAATCGTCCATCAACTGTATATATATCAAGTGCCTCAAAACTTGACTCTTGTCCAGGCATTATACAAATCCAGTCATCAGATGCAACACTATATGCATGAAAATGTTTGTCAAAAGATATTGGGAATAAAATTCTCCCACACAACCAGTGTTTCCACGTTTAAATGAACTTAATCTGAAAGAACATTGGAATATTTTCTGCATAGACAAAATCAACAATGAAAACATCTTTACAGCATACTTAACATTATTAAATGCGGCCTCATTTAATTGTTGAAAGGTCTTTTTCCGAGAGGTCTATGGATTCTAATATTTGAGGTGACGTCATGCATAACTGAGTGCAGGAACAAGGTAGGTCTCTCACCAGCAGGACTTTTTTTTAATCATAAATAAATGAAGCAATAATACTTCTGTCCACGTAAAATGTATATTTCTGTTGCATCAGCAAATTGAATTGAATTTACAAAAAAAACAAAAACACCTCATTTAATGTATGTGTTTTGTCCCCTTTGTGTTAGGTTTCATGATGACGTTTGTGTTCTATATGAACTGATTACTCCATGGTCCATGTCTCTGCTTTATACTGTTGCCAGCAGTTTTCATTAACATTTAGCCAGTCTTACATGATCTCTCATTACAACTTCTCTTTCCCTGAACTGGTTGCAGATGGTAGTGGGACCTTTCTGTGTTCTCTGTGGCTGGGATTGGAATTCCGCAATTCCACACAGAGGCGCACATATATATATATATATATATATATATATATATATATATATATATAGACACACACACATACAAACACACACTGTTGTTACAATGTCTGGTAGTAGTGGGGGCAAGGGACTCTGAGATGGCAACGAGTGGTGTGGTGGGAAGGGACTGGAGTTAGCCACACATGGAACTGTAATTCTATACATTTGTTTTCCTGAAAAGGAGGAAGTAGCACTTGGCTGAGGAGAGGGACTGATGTAGTGACACTGAAACACTGAAGCACTTTGACACTGAATCACTTAGACACTGGAGGACTGAGACTCTGAGGCATTGACACACTAAAGTGTTGCTGAGACACAATGGGACTGGGATTCTGGGGTGGTAACACTAAGATGCTGTGACACAGAAGTCTAACAATCTTGTGAGATGAACTGTCGAGCGCCTTGGCCGCCAGATTCAATAGACACTGAACGTTTAGGTGCCTTCTCCGAGCATATCAAACAACGTAGGACTGCAAACGCACATGGTTTAGACAAACCCAATGCCGACATCTAGCGGACAATAAATGACGTAAACTAAGTACCCATAGCTCAACCCGGCAGTGCCGCTTGATCTTTTCATTGGCTGTGAAGGAGCTAGTCCCGTCCTAATTCTCTTTTTAAGGCTCTATAGGTCCGCTGTCAATCACCTACGCTGATGTTTTCCTTCCCAGGTTCTTAGGCAGTGAAAAACCGTGTGACAGCAGGCATTGCCAACGTTGATTTCGGTCGTCTGTTATTTTACTGTTCCTGGAAATGGTGAGTTGGGTCAGTCTTAATAGTCACCCGATATCAAACATGATGTTATCGCTCCTAGGTAGCTGAACCGCAGTCGGACATAACACTTCATGTGAATCAGCAGAATGATACTAGTTTGTTGGTTGTCAGAGAGCGTAACGTTACTCACCTCTGCACAAGTTTTTAGAAACGTGATTTTGGGAAAAAAGATTAGATTTCAGAGAAACTTTCTAAGACATGAATTAATCTGAAACGACATAAAAAAAAAACCTTTGATGAAGTTGTCGTGTAGTCTCGCGCTGTGAATTGTCAGTATGGCCTGCACAGTACCAAACTCACTCAAGTCTTTTTTATGCTTAAAGGTGAAATATTTAAGATTCAATTTGATATCCACTGGTAACTTTGCATTTAACTGTCTATTACAACAACTTTTCAGCGCTGTTAAGTAGGCTTATAAGGTCTCATAATCTACACCAACTTCCAAAAAGATTTAATAACTATAAACTGATTCAGCGGCCCGTCACCACATGTTATAAACAACGATACAGCAAAGCACGATGTTCCCTTATATTCCTCCAGAATGGGCTTTTTAGTTAGTCATTAGAGTTACACTAAAGGTTTTAGTACCAGTACTCGAGGTGACCAATTGTGTAGTCGGTTTTAGACCCCAGTTTAATTTTTGCCATATTCTTAATCAGTATATACTATCACATGCAAGTACTGTGCAAATTAAGGGAATTCGAGTCTATGTATGGGCTAACACAACTATGTTCCCCCCGTCCCTCCCTCTTTAGGCTGAACTCTCGCTCATTAGGGAGCGAGCTAAGAGCATGTGCATGTCACATGAATGCTGAGGATGAGGCGTAAACATCAGGGCAGGAACCTGAGCAACTTACGGCCGACCAAACGCTCCGAAAGAGCTGGGGTGAGGGGTTATCCCCTGACCCTGATTCCGCCTTGCCGTCATGAACTCGACTACGCAACCTCCTGGCACGGTAAATGGAGACGTGGTGGTTGGCTACGTACTGGTGCCCTTTTTCTTCATCACCTTCGTCGGCATCGTAGCGGCTGTGGTATGTAGCGAACCAGCTAACTGAATGCCCTTTGACACTAAAGAGGGACGTCATTTCACTAAAACACCGTCCCCTTTATCAGCGTTACTCAAAATGTGAACTGGATGTGCAAATACAAAATAGGAGACATGTTACACAGCATACTTATTCCCATTTTGTATGTGGTAAAATCATTATGTAATGGGGGTAAAAAGATGAAAGGGGAAGAGTTAAGCTTGAGCATTTACCACATTTTCAGTTTAGAACTAATCTAGTTAGGAGGGTCTATGGCTGTCTGATATGAACTGAGCCTTTAGGTTTATGGCTCAAAATGTAACATGTTTATGCATGGCATATTCACAAATTTACAGGAATGGGGAGAGAAGGGGTGTGGATTGGCCTTTGTGTGTATGTGTGTATTTGTACGAGTGTGTTAGTGAAGGGTGTACATAATTGAGAAGTTAAACTGAGGAATGCAGTCACATGGGGGTGGTACACTGATGAGAAACAAATTGGAGGGAAATAAAGAATCTTTTATTCAACTATAGATGTAGCAAGATTGTCGTGCAGCCTCATGTATATTAGAGAGAGTAGCTTTATTGTGTGTGTGTGTGTGTGTGTGTGTTCGTGTTCCTTAGGCCTTTCTCCCTGAGGACCATGTAGAGTGTAAGCCTCAGAGGGGGAAGTGTGTTTGTAAAACTCACACATAGATTTACTCACAAAAATATACAAAGTACTAGCCAATATATGTAAACACATTTCATGTGAGGTGTACTTTGTATATGTCTGCTGTTGGTATTCAGATGACTAAAATCAGATGTGAGGTTGTTCTGGGATAAATTATGTATATGTGTGTCTGTCTGTGTTTTGTTGTTGGTGATGAGATGAATAGAGTCAGATGGATGTGTTTATGTCTTCTGTTTTAGGTGATGTACATTCGAAAGAAGAAAAGGTGAGTTTATTTCTTCTCCAGATGCTCTATCCCTCTACTCACTGCAAGCCATATAATAATGATACTGTCAGTAGTAGAGGGACCATAAACCGTAGTATGGGTTTCTTCAACAGAGTGAGTAGTAGAGTGGATCTCTTCAGTAAAATCAGTTGTACAGCCAGTGGATAAAGTGGACCCCTGCAACAGAGTCAGTAATACGATGGGTCTCCGTAAAAGAGCCAGTGTTATCTGTGATATAGTCATTTATAGTGTAGATTTCTGTAAGAAATCAGTGGTGCAGTAAATGTTGCTGATACAGTAATTATTATATTAGATTTTTGTAATAGGATGGGCCTCAGGAATGGAATCAGGAATAGAGTGGGTTTCAAAAAATAGAGTCAATAATAGAGATAGCAGTAAGACTGTGTCTTAGTAATGAGGTCAACACTAAAGTGAGTTCTTGGTTTCTGTGGCCCATGTTTGAAAATTATGTTCCACTCTTTGGAAAGTACTTTCTTTATTTAAACTGAAACTCTGAGTTCTGATGTCATGACGACCCCATAAAGATCGCATTGAGCTGCGGTGTGTTCCAAACAGAGAAAATAAAACTTAAACTTTGCACGCCACTCATCCAAACATTCATTCATTGTTTGTCATGTTAAGAATCATTGGGTCAAGGTTGTTATGGATTTTGTTAGATTAAGGCAGAAACTGGATTCTGTCAGTGTGTGCAGTTCACTACAAAGGTGGTCAGTGGAGCCTTGACAGTGAAAAAGTATAAAATTATCATCATCGTCGTCATCATCATCATCCTCCTCCTCCTCCCCATTTGCTGAAGTTCATACTAAATTCTCCTAGTGCCGCTCTCGTTTTTATATGGGGTTCTGTTGGAGCTTTACTTAAAGGATTAAATTGTATAAATGACAAAGCCACACATGGTAAGTAGAGAGTATGCATTTATATTCTTTTTAATCCTGCTGAATCTTTTTTCATTTCCTGTGTTTGTGTCAGAATTGACAGGCTGCGGCACCAGTTACTTCCTGTTTACTCATATGACCCGTCAGAGGAAGTGAATGAAGCAGAACAGGAAATGCTCTGGAGGGAGGAAGATACTAAGGTATCCCCTTAACTAATTAGAATGAACATCCAAATCCTTGCATTTGTAGACCTTTTAAATCACTCCTGAATTATCTTCCCAGCCTCTTCCACAGCAGTATTACTACAAAAGTCCTGGAATTTTATAACCATGATTTTTAATATGTCTCTTTCCAAACACATGTAATTGTGCTTTCATTTTGCCTGGGGAAGAGGTATTTTAGGTAAATACTGTCATTGCATTTGGCTTTGAGTTATCCTGGATGTTTTATAGTGTATTGTTTGAACATGGTTTGCCATTTACACAAAATATGTCTAAGAAATGCAGTTATACTCTGCATAAATGTCTGGGCCGGTTTATGTGGAAGTTGGTGAATCATGTCTGTAAAAGTCTAGTGCTTTAGGTAAAGAGCATTTTATTCTTTTACTGTATTATAGAAGTGTATAGAGAGCTTATCACACAGGACACAATAGACTCTGATGAGAAGTGTGGTGCTGGGGCTGCCTCTGAAGCCTGATAATACCCAGCTGCTGAGGAATTCCTCACTGGAATCAGTCAAAAATGTGTTTGAAATCAGAGTGTGCAAAAACCCTCTTATCTGTAAGGGGTTTTGGATAAAGGGTGGTAAGATTGTGTACAGAAAAGCCCGCTCAAAGAAACAGCTTTTCGCATTGCTTTCACTCTCTCTCTTTCTCTCACACACACACACACTATGTACTATGTTCAGTAAAGTTCATAATTATGAGAGTGCTTCATATCCACTGTATGATTTTCTTGGTTTAATTTGTCCAGTTGTAGAGTTCAACTGCTCCTGGGCATTTACAGTGAAAACAATGGCCCTGTTAGGACCAGAATAGAATCTTCACTCTTAATTGAATGTCTGGCAAGATCATTTAGCCCAAACATTAGAGTGATGTACTGTTCCTAGCTGGAATTTTCACAGGAAAAACAAACAAACAAACAAACAAAAATCCTTTTGACAAGAGAATATCAGTCCTTTAGGCCATGAGTCTACAGTTAGTCTATTTTGCAAACAGAGCATGACAATATTATCCTGGCTTTACCATGTTTTCAGTTCCACCCTGTGAAGGCCAACATACCAGAATAGAAGTCAGTTACTCTCTTAACTTCACATTAGAAACTTCTTTTAAAAAAAAAGTTCCTCAGTTGCTCATTGAAGACTGTGTGTGTGTATGTGTGTAAATATAAATGAGCTACAACTAGAAGAGTTTATACAGCATGAGTGGCATCTTCTGTCTTAGCAGGAACACAAAGCTCATTGTCTGTTAGCAAGAGTTCCAGAAGCGTCACTGTTTTTATTCAGTGCCTAAACTTTGGCATCTATTAAAAAAGCATGCCATTACTGATGTTACCTTTGGTATGGCTTTTCCTTTGCAGTGTACATAACATGTTTTCTGTCATGTAATGGTATAACTAAATCGTACTACATATTCTAATATGGATTATACCATTTTATTTTGGTGTTCCAGTGCATGGTGTGCAGATGTAGACCTAACTCTGGTCCAAGAACTGTTGTGTGCATGGTCCCTATTAAATCAACCGAAACACTAGTCTAAACTAAAGAGAGCTCACACCTGTTTCCCAATGAGTCTTTAATCAGAGGCAAATTGGAATTATCCTTAAATAGCCCCTTATTCTGTCAGTAAATATGGTTGGGCTGTCCTTCTTTAGACTGAACTTTTCTTCCTCATTCGTAGTCTGAAGGAGTTTATCCTTTTCCGCTGCAGCCTGAAGGTTGCTCAGCCTACTTTGTGACAGATTCCATCATAAAAAAAAACTCACTACAGAAATAATATTCAGTCAAACTAACCCTAAGCTCGATTCCATGTTCTCTATCTCTGTTCAGGTTGTGCAAGGCTGGATGAGGACGTATCAGCAACATCGCCCCCTCCTGGCTAAAGATGTAAATGCATGAGAGTTCAGAAGGGGTGCCTGCTCCACTGGGCATATCAATGTATATCTGGTTTTACCTGTGCTTATCTGAAAGACATCAAGTCCCATTATTCTAAACTGATCACCATGGTAACGACTGAAGTGAAGCAGAAAAAAAAGGAAGGAGCTGAGAATCCACGCTGAGAATCTACTGTGGAGGAAGCTGATTTGGATCCCAGAGTCCTCCTGTCTTTAAGCTATACTGCTCCTAGTCTGGGTCTCAATGTTGCAATGAATGCAATGTTGCATATAGGCTCTTCTGTTACAATTCTTATTTATTATTGTGCATTTCAGGTTAATTTGTTGTGTGGAATGCCACTGGATCAGGGGTTTCCCTGAAAGAAAAAACAGCTCTGTAGCTCTGAATCTCAACAAAACAAATGTGACATTTAATGGCTATATAAGCAGCGTATCACTGTATAACTGTAAGACGACATCCCGTCCCACTAAAGATGCCCATCTCTCTCCTGAACCAGAGCCCATTTCTACTATTACTCTGTATTCCTGTAGTGACTTTCTTTCCACGCCCTGAGTTGAATATCTGTTGATGTTTAAATTATTTGTCAGATTCAAAATTAATCCAGGAGGCCTCACTGAGCCTCAGTGTAACTAGATGTTGGATTGGAGAGAATGGGCTGGGAGAGTAGGGAGGGGCTTGTTAGGGAACATCTGAAAATTTCCCTACAGCATAAGAGGAGGTGAGTTGTTGTGTTAAAAATGTTCTGCTTTGTGGTTTGGGAGTGTGGGTTGCCCTTGGGAAGCTGGTAACCATTGAAAGACATGCCGGGGTGTTATGCAGGAAACGGCTCCTCCACAAAAAAAAGTGACTCACCTTGTTCAAAGCATGCACCCTGTCATGCTGGCCTACTGAGGAGCAAAGCCAGGAGAATGAGTAAGACAAGTCAGACATGGATTTTTATCCGGTCCAGATCAGAGAACAGAGGGAATTTGTTTGAACATGACTTTTTCTTCAGTGGGCTGTTTTTCAACACATCTGACGCTTCACACACTGGAAGTAACCCCTGCAGCACCTCCTGCTGGAAGGATTGGTGCCAAACCGAAAATGAGAATCAAGTTTGCTTACTTGAGCATGTTGAAACATTCTACTGGTACGTCACACATGTTGAAGTTGGATACACTGTGGTTTTTTGAAAATTACAATGAATTGCAGGATATTACTGTTTGAGTTCATGCACTGAGAGATTAGAGGTTTCATGCCTTAATCATGATTGAGCCTTGATTTTTTTTTTTTTTTAATTGACAGTGTTGGCCAAAGAGGTATGAGTCAAACCAAGGTATAAATAAATGTCCTTGCTACCTTATTATTTTACTGCAGCTCATTAAAGGTCATTTTAATGTTAATGAAAACTGTTAAAAGCATTTTAGTTTTCTTGAGTCAAACTGCATAGTTTATTCCTGTACTAACAGGGGTGGTGGAAGAAAAAGACTGTTACATTTGAGTATTCAAACTAAACTTCAGAGTATCAGGTTTTCAAAACAAACACCATATGATACAAGTAATTACTTTCACACAATATGACAAATGGATTGGTTACTCTATTGATAAAAAAGAGTCAAACGTGTACGAATTCTTTACTTTATTACCATTCTGAATACAAATTCTTGCAGGCCACGTTAAAAAAATACAGAGTGTGTACACTATAAAGACTGAAAACAGTTTTTCTTGCCTGTCAGTTTAGAGGGACATGAGAAAAGTGATGTTTTGATAGGCTATGGTACCGGGAGCTCAAACACAGCCCTCGTTTAATCCAATGGGATACAGGCTGCCTGAAGATGTAACACTAAACCATTGACCATCATACTCCAAATCCAAGAATACAATTCAGTGCACCAAACAAGTATGTATACAAAAGAAAAAAAAAAAATCAAACTTAGGAGAAAAAAAACAAAAAAAAACACGAACAAACCACTAAAATCTACCACAGTTGGTGAACAATGAATAGAATGACAGTACTGGAGCGATGTGGTACCATCGCTCCTGTGGCTCGTCTGTGATTTGAACTGAAGCTGATGAATGTACACACTGATAAAAGTAAAGCAGTAAATCTGCAAGGGGAGGGGGAGGGGGAGGGGGAGGGGGACAGAGTTAGGTGGAATTAACACAAAACAAGAACCAAACTAAAAAGACGCACTCCAACGCAGACAGACATCACGCATACACAAATATACACGCACACACACAAACTCCAAAGGCTGCACAGAGACGACCAGGGGAGGGGATTTCACACAGCAAAACTTTAGTTAGCCAGACTAAAGTCACAATTCTCCTGATGGACAATCCAGGCTTTGGTCAGGATGATGATTAAAAGTTATGAAGCTGTGTGTGAGTCTTGCTGTGTGAAAAACTGCCCGTGTGAATGTATTTCAGTATAAGTAAGCTGTCACTGAGTGAGGTATGAATGTGCAGGCTTGGCCTGACAGAACCAAGTCCTGTTTGCAGTATTCCGGGTTTTAATAACCGTGTTCGTAGCAGCATTAAGTTCTGAGAAGAGACCCAGTAACTGGACCGATCAGCTTTCCCTGACACTGAGTAAAAACAACCTTTACAAAAAACACTAGAAAAAGGAACAGGTTTCAGAAAGCAGTCTGAACACTCACACTAATGCTGCCCCCCCGTCATGGAAGAAAAGGCAGAGTAATGGAGAGGTGTGTGAAGAGAAGAATGGATAGGAATGATCTAATCAGAAATGTTAAAATCTGTAAGATGAATGTGTTGACTAGCCCCGCTCAGCACTAAAACCTGGAACCAAGACTGTCGTCATTTAGCAGGTTTTTGAGAAAACTGTCCCAAACGCTATGCTGACGTACAGTCTGCCAAAACTTGTAAAAAAGTGAGTTATTACAAGTATTACTGGGTCATATCTGTAAAACAGTCAAATGTTTTGTTCATAAACACTAAGCTAGTAAGCCTAACTGAGGTATTAGCATGCTGAGGCTACACGTTTGGTTGCCTCGGACAAGAAAATCCCTGGAGCTAGCTGGGATACTGGGTTGCAAATATGGTGCAGACAGGGCTGGGCGGATTTAGAAGTTGCATCACAACCAGGTGAAACATTCACAGATATTTTGCATTATTAGAAGAGGGTAAAACATGCTGCGCTGTGTTAAACAGTCAAATTGAGCTCTTAAGTTGCGAAGCTTAGAGCAAATTAGCTCTAAAGCCACCACGTCGCTATAGAAGACAGATGCATCTTGAGACACTATGCACACAGATCCACACACACACACACACACACACACACACCAGATGAAACCAAATAGTAGGCAAGTTCACCTTTGTCCAGTATAAAAGCAACATGAAATCCACTCACCCTAACAGGTTAGATTTAACATCCTGTAGAATGAGTTAAACAAAGCAATAAGACAAGTCCTGAACGCTGTTTCTTTAGGAAAAAAAGAAAATAAAATGCGGTACTTGTTTTCTTCAGTATTTCATACTAGCTATCGTCAAAAAGACCATCATCAGAGCACAGCTTTGTCCAGTATAAAAGACAATGACTTGCAATAACCAAATACCCATGAATGGGACTCTATATATACACACACATACATACACTCAGGCATGCATATATGCATGGATATACATACAGTATCTGAAAGATGGTTAGTTTTCCAGTGGCTTTGCAGAGAGAAGAGGCCTCCCTGTTGCTAGGGGGTGCTAAGGAGAAACAGAAGGCAGGGTGGCAGTGCTGATGGGAGAGTCAGTCCAGCTCTGGTAGACAGGAAGTCAGAAATGTTGAGTTATGAGGTAGCAGACTGCTATTTACTGTTCCTCCTCCTCCTCCTCAGAGGATTCCTTTGATGGCTGTTCCTCCTTTTCCTGAGAGAGAGAGAGGGAGAGAGACAGAGAGAGTGAGTGGGAGTGGGGGGGCAGGGGTGATTGTGAATCTGTAACTTGTACTTGGCATACAATTTGCTAAAAATTAAACAACTCAGACACTGCTACTGACACAAACACGAAGGGGGGGGGGGGGGGGGGGGGGGTTGGGAAACAAAACTTGCAGTGTCAAATTTTGGTCTCAACGCTGTTTGTATTTAAACCCCAAATTTCAAAGAAAAAAAAAACCAAACAAACAAAAAAAGGTAAAGCAGAAAACAGGATACCTGGCAATTCATTAACAAGGGGAGGACATTCCCTCCTCCCTTTTTTGCCCCCTTTCCTCCCTTCTCCTCCTCTTTGTGTCTCACACTTCCCCTCCCATCATCCCTCTCCTTCTTGGTCTCTCTCTCTCTCTCTCTCTCTCCCCCTCTTCCTTCCCTGGCCCTGATCTGTTCATTCATAAAAACCACTGCCCATAGTTCAACTGGGGTTCATTCTTCATAGCTGAGTTTCAGCTGCCCCAGTGAGCCACTAATAAAACTCGCCAAGTGAATAAACACAGAGACTCTAAACACACTGTTTATCAGTGTGATAAATCAGCAGAAGTAAAAGAAATATCCTTTGTTGGATAAAATACATGACTAGTGAGTAGCACGCAAAAGGCTGTTGTGTTGCTGAAGTTTGGTTAGGCTGGAGAAGATGACAGTTGCTGTGCTGCTACTCCAGTGTGAGTCAGAGCCGTATGTGAGTGTATGAGTCAGAGCTGTGTGTGTGTGTGTGTGTGTGTGAGAGTTTGAGTCAGGCACTGGGTTTCTGAGGCGCAGTCAGATGTTCAAATGAGTTTTCCTGAGGAGGAAAGCCAAACACATCCAGAGCCAAGATGTAGCGTCAGGCCAGAGGAATGCAGAGAGAGGGAGCATGCTGATGACTTAAGGCTGAGCTGTCGAGGAAGGAACAGGGTGTGTGTGTGTGTGTGCACGTGGGGGTAGGTGGGTGGGTGGGTGGCTGAGGGGGCCTGCTGTTTGCCATACTGACTGGAGAATGAACTGTGCTGTCTGTAAGGTAGTTGGAGACTCTGACTGTTGCAATGTTTTATTTAATGCACACTGCTTCAATCCAAACAAATCACCCATTTTATTCCAGTTAGAGTAGATAGTAATACACACAAGTCTTCAAAATAACCGAGTGTGAAAACCATGCAAAATTGTTGCATGTACTTGAGATATAGACATGAGTTTTAAAAGAACAGCAGAAAGATGCATGTTAGTGAGAGAGAGAGAGCAAACAAAAGCTCATGAAATCCCCTTCTGATAAGCAGCCAAATGCAAATGTTTTTGGTTGTTGCCCCTGGCAACAGCCCTCCTCACGCAAACACACCTTCACATTTGAAACAGCTGAGCAATAACTAAGCCACACACTCCTCACATTTCCTGCCACAATAAAGCAACAATTTAAAAAAAAAACCCCAAAACACTCTTACCGTTTTTTTGGGTCTTCCTCTGCGTTTGGCTCCTGCAGAAGCTGCTGCTGTTGTTGTTGTTGTTGTTTTCTATGTATGACAGAGGAGGAGAAATGT
This sequence comes from Chanos chanos, assembly GCF_902362185.1. NCBI lineage: Eukaryota > Metazoa > Chordata > Actinopteri > Gonorynchiformes > Chanidae > Chanos > Chanos chanos. The sequence goes on from NC_044497.1 coordinate 37,744,968, forward strand.
GAGTGAGAGTGAGAGGAGAGGTCCGAGCGACAGTGTCCACAGACAATGCAGTCTATGAACATTAGAGGGAGTTGTTGTTGCCTGAGCATGTGTGTATGTCACAGTCAGTAGAGGGCGCTGCTGTGTGTATGTCACAGTCAGTAGAGGGCGCTGCTGTGTGTGTGCTGGGCAGATGGCTGGGGGGCGATGGGTTCATTGGCGATTATCTGAGAAACGGACGTGAGCAGCATGCAGGCCACTTCAGTTCAGCAGCCACCTGGACCACAGCTCCCAGACAGCTGGTCAAACTGGGTAATAACCGCCAGACACACAGAAACACACACACACGTGCACACACAATAACACCAGGGATGTGTGTGTGTGTGTGTAGGAGCATTATCGGCTTGGAAACAGTCCTGTAGCTCGTGCACCTGTATCATGCACCATACGACACACACACAGGAAACTCCAGGACAGGAAATCAGGCAGATTTAAACAGAATCTTCAGTTCATCTTTTAGCACTGAAACACCCTTCTGCAGAAATGAATGTGGTTACACCAATAAATCATACCTTACATTAACTAACACACACACACACACACACACACACACACACACACACACACACACACACAGCTGTGTGGCACTGTCAACACTGAACAATACTACAACTCAAGGTAGACAATAAAACAAATCCTTTAATCCAGCTTTACTGAAAGCATAACAGTTTTTGCGTGAATGCAGATAACATCCTATGGATGTTTCTAAGATACAAAATACTGATAATGCACATGGCCATGGACAGTGCTCATGACCGTCTCATGCTAATTACTAAAACTCACTCCATAGCAGACTGAAGGGCAGTAAGGGCTTGTTGGATACACAGTTGACATCCGCATTCTGTCAATTGTACTTTACATCGGTAATCAGGCGATCGATTTATCCATCTGCTTACCTTGCCCTTAGTGGCTGTGCTGCTAGCCTTGTTTTTGCTGCCCTTTGGTCGTCCTCTGGGTCTCTTTGGTGTGGGAGACCCACTGGGCTCCTGTAAGAGTAATGCAGATGTGTGAACTACAATACTAATCTACTATAGCACCTAGATAATCTTCAGCTATTTATCAAATGCTCCTCTGGACATTAATTTGCTGATTCAAGTATGTCCACTTCCACCGACAGGGGCTCTTAAAAACTAGAGTAGACGTGACTAGGTTGTGTACACGTACAATAACATATGCACATATGCATTTTGACCAAAGCGTGAAGCCCATGTCAGTACCAACAATCTTATGTGTTATACTGCAACATGCAAACTGCACATCTTTCAGAGCTTACAAAATAGCCAATTAAATGTGACCAACACAACACTGGATAAATGGATAAATAAATATTTTCTCATTTTAGGAGCAGTCAATATCTAACAAAGCAATAGGGAGTAAACTGCAGGTCACATGATTTGCCTTTTTTTTTTTTTTGGATGGGCTTGTGCTTTGAAACACAAAGAAAAGTTTGTTCAAGGTCAGTGTAACTGACACGGGCTGCTACTTTAAGACCGACAGGTGGCACGTACACACTCGCTGCCAAATTCCACCGAGAGCATTTAGGATGGGGGCAGGGCGTGTGCTTAATTACCAACACAACAAATGTATTTAATGACATGAGACCAGTCAAACAAAGTAAAAAAAAAAAAAATCATATAGGCTACAATGATACTCTTAATGCTACCTAAATGGTGTTCCTGCAGCCATCACAAATGTATTGTTTCAAAAGCAGACATCATTTCCTGTCCACATACAAGGAGCTAAAGCAGGCCACAATCATAAATTATAATATGAAGTGTTATTGATCCCCAGGCGCTGGCTGGTTATTAATCAACATTAATCAGCTCAGAAAAGTAACAAGGCCATTTGGGGAGTGCAACCCACTTGTGGGAATGCAGACTTTGAAACACAGTTACAACCTTGGAGTCTACATGTTTAGTGTTTTGTGTGTGTGAGAGGATATATATATATATATATATATATATATATATATATATATATATATATATATATATATATATATATATATATTTTTTGTCCTCTGACTGCAGAATTTTATATAGCTCTGAATGTACAGGGCTTTACTTTGGATTTGACCTGCGGAGACAGACTGTAAGCCACACTGTCCGTACGCTTCCGCACATAAGAGGCTCTACACATACGAGGTGCATGATGGGAAGGGATGGGTTCCTCTGTATGGAGAAGGGGGGGAGGGGTCTGTCTTAACCTGAATAAACCAGCTCACTAGACAATGTAGGACACTTTAACTCAGGTAAAATGCATTACCCAGTGCTCTTGAATTCATCTATAACTATTACTACTACTGTTATTACTACTACTGCTGCTACTGTATGATAATGAGGCAGTGCCAGATATGTTCAACAGATTTCACTAAATTTGATGTTTTTCACCTTACACATATCTGCCGCCATTTACAATAAGTGCAGTTTGTGATGAGGTCAACGTAAATCAAAATCCAAACTGCTGCTGACAGCAACTCATAACAATACAAACATGTAGTTTGGTGGAAGAGAAGAGGCTTTATGGCATGGAGGTGGGGTAAGCAGTAGTAAAGATGATTAATGTATCCAGCTGGATATTACTGTGGAGAAGGTTTTTATTACCTTCCTGCTCTGATTACACAGCCGAGTATTAGTAACCCTAAAATTCAAAGCCAACGTTAGTCTCACTTATTGACAGGCAAATGGACCAATGACAGCAGTTGGAATGCTCATCACCCAATCATTGAATGGCTAAGCGGGGTTATGCGAGTCAGAGCTGGTTTAATGGGTTCAAGTTACAGGCCACAGTCAAGCTGTCAGGCCAGATGAACATTACCAATGGGCAAAGAGAGTGCGGGAAAACTTAGAGAGGGAAGAAAGAAAAGCCTCACCCAGTCAGCCCACCGAACACACACACAGAATACATGCAGGCACACTGAGCACACACATACACACACAAGCAGGGACAGCTTAGAGCCAACAGTGAGGTCATGTTGTCTGCCAGACTCACATTTCCACTACCTGTGCTGTACATTTAAAACCCCTCTCTCTGCACACGCTACAAATTCACACACAACATCTACACTGAAATGGGATCTTATGGGCTCTGTGGAGGTGATAACAGATAACAGTACAGCGGAAAAGGCTTAGGCTGTAAATTTAAACAGCCGGGTATCAGCAGGGGTACAGGTCTGATTCTAGAGCATGTCGGTTCTCTACTGATGTTGCTGAGAGGTGTGTGACCTCTGAAAAGCGCAAAAAAATTCAAGACATTCTCAGTAGGAGTGAGATGTAAATGAATTAAAACACAATGTAATACATACATCATAAATTATTACGAAACAAAAAGAAAGCTGACATGGAAAGGTTAGCATTAAAAAACGTAAGCAGCAGATTATGCTGCAAAAATGCACAAGATGCAAAACCAACTCGTCTTATTTGTGTTGTTCATCCCAAACCTTTTCAGCATCACCCAAAACTCAACGTACAGCAGACAACCCGAAACTTTCTTCACGTTGCACAAGACAAACACATTCAGACTACTAGAACGAACAGATATCAATTCAGGTTGGGCAGATAAAGAGGAACTTGAGAAACCTTGCTGAGGATCTTTAAAAGATGCAGAAAATTTCAGAGCCAGTTCGGCTTTGGTGAACTAATCAATTACACCATCATTTTCAGAAAGATTTTTTACTAATATTTACTCTCCTAAATTTATGGATTTGTGTTTTTACAATGCAGTAACAACGGAAAAGGATTTGCCAGCAAGGTAACTTAATGCATGTGCCACAGCTCACACTTAATTATGAGATACTTTATTATATGGCAGTGACTGTAGAGGTAGGGACTATGTACCTGTGGGTTCTTCCTAGGTCTTCCGCGGCCCCTCTTCTCCGCGCCGTCTTTCTCTTTTTGAGACACCGTTTCCTTCGCAGGGTCACTCATACTGTCTTTCTGGAGAACTTAACAACAAACAGAAAACACTGAGCCGTGTAGTGCGGTGCGACAGACCAACACTCATGCACATTAAATCTATGGACTCGAGGTACGAAAACATAAGCCTAACCAGCCTAGAAAAGGCGCATCTTGCGGTGGTTTCAGTAGGTTATGAGAATGCTAGGTGTGCCTGTGCGTTAACGTTAGCGCAGTTACCGGCTTTCCGTTTGTTTACAGCATGCAAAGGCCGAGAGACGCGCGGTCTGAGCCCCGAATACAACACGCTGCTTCACAATTATACGCCGTATGTGTGACGTTTTACAAGAAAGAACGACAGAAACACTTCAAATTATCAGTAAGAGGCAAAATGCAAATATTTTAAGCGCAAACCTTTTCGAGACAGAAATCGCCTGCTAGTTTGCTATGTGTGGCAATGCTTAAAAACTAGTTGCTACGGATGCCCCGCAGTTCCAGAGTGAACCGGAACACGCAGCCGAAAACACACACACTGCAACGCGCGCACACACACTGCGAGCACTGGCGTCCCTTTAAATAAGAGCGGGGAACTACATTTACAAACAGCATTTCCTATCCATTGCAACAAGTTTAAAAATCAGCGCATATCAAGCTTCTGTACTCAAAAGATTTACTACTCAATTTTAAAACAAATAAGGACACAAACAACATTAGAATACTAGGTAAGTATATACGCTAACGATTTCATTAGAGTTGAATTTTTGCAAAGCACCATTAAACACAATCACACGTGGTAGATAACTTACCACGCAACTACAGAACATTTGTACTACAAAGCTTCTACCATATATTAGAAACAGTGTCCTCTGTATAAGCCAGTATGAGTAACGCACCAGGGCTTGTGCCCGCCTGCTCTCCTTACCGAATTCAAATCCGTGTCGAAAGCTTGCGTCTGTGAGAGAGAATAAAAAAGCAGTGACTCTCCCGGCCCTTTAAATCCTTTAGCAGAGGAGGGAAAAACAAGCAACAGTGCTCCACACAAAATTAATAAACAAATACATTACCCAATTTTGAAAGTGTTGCGCGTCCTGGAGCCAATCCAAGGCTAGCTAAAAATAGCGCACAGTGTCCACCGAATGAAAGAAAAAAGGCGGCTGCCTGCGGCGGTTTCAGAGCATTTTAAGGGGCTTCCACTCGGGAAATAAAGCGTTGGGGGCGGGCATATGTTAAATATACCGGTCCCCATCCTCTAGACTCTCCACTGATTTCCCCGCCATTTTTTTAAAGAAGTATATTTATCCGCTATCTTAAAAAATGAAAAAAAAAATGAATGAATGGATGAACAAACGAACGAATAAGTGGATGAAAACTCCCTTTAAAATAGGAACACTGGTGTTTCTGCCGTGATATATTTGTAAACTTATTAATTAGGCTAGGCTACTTAAGATGTGTTTAGGGTAATAAATGTATTACAGTTTGCATCTCATGCGAAGCCAAAAACCTGGGTGCAGTTTTAAATATTTTGCTCTGTGTGTGTGTGTGTGTGTGTGTGTGATTCACTATAAATGAACACGGCATTTGACACCGTGGTTGTGACACATGATACAAAATAGCCTACAGTACTGTAAAGGACATCTTCTGGCCGTCTGTGTAAATGGCCTGTTCATATTAAACGCATCCAGTGAGAAACCGACAGAAATGTTGATACACCGCGTCTATCAGCGGTAACTCTGTGAGAGGAAACAGCACGGGATTGTTCTGCTAATTAAGGCGAGTATCAACATCTCGGACCTTCCCGCCGCGGTTCTTTAAGGCATATGGAGGAATGTCTCACCTTACCTGCAGCGATTAGGTCATATCCGTGGAAGCACATTAAACACGCTCCACCCCAACCAGCAACAAAGATGAGAATTAGTTGATCAGATTTGCTTACTTCGAAAATAAAATGTGTACTTATACTTCTTTATCACCGGCATTTTTTTTGTATGTACGTACTTTTCTTTCTTTCTTTCTTTCTTTCTTTCTTTCTTTCTTTCTTTCTTTCTTTCTTTCTTTCTTTCTTTCTTTCTTCGAAATCAGCTTTCACCTTCTGAACTTATGTCTATTAGTAGTATTACTCATGTTTTAGAGCATGAGGGTATATTACTGTTTGGCACTGAAGAGAATTCACTTTGGTTTCTGCTGGAATTCTATTCAGTTTTATGGCAATGTAAACAAGGACTGCAAATTATAATTATATAAAAAAATGGAAATTGGAAATTTTCTTTTTAATGGAATTTCACCAAAACCTCAGTGAAGTTTCCTCATGAAATAGCCATTCATCTCATCCTACAACATGCATTATTGATCTATTTTAAATCAGTTCAGAAGTTAATTTAGAAACCAGTGAAGATGTGTTCATTTTAAGGGAGGCAGAATGAAGCTACTACTTGAAAAATCACTAAATTGACACTCAATCTTAAAAACAAACAAACAAACAAAAAAAATCCCCTTAATTGGCACATGAGTGTGATCCTATATGAAATGTCTTGTCTCTTGTGGAGCTAATCTTAGGGCAGACAGGCCATGGGCAGGTAACTGTGCCAGTTTTCCATTCCTCATGAGTTTGTCATTCTGAATCTCATAAAAACACACATATGAAAAAAGCTTCCTGTGTCCACAGGGCTTTCTGATTCATGCATAGAAAACAAATCACAAAACACAAGAATGAACTTTTAAGCAATAATTCAGTATTTATAAACAGGTGTTATCAAATGTGAGTTGTATATGTGGATGTAATAGGGAGTTTTGGACAAAAAGGGTATTATTTAGATAAATAGTGTTAATAATAATATTTACAGGCATATGTTGTAGATGTTTTTTATTTATTCATGATACCAATATGTACATAATATATGCATTCATTAAGATGTAGCACTGTTTTTGTGATCAACCAATAGAAATGAATAACTCAAATAACTAATGTCATATTCACAAATACATAATTCCTCGTTTTGCCAAACACACACACACACACACACACACACACACTGACAGGCTTCTCAGAGAAGACATCTCTTTGCTGTGTTTGTGTATTTCTGGGTGTGTTTGAGAACTCGAAGAAACTGTAGAATGGGTGGAGATCCCCAGCTCTTTCAATGAGTAATGAGAGAGAGAGAGAGAGAGAGAGAGAGTGAGAGTAACTTGCCTGCCAGAAGAGCCCATGCTGTGTAGAACACTGAGCTCATTGAAAAAAAAAAAGGGACTATGCCTCCTCATTCATGCCTCCCCCATCCCTGTCCCTGTGCAGTGGGGGATTCAGAGAAGTGATAGAGGAATGTCTCCTGCCGTCAATGGCAGACAGTGATATTTTCATCCTTCAGAGGAATAAAATACTTTCACTGGGAATGAGTTTCACTGGGAATGAGCTGCAGTTAAGGCTAATATTCTGATTGTAAAAATTAAATGACAAGAATGTATTTCTGAGGAACCATGACAAACCTCTTCTGAATTACAATAGAAATTAACAGAATCAAAAAGGATTTAAGTGGAAATAGACTCTTGATGTTGTGAATTGGTAAAACCATTAACACAATTAGAAAGACAGATGCTCCGACCAAATTCAAATAAGCTCAACCCCCTTATTACCGTGGCATATACAGCCTTGTATCACAAACCAAAAACCCTTTAGTGAAAAACTGAGAGACAATGCTACAGCCACTAACTGTCCTTTGCAGATGGCTGCTAAAAATATTGGGTATAAACGAGGAATTTTAGGAAAACACACACCAAAATGACAAGATTAAAAAATGAAAAACAATGCTGAGAGCTGGTCAGTAAACAGACACTCTGTCCCCGCTCCTCCTTCTGTGTAAAGGGGGTGGATGGCTGTGTGGAAATCTCATTGAACTTTGGGGTGGTCTTACTCCTCTCTGGCATGTGGACCCCCACCCCCATCTTTCTCCACTTCTCTCTGCCCCCCCCTCTTTATTTCTCTCTTTCTACCTCTCCAGTCTTTTCTCTGTCTGTCCATTTTTAGGCCCTATGTAAACCACAGTGTTTCTGAGCCAAACCAATGAACAGATGCTGGTTAAAAACATCCTACTGAAGCAGCCCGCCTGCATTTCCCCCTTTGTCATCTGGCTCCTGGTGTATCTGGAAGTGACTCACACACACACACACACACACACGGAGTTGTAGAGGAGCAGCCAAGCAGTATAAGCGACAGAGCGAGTGAGAGGGAGCAGATCCAGAAGGAGGAGTGAGGGGGAGGGCCATTGTCTCTTTTTTGGGCAGAGGGGGTTGTGAGGAGGTGAGGGGGCGGAGCTGAAGGGAAAAAACCCGCCATTTTTTGAGTGTGATTCACAAGAATGAGTCGTTCCTGACTCACACACACACACAGGAAACTGAGCATACCTCTCATCCACCAAAACAGTCACTTGTTTTTGTGTGCGTGTGTGTACGTGTGTGTGTGTGAAACCAAAGTATATGCTTTAGAGAAACAAACAGCCCTGCATTTCTATGAGATATATCACCAAAACATCCTGTTCATTGAAGGGGTTTTTGGATCACAGCATCTGTCCACTTTGAGCTCTGAAACAATGACTCAACTTACTACTCGTCTCCTCAGTTATACAGAAACTGTTATAGTTGTTATACTGCTTAAAGCTTTTTCCATTTTTTTTTTTCAATGAAAAGCACACATGACAAGGGAGAAAATGCATTTTCTTTTCATTTCAAATTTTAAATATCTTTACATCATGTGCTTCTGGATTGCTTCCCTTGTACTTTACTTTCATTGCACGTTAGAAATGAAATTTTAAAATGAAAGAGAAGTGAAAGAAAGAGTGAGAGCAGAAAGAGGGGCAGCAAGGATCCCTCAGGTATGGCGTGTAGGTTTCGCTCTGGCACAAAAGATAGGGTTAATCTGTCCCACAGTTGCAAAGTTCAGCTCCCAGTGAGGCGTGACTGGGATAGTAGTGAGGGATCTCAGCTCTGACTCACACTCAGTGGAATCACACATTAAAAGAGCTGGAAAGTACCTTCATTTCACCCGCTTCAAAATGAAATTTATTTACATTTCCCAGAGGACAGTGTCCGTGTCTGTCCTTATATAAACCGTCCGCTAACCCTGTGACTGTGACCAAACATGGAGGATGAAGATTCTCATCTCAGGTGATAACACAGATCTGAGGGTTTTCTAAAGGTTGGGAGTTAATGCATCAAGTCCCTACACTCCTGTTATCTCTACCAAATGAAACATACCTACAACATTCTCTGCTTGTAATTTCCTCAAAAGAGGAAATACTTCTTGTTGATGAAACATAGAAAGTGTTTTTTTTTTATGATTAAGATATTCTTACCCATGTGTGTGGCTCCATAGGATGGTCCAGTCTTGCTGTGGTTTACACAACCATGAAACACATTCAAAGCTCATTACTTCTACTTTTTTTTCTGAGTAATTCACAGCAAATTCTGTGAACACTGTTGCTGCATTGCAGTTTTACAATTGCAGGATGTTTGTTAGGCCTGTTATTGGCGCCATCTAGTGGATGAGAGGTTATTGTTGTGTCTTCTCATTACAGTGTAAAATAAACCCAAGGGAAAACAATGGAAGTGAGTGAACAATGCGCTGCAGAGAGTAGAGTATGAGGATGCAATGAAAATATCGTAAATCAGATAGGCTTGGTTATATTGTTATGCTCTGATTTATTATGTCATCATCTATTTGAATTCTTATAAAGCATTTTGTAACTTTATGTTCAAAAGGTGTTTATAAGTTGTTTTGCAATATATTATATTATATTATATTATATTATATTATATTATATTATATTATATTATATCACTGTTTTTACTAATACATACAATTCACATTCTTGTACCATCATATAGACTGGTGAAGTGCATAGACATTTTTAATCTCCACTTCTCCAACTTAAAAAAAGCATTTCTTCATATCAGAGAAATATTTGGTTTGGTATAATGTGCTGTTTGAATTCCACCCTAGTAGTTTGTGCTTTCATAGTAGTACTTTCACACAAGTGTTTTATTGTTACTTTTGGGTGGGATGAGATTTGTTTTATTCACCAAACACTGGCACAGAGCTCTGCTTAGAGCTGCTGGTGCAAAAGACCAGTGAGTTGAGTGGCGACAGATATAAGAAACATGATGAAAATGTAGCAGCGACTTTATTTAATCTGGATTTAGGCTCCCTGCTAACACATTAACTTACTGTCTCATCCACAAATGGAACATCTTTGGAACAATGCTTTTCCTGTAGTGTAATGACAGTACAGTTGTGTTAGCCAGACTCTGCACCTGGCTTTTGCAACTCATATGAGCCAATGCTGCATTATCAAAATGTGTCTGAATAGCCTTTGTGTGACCCCATCCTCCATATAAAAATTCACATCAAACTTTCATGTGGGAGATGCAGTGTTTTTTTTTGTTTGTTTGTTTTTTCATAAAGTAATAAGTGGTTGTCAGGGCCACCTATGAGATTAGCATCATGCTTACTACACTACTATCTAATATTCTGTCACTGAGTGTTTTAAATAAAACATGCTTCTGTCATTTAGTGTCTAGAGGAACCTTGGAATGTTAGAGTCAGGTGTGTTTGAATGATTCACAAGAAGGAGCGCTTACTGTTGTATTGTACCATTTAGACCAAAGCTTTCTTCACCAGGGGGCTTAGGCATGAAAGAGAGAGAGAGAGAGAGAGAGAGAGAGAGAGAGAGAGAGAGCTCACAAAGGCTCAGAGGATTCACAGATTCCTCCATACAAGGAAGACAATGAGGCGCTGTAGGACTTCAGAAGGCTGCCTGCTACAGCTCTGAACAGGCAGCAGAGAAACAAGCAGCCCAGTGCAACTATGCATGTTCACATCCACCTCAAATTCTTTAGCCTACCTGGGGGAAATACTCTCAAACATTTAATGATGTAATTGATGATGATTGAATTGAGTCATGACTGTTCATATTTATTTGGTACTATGCAGCACCTGGAAATGGTGGTAAAAATCTCAGAATGTCTTGTCAGCTTTAAAAGGCCTTAAGGAGAGGAAAGATATGCTGTAAATTAATCCCAGATAATGAGGTCTGCTGTACACTCCATTAGGTCTGTGTGTGCGTGTGTGTGTGTGTGTGTGTGTGTGTGTGTGTGTGTGTGTGTGCGTGTGTGTGTGCGTGTGCGTGCGTGTGTGTGCGAGTGTGTGTCAGTTTGAGTGTGAGGCCGCTTTTCACTGTTTCCACGGTAACGCATTCACTTGGTGAGATTTTTTTATCAGCAACCTTGGCCTTGGAAGGTAACAGAATGTCATTTTAAAACTGTCCAAAAGAGGGCACTGTGGAAACACAAAAACTGCATAGTTTTCATTAATTTCAACTGAACCTGACATTATGCAAGCAGATGTGCTGAAATATGTTGTGAATCTCTAATTGACATGTTCAGATACATAACTGAAACCCTGCGCTTTTTCTCAACACCCACTGAATAACACATTTCTGTCACATTCATCAAACCCTCCCTCAGCTCACTAAGGCATGTGAGAGTAAGTCCTGAATCAAAGCTAAAACATGCCTTTTAGTGGATCCACAAGACCAAGATTATGAACATCAGCCAATGAGAGCAGTTATTGTTGTTAGTATTTCTACTTACTTTGCAGTGTTTCTTCACTTTCTTCATAATTTATATGGTAACAACACTAGTGCTTTAAACTTTTGAGTATTCAGAAATGCTTTATTTTAATTAAAATGTGAATTCATCTTCTGTAGCCTTATGGAACATGATGCAGAGGACAACTTTTTTCTAAGATATAGATAATCTCAAAAACAAAATGATTTCCTGAAATTTGAGCAGGTGACAGTGACCTTGGCTCCATGACATCAGTGGAATCGATACACATCACCTAGGCAACATGGAGCTCTCTAGATTGTCCCCTGTCGGTGTGTGCTCTGATTGATTCAGAGAGAGAGAGAGCAAGAGAAAGCCAAAGGGAGAGAGATGCAGTTCCAGAGCAATAAGTTTATCAGAGTGTTGCTCATGTATTCCTTGTACCTGTTGCCTCTACTTGGGTTAACAAATATTTTTTATTTATTTTGAGACAGACAAGTAGGCTAACTATATCCATTAAGTATAAAAAGGGAGACAGCTGTAAATCCAAATGTTTTTAAAGAGACATTTTGAGGATCTTTCAAGCATGCAATATTTGACCACAGCACCTGAGCACCCTCAGAATCTGATCCTACTGTAGAATAATTGTGAAATATAATCCAGACAGAGCTGACCACTGCTTAACATTTAGAAAAAACTAGTACTCGCTGCAAACTCTTTACTGTACTATACCTGGAAACTATGAAGTGTTTTTTTCCAAGTTTGCTTTCAAGTGTAAATGACAGCTGAAGATGTGATGCCTTTTGAGTGTGTTGTCTCTTAATGGCTGACAGATCAGAATGAATCAGTATTCATTTTGTGTTGGCTTTAAAAGTAGACAACACATCACTCAGACTCAGAGAGAGAGCGCTAATCACTCCATTACTCTATTTCTGAAGGGGATGTGAAACAGAATGATGGTGCTGTGCTGTTCCCTGAGTGATCAGTGTCTGTCAGACTCTGTTATCTCATTCATTTGCCTATTTTGAGGCATCTTTTATCTCTCTGCCTGAAGCCCATATGAAAGCTTCATTACTTATAAACATGTGTAAGTGGGCTATATGTTTTGTCATACACTCATTATATAATTTCATCCTCACCCTTTCTCTGTTTCTCTCTTCTAAATGGGGGGAACTGTGTAGCTTTCCTATTTGCTATGATGCTGCTCATACTTCAAGCTCTGTCCTGCTGCTTTATATGCAGTATCGGAGCATCTGGATAGCTGTTCCTGATATCCATTATAACAACATCAAAAAAATGAGCAAATACTTAATGTAATGTGGAGGATGACAATGATGATGATGATGTTGATGATGTTGATGATGATGATTATTATTAGTTGTAGTAAAAGTGGTACTGGCTTTGTTTGTGTATCTGACAGCATCTCGCTGCAGTATAAGAGGAAGCATCAGGATATGAATGTAAAAAAAGAGGACAGTTAAACAACAGCTAGAAATATGAAAAAACAGAAATATTTATTTTATCACAAGAAAAGTGATAAATATTCAGTGCGTATATTGATGGTAGTGATGTGAGGAGGCTTCAGTGAGGAGAGCTTTTTTGTGTTTCTGTGTGTGTATGTGTGTATGAGTGTATGTGTGTGAGTGTGTGTGTGTGTGTGTGTGTGTGTGTGTGTGTGTGTGTGTGTGTGAAGTGGCAGGTTGTTGATACTGCAGTTTCTGCAGTAGTCTTAGACTGTCCTGTTACACGAGGTATTAGTGTGTGATTATCTGAATGAAACAGGAGTCTGCAGGTAGCACTAACAGAAACTGACACTCAACCATCTGCTGCCTGTTTGAGGGTCTCACTGCTTCAGTATTTATTCAATAACTCCAATCAGTTTCACTTTCATTTACTTGGACTTTAAAATGAAAATGATTTCATTCATTATAAAACAACACATTGACCTTCATAATGTGAATCCAAATTGAGTTAGATTTTCTAAATTGAGTTCACGTGAACTTGATTTTAGTTTTTCAAAAGCCCAGACTATCAAAGTATTTGTCATGTGTTAAGAGGTTCTGTAGGTACATATCCTAAAAATGACATGTTTGACAGAGGATCATTTAAAAGTTTTATATCTGTGTAATTGGGAACCTTCAGAATCAAACAGATATACTGCCTCATAATAGTTGTGGAGTAATGGAGAAAAGTGTTGGAAATTTGCCATGTGTTCAGAATACAATATAACACTTTGTCCTAGTATATAAATATGTTGGCGGAAATGATGCTAACCACAAAATGGCTGTCTGGTTTGCTACCTTCATTATTCTGTACTTGTACTGAGTGATGAACATTGCTTAACTTTTCTCTTTTTGTGGGATAACTTCAGCCATAACTTCAATGGATCAATCAACTTCTCATACTCTTACTACTACATAACACACATAAGTACACAAACTTAACAATCTCTAACTCACTTGCTCATCCTCTGGTGTGTGTGAGAAACAGTTTGACCTTTCCTCTAAGACAAGGACAGAGTTACATTCATATTATATGCATTACAGCTCTCTGCTGAATGCATCACCCCTTTTTGTGTTCAGTTAGTCATCAGTGGAACTTTTCATACCACACACACACACACACACACACACACACACACACACACACACACACACTATCATACTACTGCCATACTGAGTCTAACACACATAAACTTATTCCTGTTCCTTCTCATTGTCATGTTCCTTACTTTTTCTCTCCATAATGAATAAATGATTTAGTGTAAAGTGTGTTATTTTATTTATTGACCAAAATACTGGCATTCACACAAAGCCTTACCCAGAGACCCCAAGAAGAGTCCAAATCTTTCACCTTTATTTTATTCATTTGGATAAAGGGAAAGAACAGAAGAGTTAGAGGAAATGAGGGAGCAAGAGAGAGAGAGAGAGAGAGAGAGAGAGAGAGAGAGAGAAAGAGAGAGAGAGAGAGAGAGAGAGAGAGAGAGAGAGAGTGTGAGAGAAAGGTTAATAGGCCTCTCATAAAGGTCAAACAGCGACAGCTCGACTGGACGACCAGTGTCATCCTTCAGATCACGTCATGGCCCTGACAGGGGCAGAGAGGCCAATTACACACAGTGATAATTAAGCCAGCCTCAGTGTGTGCTGCCAGGACCCTTTGTTGTGTGTGAGTGTTCAGACCTGGCAGTGCAAGTAGGTTATAGTGACCCCCAAGTCTCCGTCAAAGACTCTCTCAGCTAAAAGAGCCCACACACAGTATGCAGAAGATGAATTTTTGCAGGCAGAGGGGAAAGGGGGAAAAGAGGCAAATTTGGTTATAGGATTGTAGGGAATTGTTTTTGCCATGTCAGTGTTTGTAGTTAAGCCTGTTTGTGAGATAAATGCTAATTAGCATCCCATGCAGTGTGTCGGTCCCACGAGCGGAAATCTGAACCATAGAAATCTGAATAAGGAATTTCATACTTACTGTGAAAATAAGAACAAAATGGCTGTCGGTCATTTCAGTTTCATATATTTTCGAAGTGAGAAGTTATCCAACTGATTTCCTCCCTATTATTTAATCTGTGGCCTTGTTCTTCAATTTCTATTCATAACTGACCCTCTCATGACATTAAAAGGCTGGGTACTCTTCACTGAATTGTTATCACACCCAAATGGCTGTCTGTTCCTTTTCTTTTTTCCATTACTCCCTGTTTCTTTAATTTAGTACTTCTTTATATCGTTTGTGTATGATCTCCAAATAAATAATTAAAAAACAAAACAAAACAAAGACGCTGCATGCCTTCCCTTTCAGCTCATGCCAGGGAATAAATGATTAAAACAAAGATTTCATTTTGTCAGTTTTCACTTTTCACATAAGGCAAAGCATGATTAAAAGATAGGACTCATGAAATCTATTTTCCTGCTGTTCATAAAAGAGACAAATATGTAGCAAAAAAAAAAAAAACCCTTAAAGTCACATACATAAGAATAAGATTCAATTATAAAGCACTTGGTACAAATATGAGGTGACTGCAGCGTGTAGAGAGTATGTATACTTCATGCTCTTGGATTTTGAATAACTGAGTAAAATTTTAAGCACTGACACTAATAGTGTTTCAGTTGCTTGAAGGAGAGTGTAGTTTTCCAGTATCCTCTTTATAACACCAACAGGGAAATGAATCAGCTTTCACCAGTCTCTGTTTGTCATCTGGAAATCCATATCCGAGTCCAATGAGAAATCAGTTTGTCTTCAGCATTTTGAAATATTTGTTCTGATGTTTAAAGAGGGAATGATTATGAATGCATGGATTGTCCTCAGTGTACACAAGTTTTAAAGATTTCTTTAATATTACAGTAGTTCTTTAAAAGCCTGTCTTTATAGTTGTCACAGATTGAGAGAGAGAGACTGGATGTAAATGCAGGCAAACCTTCAATCCAAATCATAATTCAAATATGAAGCCAGAAACAGGCAGGATCTGATACACAACACACTGGCTACTTGAGGCGAGGCAAAATCAAAAGTGTAAGTAAAAGTCTAGGGTCAATACAAAGGATTACAGAGGGTAGCAGGAAACAGGGGGACTAACAGGGAACAAGCCTAACAGGAAACAAGGCTAAACAAGGAAAAGCACTGCTCAGTTTAATCAGCGTGTGAGAGACTTTGCCATCAACACAGGAAAACAGAGGGGTATATATACACAAGAACACAATGGGGAAACTGAGGACAGGTGCAAACAATAATTAAGTAATAAAGTGACCAGACAATCAGGCAACACTGAGCTCTGACTGGCCAGGAGACAGGGAGGTGGAGATAAACACATGGCAACAGTGTTGTTTTAAGGGAGGTCGCCTGAATACCACAGTGTGCTGTTCGTGTCTCTGAATAGGCTTGATTCATATGTGTGACATCATGGAAAATAATAATTGTGAGTAATGAGAATAAGAATAAAAATATAACATGGTTAACTGAGAGATCCATGAAATCTTGGAGGGCCCATTGACTCACAATGGCAGGGAACTGGGTTCAGAGTCAGTCAAGACCAATATAAATCAATGTGACACATTCTCACCAGTACTGCTCTGTGTGGCACTACCGTCCCCTGAGCCAGCAACTCCAGACATCAGGTCTAGGATACAAACTAAAGTCTGGAAGGAGGACACAATACCTAATGTACACGGATGACATCAAGCTGTATGGAAGATCAGCAGATGAAACGGACTCCCTGATCTAGATTGTGAAGACCTTCTCAGATGATATCAAGATAGATGAAGTTTGGGTCAGACAAATGAGCTAGGCTCATCATCAAGCATGGGAAGATCACAAGTGCTGGTGAAATTGGTAAAAAGGAGTGAAACTGGTGGCAGATGAAGATGTCAAGAACAGCTACAAGTATTTCAGATTATGGGAACATCAGGAGAAGCTGTCAGAAGGGGTCTGGAAGACAGTCACAAGCACCTACAAACAGAGACTGAGGAACACTCTTAAGTCCAAGTTCACTGGATGGAACAAGATCCAAGCCATTAACAGCAACCTCCTCTTAGTAATACGCTACATTGGAGGAATCATCTGTTGTAAACAAAAATAAAATAAAAGGAACAATACATTGATAAATAAATAAATAAATAAATAAATAAATAAATAACTTCTTGTATATTACACGATTTGTTGCATATAACACATACAGTTAACCCAGTACAGTGTACCATAACATACAAATACAAAATTAGTAGTGTAATTAGCAGAAAAGGTAGTGTAATTAGAGTTTATTATGGTTTAATTATATGTTTGTGATCATTTGAAAGGCCGTGTATAAAAAGACACTGACACAGCAGAACCAACTCAACCCCTGGACAGTGCTTACATTAACCAGCAGAGGGAGCACTTGTGGGGCCAAAGCCTCTAATCTTGAGAAAATCCTGTCGTGCCAGATACAAATAATTTTAAATTTTTCCTCCCAAAATATCAGAAATATTATCCATGTTTAATAATGAAGAAATAAACACATGAGTTATTGTGTTCATTATGTCTGAAGGTTAAATGTTGAGTTTCATTGTTTGTGCTCACTATAATGTTAGAATGGGTCTTGTTCAGCCATGAAAATATTAACCTAGTACAGTGACCAGCAATCTTTTCCATTACAAATAACATCAGTCACAAACTTGGAAAAAAGAGCCCTGGGCCACACAAACAAATGCGCGTGCGCACACACACACACACACACACACACACACACACACAGATAGAAACACAAAAAAGCTCTCTCCACAAAAGCCTTGTGGACATCACTGCCATCAACACAGATTTGCTATCTAATTATTTCATATTCTGAATTCTGACCTCAGCTGAAACTCTGTTAATAGAGAAATCAAATGAGTATTAGCCTCCCCAGTAATGACAAATTAGAAAACATGTCATGCCAACCGGATATGTTAATGAAAGCTGACTGAGGTCACAGGGGTTTATACAAGGAACTGATTAAATCTTGATTCAATAATATTTTCAGGAAATTCACCAACTTTTCAGGAAATATTTCTAAACTTTTTACCTGCCAGCCCTCTTATCCATTTCTGTGCCCTTTAATGACTGTTTGTTTATGTAAAAAATAAATAAATAAATAAATAAATAAATAAAAAATAGAAAAGGAATGAGCTAAATCTATGTCCTCATTTCTTTAGGAATTGTAATTATACATTCAAACTGGGAGATCTCTCTAACATTCCACTCAGGTCCATGTGCTTTTCCATTACACCCTGAACATTCATCCACTGTAAGGGATAGAGAGAGGAGGAGGAGCAAAGCAGACGAGTTCTCCCTACAGACTTGCAGGATTGGCATTAGCTCTACATTGTAAAATTTAATCAGAGTTTTGTTTGATTTTACTCATTGAACCGCGTAAGCTATATGTTATCAGTTTAACTCTCATTAAGTTTGCTTAAATTCAAGTTGAAGTAATTTTTACTTGATCGAAGGAATACATTGACTTTGCATTTAAGTCTTCAAGATAACTAGTTAGTGCTGTGTGGCAGAAACATATTTTGTTTTACAGGCTTTGTTTACAGTCTCAGACAGGACAGTAGTCCTATTCCAACTCTGTCAGGAATTCTGAATTGTCCCAGTGTCCTATGTCATCAAAACACCATGTACTGCTTGTGTTACAGGCTGAAAATTGCAATAGTAACCCTCTGCCATCTACCTGCCAATATGGATATAGTTGTAACTGTGAACTATGCAGTCTGCTAAAAACCAATCAAGTCCCCTCCTCCAGCACAATTACTGAAGAGGCCGCACGTCTCTTTTTCCCTTTCACTGATGGGCACAGCTCAGAAACATCAGAGCAAAAGAGAGTGAACAGTTCATCCGCAAAATGGAGCCCTAAATGACGTATTTGGCTAAAATGTTGACTTATTTATAGCGAAACACCTCTCATCAAATGCGTTAGTCAGAGAACCACCTCACGACCCATCTGAGAAAGAACATAAGGTCTAATGGTTAAGAAAGAAATGAAAAAGAGTAATGCTTGTGAACTTCTGGGTGAATTTTCTCTTTCTTTTTCCAGACAGAGCTACAATGGAGACAAAGCACTTTTGCTTTGTTTGTTGAGTTAACTGGCTCGCCATCTATCTAACAAACCCAAACCGAGCAGTCTGCTCAAGCTTTTCTTTGTTAAGAAACTTTAAGGGGAATCTCACCTGGCGCGAGAAAACTGAGGGTTAACGTCTAGCTTAGCATCAATACCACATATGGGAAATTTGCTTTCTTTGATTTTAATTAGCTGTGCAGCATTTCAACAGTATGAATCTCTTTCTTAATGTATTTCAGGGCTGTAAACAAGAGAGGCATAATCTATTCTGTTTCAGCACAGACAGAGACAGACAGAATGGAGTCTCAGGTTCAGGACTCTACTGGTGAAAGGATGGTGTGCTATCAGGGGAAGCATTCCACCATGCCGCTGAAAGGTCACATTCACTGTCAAAACGGGCACTTTGTGTTCCCTGTGGAAAGAAGACATCCAGCGTTGGGCTGACGTGGTCCAGTGTATCTCTGTCCGAACACTAGTCCAAAATGGTTTTTTGAAGGATGAACCAACATTTATTGACAATGCCTCCGAATTACTTGCCATTGGCTGTGTGTGTCTTGCTTTGAGAACTGATGGGTCGGTAGAAACAGCGCAAACTCAGTATTTCTATTTGGTTCAGTTGAATGGCAATACTTGACTCCCAATTTCTGCCAGTATACCAACAGCTAAGATATATTGAAGAGCATGCATGAGTAGTCTCCACCTAAAGCCTTCATTATGAAGCGCTCCAACATATCCAGTGTTTTCAGGGTCAAATGCCTTTCACTGGGTCGTCCTTGCTCAGTATTACTCTGTGCTGTGGATGCCCTGCAGACTAGAGCAAAAGAATTAGATCGCCAGTAAGAACAGGCAACTCAGAGAGACTGAAACACCATGGAAAAATGACCCACACAGCATCATAACTAATACTGTATCAGTATGAGCCATGGCTTATCATAAATGATTGATAGAACAGGCTATGGGATTTCTGAAAGGATAATCTCATATTTTGGTGTCCACACATCTTTTGTGTGTCAGCAAACATGACAGGATATAAGCCAGAGAAATAACACATGTGTAAGTGTGCGTGCACACACACACACACAAACACACACACACACATGTAACAGGTTTGTCTTGTGTTGTGTAATTAAAGGCACCACAGACTGGGCTTCCCAGTTGAACTGTTTTATTCTGATAATGGACAACAGTGCAGTCACTGAACTGTTCTGGAACATGCACAATGTCTTCAGCAATGATGATACGCTTATGCAGGCAAGTTAGACTGGGGCAATATAACCAACAGTATTGATTATTGCATGAATATGTACCTGATAATGGACAACAGTGCAGACTTAATACCTTCTAACACATCTCCCCAGTTATGAGAGTGTATTAAGCAACTTATTGCATATGCTGTTTACAGTTATATATTTTTTGTAATTTTAATGCTGTGACTAATTTCTAATCACGTTTCCTAAGAAAGAGGGATTTAAGAGACAACAGCAAGTTGTACACACACACACACACACACAGAGAAAGAGAGAGAGAGAGAGAGAGAGCACTTCTGAGTTGATATCCTGTGTGTCATTTTCATTAACTGAATAATTAGGCTGAGGAGGTGGAAACATTCTTTTTTGGTTGTTGTAGTGCATATATAGACTGATTTTCTCTGAAATCTGTGTGGTTTCCTGAGACCTGGCTTGAATGTTTTGTCTTAAATATAAATAATAGAGGACACTCCTCATATTACTGATGATTAAAACATGAAATGTGAAAGTGCTGAGGCGACCTGAAAGAGAAGAATCAGATTTTTCAAAGCTATAATTGCACTGTGACATCACTTTGACCTCAGTAATCCTTGACTCTGTTTCCTTACTGTTTTGATTTCTTCATATTCAGTGGTATCTAAATGAAGTGATGAAAGGATCGACTGATGAAAGGCACATGTATAAGCTGTCAAGTCTTATGGTATGAGAAACAGCCTTGTGATTTGAGTTACCCTTTTGTGGAAGAAAAAACCCCTAAATGTTTATATATATATATATATATATATATATATATACATACAGAGGTGGACAAAGTAAACAGCTACATTACTTGAGTAAAAGAATGGATACTCCTGGTCAAATATTACTCCACTACAAGTAAAAGTTGTTCAGTTCCATTTTTACTTGAGTTAAAGTACTGGAGTACTTGCTTTTAAAAATACTTAAGTATTCAAAAGTACATTTTCTTTTTAATGTCATCGCATTGTTGTATTGTTGCAACGATTCATTCACCGAGTCTAATGACTCTGAAACAACCTACTGAATGCACTGACTTGCTTGTAGATCCTGTAGAATAAAAAGCTTGTGGAATATGCTACAAAGCCTATAGAAACACAGTTGAACCAAATGCTTCCTCTATAAAAGACAGTGTATAGCTTCAGTTAAACAGGCACTAGGTTAACTCAGATTGGCCTTAAAAGGATAAACACGTCATAATGTTGTAGGCTAGGTTAATTTTACTTCTACTACATAGCATTGTCTGAAATGTGAAACAGAGGGATGACCATCGCCACCGCTTGATTCCCGCCCCCTCGTCTTATTGGGACCGGGTCCTACATGAATCTGCTGACCTTACAAATATTACTGTGTTTACCTGACAAGATTAAAACATGTTTCTGAAAGGATTTTTGTCAGTAACATTAACTCGGCATTTTCCCTATCTAACTATTAGTATGCGTCAGCAGTGGATTCACACAGGACCCGGTGTTATGCCCCAAATGGTTTTCAAGCCAACTGGTTTCCGTACGTCTGCGATGGACTGGCGACCTGTCCAGGGTGTTTCCCTGCCTTTCGCCCTGTTAGCGCTGGGATAGGCTCCAGCACCCCTCGCGACCCTAATCAGGATAAGCGGCTTAGATAATGAGTGAGTGAGAGAGTGAGTGGTTTCACACACTGTGTTAACAGTAGAAATTGTGGTCTGCCTCTGTCACCAGCTTCGTCACACATTCACAAACATATAAATCGCAATTTTCAAGTCACATCTCATATCTACTGTGGCAAATGACTGTAAGTGTTAGGCGAACACAGGGCGCGAACGCACACGGGAAGCAATTAGTTTGGAAACCGGTTGATTTCAAAAATCTCAGACATGGACTTAAGATATGGCCATGGCTACTCTGGTGAGGAACCTTTGTCTTTATCATCTTTATCTTCCATTGTAGTCGCCATCAGTAAAACCGCCATGTTCAGTTGTTAAAAAAATGCAGCACGCACTTGTCTGACAGCATTGGAGCAGTTTACTGTGATTGGTTTTTCCCCTGTGATGAACACAATATGGTCTATCGCATTTTAGAAAGTTGGTCCGCTGACTTCAAAGCTATGCGTTAAAGTAACGAGTAACAAGGACCTTCATAGAAATGTAGCGGAGTGAAAAGTACAATATTTCTATTTCAAATGTAGTGGAGCAAAATTCATATGTTTCCAAAAAAAATAACACTCAAGTAAAGTACAGATACTCGAATGTACTTAAGTACAGTACTCAAGTAAATGTACTTCGTTACTATCCACCCCTGTATATATATAAAACTGCAGAGTGCTGTGAAATATCCACAATCTCTCTGTTATCAGTTATCTGCTGCATACACTCTAGTTCCTTTCTCTGGCATTCACCGATATACTGGAAGATCAGTATGAAAGCCATTGTTATTTACAACTCTTTGTGACACTGGAATTAAGCAAGAAGATGAAGCCTGAAATTTTTAGATCACTCAATGCCTTTGTGTAACATCTCAAGGATTAGCCGACATATATACCACTTATTAATCTTTACTTAAAGAAAAAAATCATCAATCAATACCCATCATGAAGACAAAAATGATTATTGCTTGTTATTAATGAATTAATGTTAACTAACAAATAGATATGTATTTCCTTTACAATAATTACAATAATTATAGTGTAACATTGGATATTACACTATGCTTGACAGTAACTGATTACTTTCTATGCTATTATCTTGACTTTATCATATGACCACTCCAATGACTCTAAAATGGAAGTGATTTGATGGTCTAGTCTAGTTCCTATAAGCAAAGTGTATAGCCAAGCTTGTCAGCATGCAGAGAATCTGAGAAGGAATTTATTATGGGTGGGGTAAATGTAACTGATCTGAGACCTATAATGTCAACAGTAATGAATGCCATCCCAGCGGAGAATTTTCAGCCCACAGGAGCTCCTCTGCTAGACATGCAATTATCGGCTCAGCCACCCATACGGCTTGTGACGTTCCCCTCACCCGCCCGTGGCACCGGCTAACCTTTCTTTGACTTAGAGAGTAGTTCACCTTTTTTTTTTCTTTTTTTTTTCACTGTTATGCAGAATCCGAGGGAGCTCAAATCCAAAAAATCTGAAGTGTGTTATGATCAAAAGGGTTTCTTTTCATTGTTCATCATCACCTCTGTGAAAAAAAAAATCTATACTTTCTCATGATCTCACATATCATTTGATTTTGCACGTCATTTCATGTGTGTTTAGTGCGTGATGATAAATAGCACATTCTTGTAATGACCCCATTCTGTTCAGATTGCGCCTAATGACTTCAGAGATAGTCCTGTAGATCATGTCTGTCCACTGAGGGGAATTACTTACATTGTCTGTAAATTATTCATTTAGACAATCCTGTGATCAGCTCAATAATTAAAGGGTGGTTTGTCAGAGAAATCCTGGCATTACAGCTGGGGAATGGAGGAGCCTGCATCCAGAGCTGTAGTCTGTAGTCTGGCCCACACTCAAATCAATTTTCACAATCACTACAATAGTGCAGGATCTCTGCTGTGATTTAGGCTAGCAGCAGCATGAATGCTTTCTTCCCAGTGTGCAGGGATGAGATCTGACTAAAACTAAAATCACAGCCTTCAAGGCTACAATTACTTGTGATGCTCACAAGTGTGTTTTACTGTTGGATCTTAAATGCTCATACAATAATGACACTGACTTATTTTACCCAGCCATTTATACCATGAAGAAACAGACTTATTTTACCTAACTGTTTATACTCTAAAGATACTAACTTATTTTACCCAATTGTTTATATTATGAAGTTGATGTATTTGAACTGTTTATGCTATAAAGACAGCAACATATTTCACCCAACTGTTTACCCATTAAAGATACTGATTAATTTCACTCAACCAATTGCACTATAAATATAGTTATAACGACCCTAACTGTTGCACTCTCGCTACTGCATTCTGGACAAACAGCAAAGCAGAGAGCAATGCATTTGAGGTTTTTAACTAGAAGGCAAGCACTAGTTTTTTAGCGTCATTAGAGAACAATGCCATTGGTCCTCGGATGAACCAGGACAACACTAAAATAAATCCTCATATGTGAATCAAAGGAGAGAGCAGACTGGGCAGTAACACATAGCTCTTCAACAAATGTGCTGGTTACACCAGAGGAAACATCCAGACTCAAGGTGCAGTCAGTTACCATTTACCTTTCAGTGGCTTTACAACAGACACATCCATTTTATTGGCTGGTTTATCAGAACTGCATATCACCCTTAATAAACACGCCCCTATCTAAGAATATTGACTCCAATGGCTCCAAATTACTTTCTCAACCAAATACTTCAACTATTACTGCCTCCTTAATAGAAAAAAATTGTATACGCAAGAAATTCTACAGACTTGTTTTTCAGTCAGTCATGAGGAATATAGTAATATTAGTCACTCCTGCTGCAATACTGCCTGCAGCGATTAAACTTCAGTCTCTCCACTGTTCATGACTTTGCTGTTTCAGGTTTGTTTTCTCCTTCCATCCTGGAAAAACAAATTTAAACACAACACCTGTCGCAACATCTGTGCACTGTCACGGCACCTGTGCACAGTGACACCACCTGTCTACTATCACAGCACCTATCCAAAGAACCTGTCTAGTCTCTCAAAGCCCATCTACTTTTAAAACATTAGTCCAAAGTCACAACACCTGTCTACTCTCTACATATCACCTTGACCGCTCTCAGAACATCTGTATATTGTCACAGCACATAACCACTGTTACCACCTCTGACTGCTCTCACTAGACTGTCTGCACTGACAATGATTGTCCACTCTCTGCACAACAGATGCCTTTTGTCACAAGGATTCACCAGCATCTGGTGCATCACTCTCAGTTCAAATTCTGTCATTGGATTTCAGAGGAACTATAGAAGCAGGCAGAGTGGTTGTGGTGGTTGCTAATTAAATGTTTTGCTGTGAAACTCTTCAATGATAAATAACCAAAGGAAGGCAGGGCTCCAGTGGGGCCCCCAGCTGGTGATTTTGCAGTCAGAGGGTTGATGTGGGAGGCCATTGACTACAGTCTTATTATTCAGTCCGGGGCACAGGATAAACACCATCAGTCATCTGTCATCCCGCGCTCCATCTCTCAGGGCATTGGGCACGCATATTGATTCAAACCATCCCTTTCCTCCAAGACAATTAAGCATCCACTCTGTTAGTGACGGCTCAATGTTCCACATTACAGAGCATATCATTCTTAAAGCCCCAATCCTCCAAATTTTGTTTTGACTTTATCTCATGTAGTGAACACATATGACAATACAAGACCAGGCAGTTAATACTATTTTGATTCCACACCAGTATCTGTAAACAGACTGCTTACTTATTTGTTTACTTACTGAGCCCCTACATTTGGAGTTACATATACCTAATACATGATTTAATGCATTTTCGAGGCAAACACACTACTAACTACCTCACTGCAAAACTCTGAAATAGCCTCCATTCCTTGTCTTCTGTCCAGTGTTTTAACCGATTGAAAGAGGCCAGAGAACAAAGAGTGAGTCAAGAGTTGTTTCTCTTTTTGTTCCATCAAATGAGTCAAAGAATAGATATGAGACAATTTTAGGTTTTAAGTAGAGCTGTTGATTTGCTCTAAATGGAACTATGACACAATAAGGATTTTACAAAAGAGCTTACATGCATCAAATAAAACAACCTCATTCACAGTGTTCACAGAAAAATAAATCTGTCTAAATGGGCCTATGTGGTCAAAAAGAATGGATTCATTCAGCCTGTGCAGCTTTTCAGTGAAAAAATGAGTCAATGTCAATCTGTTGTTTAATGTCCTGTCTTCATAAATCTTGCACTTGGTCTGTGAGAAGTCATTTCACACATGCACTAATGGTTACTGTCTCATTAGAATGGACTCCTTAAGCTGCCATTGTTACGGATGAGTTGAACTGATGATCCAACAGACCTGATGAGATCAATACTTTCAGTCAGAACCCTAATCATGAGGGTGAGCAGTACCATCATAGAACAAGAGGGAAGGTCTGCTTCATAATAAACACCTCAAACCTCCTACCCTAAACTTTGACTGCTATTCAAAGACATACAGACATACGGTCTAAATGTAGGAAAAAAGAAATACCTCTGAGCATTCAGGTGTGGTTGATAGACTACTGACTGCCGTGTCATTACGTATGTATACAAATTTTAACAAATTTTTAATGCTGTGACTGATTTTCTATAACCTTTCTTTGAGAGTGATTTAGTATGAGAGACAATAAGTCTCTCTCACACACACATATGCACACACACACACACACAGAGGGGGAGAGAGAGAGAGAGAAAGAGAGAGAGAGAGACGGGGTGTACCCAATCTTGTGTGAACACTACAGGCTAACAGCTGAAGGCACTTTTGAGATATTTGCATTTAATTTGACTCCTAAACTAAGAACTCGCCGCAAGTGCCTTCAGACTGACTGATGACCTCTGAGTTAAACAGATAATGTTGTCAAGCCTAACCTCAAGCTTCGACAAAGCTGGGAAACGGCCACCGACTTCGGCTCGTTTGCCAAGTGTTGTGATACCTGTAAGGCCTTCGTGACTGTATCAGTGCCTCAGCGCATTCAACGGACAGGAGAAATCACAGTTGCAAAGCTGATGCAGACTGAAGGTGACAGTAGGAAAGGAGCTTCAAAATGTTTGAAACAAATCATGGCACTAGTCGGCGCCGCAAACCTTTACAAGAGAGAGCTGCTGTGTGGAGGTGGAAGGGGAGACACACGCTCACTCGCCTTCGTCCGACTCGGAGGGAAAGTCGTGCTCTAACTGACGTCCCAGAAAGAAATAATTTAAATATATGAACAGGAATAAATGTCGATTATATATATACAATGTGAAATAATAATGGAATTGTTGATTGATATGATGGATAAGTATAAAATAAGTTTTCTTGTTAAGTGCCATGCAGCAGAGAGCCGTTTTAAACGATCTGATGAAAATCTCCCTTTTTCATTTTTTAAAATGAAAAATAAACACTTTTTATCCATGAATAAAAACACAGCTTATCGAAACACGCGTCGTAGAGATCGACATCTGTATAAAATGTTTTAAAATTGCACGGGACCAATAACGGCTCAGATACCATGCTTGTGTAACATACAACTCTGACAATGTCAGTTTCTTTTTATAATAGAGTAATTAAACATATTCTCTTAACTGCCTACAAAACAGATGACCTCTATGTTCCGTTGAAACCACGGTACTTATCCGAATGATTCTGACAGGAGAAAAGAAGTATAAAGGATTTTTTCATATTGTTAAGTAAAAGAATGTATCATTGTTTAGAAGGTTTGTGTCACACGTTTCCGAATCAAAATTACCTGCAAATGGTTAAACGTAGGCGAGCTGCTCACGTTTAGAATAATGTGGCGAGGTGAAACCCCACCAGAAGTGATTGAATGACGAGTGAGTTTTGGACTCTTTTAAAGAACGATCTTCTATTTCTTTTGCTGTTGCAACATCATCAGTCCTTCCCCAGGAAGCACATCTGCGGATGGATTAATCGTCGCTCCCTGCGCCTGCTTATGGCACCCACACTCTTCTTTGACGTCCGCTGTGAGATGGAAAGAATTATAGAAGCCAAGTAAAGACGAACGTGACCGCACTGGCAAGACACCAAAATATTTATTTGCTCTGTAGAGCTCAGCTAGGCTATTTTGTGGGTGTTTTCAGCGCGATGACTGCACTGGCATCTTCACTACTGTATCTTTTTTTCTACGGAATTCAGTTCTCAAAAACACCACTTACTACTGGTTTTAACTCACATCTGCTGGATCTGCTGTTTAATACAAATATGCTCATTTCTTAATTTTCAACGCTTTAAGGATGATATTGTTGCCTTTAATGTTGTCGGAAGTTGCCTCAGTAAAAAAACACATGCTCCTTTCATTTTCTTCACCAAATACATCTGCTCTTGCTTCGGAAAATCTACTTTTCTAAAATCGGACCACAAGCAATCGGGGACAGTTTTGCATCTAAATTTTTTGTGCATACTTACTCAATATCATCCTCTCTTATTACAAACAGTTTTCTTGCATTTTCAAGCACTCAAGAATGAACTCTCTATTGTTGATTTCATCGATTTTTCTGCGCACCGCTGTAACAACGCAGTCTTTCAGTGAGGTGAGTGCGGTATGCTGATATCTCTCTCAGTCTCACCGCTGCCCCTGTTTTTCAATAGCATCCGACACGACTCCACTCAGAAAACCTAAAGGACTGATTTCCTGCGCTGTGGGAGGGGGACACGCTTTCATCGGTTGCAGAAAGCGGAGGATTAACTGAACCTGAGGAGCCTTTTCAACACTGCGTGCGGCTGGACAGCACTCTTGGCTTCGTATTTACAGCCGCATGCACACATACACGCGCACACACAAGAGACACAATCAAAGCTGTGTTTGAATCAAATCAACACACGAGCTGTCAAGATGAACATTTGAGAAAGATCTGTAAAACAGAAGAAGCAGCTGTTTCATTCAAGCTGTGGTGAATCTCCATAGTCATTATCTGCGTTTGCTCACTGCCAGCCCGGATCTGAGCACCACTAATTCGTTTTAAACAGTGGAGGATCGGTTGGTCTGTACATAACCTATTATAGGACCTGTACCTACAGAGGGACAGACTGGCTACAGGGGAGACGGGGACCCAGTGTGGGCACTTCTCCTTGTCTACAGTGAGGAGCGCCGTTCGATAAATCACTTCCCGGGCTTCATTCAAAGGTATGCGAACAGCTCTTACTGTCGTTGAGCAATTCTGTGTTCATACCTTGGCTGGTACTTCGCTTCCAGCCACTCTTATACTCGATTTCTCTTATATTCGTTTTAGAGGGAAAAGGGGTTTCAAGTTCAGTTTTCTCCTCCATGCTGAATTATCGACCAACTGTTGTAGAATGTAAATACAACTACCTGGCACTTCAAGAAGTGATAAGATTATGTTCAATCCCATTTAGGTCCATTTATATCAAACATTTTTTTAAAAAATATATAGCCTTTATATGACAAAATTGTCGTGTAACGTTACGTCGAGTAGGCTCAGTTGTTCTAAATGCAGAATTCTGAATTAACAAATTATTTTTTTAAAAACTATATCTTCAGATTATAGCAGAAACCAGATTATAGCAGAAAAAATGTTTTGAGACATATATTGTGCAAGCCCATTCTTGCATTTACCACTGTCAGGGTAGAACAGAGAATAAATACACTGATGAAACGCAAACGCAACAGGAAACAGAATACCTATTATCCTCTCTCTCTCTCTCTCTCTCTCTCTCTCTCGCTCGCTCTTTTTTTTTTTTTTTTGTAATTTTACACTTTCAGACTTTGAGCATTTTCTGACTCCTTAGGTCACTTCTTGTTCTAATGAAGTATTTAATGCAAATTTATATTATCCACAATTTGTTAAGAATCCTATGGATTTTTTAACATATAGGGGCATGTTATCACATGCTGAATAAGCCTGTCGACTCGTCCACCTTACTGTAACCGACAGGGCAGGTTAAGGTTTCCGCTGGAGCTGGGTAGTGCACTAATATCCTGGCTAATACTCGACGAAATATTTTATCACTGAGTGCAAAGAAACGCTCAAAAAGTCACTGCTTACAGATCCTGTCTGCGTAGACAAGAGCTCTAGGATCAAGATTAACAATTGCCTCTTCTTATGATTCCGCACCCAATGTTCCCTCCCTGACAGGATGAAGAAAACATATTTAATCATAGGTACAAAAAAAGATCCTATCGAAACAGCTTGTTTATTGACAATATTTGCTCATTCTTAATGTAATTCCATACAAAGTGTGTCTGTAAGAAATATCTTTTTAGCTGGTTGAAGAAAATTGGAAAGGTTGGAAATCATTGCTCTGACGCGGGAAAGGAAGAATACATTATTAATATAATTACATAATTCTTACTAGAAGAAAGTACCAGGTGATCTACAGGGACAGAATTCTACCATTCCCCGTGGTGAAAGAGAAATGTGGTGTTTAGTATATCTATATAGCGGAGTTTCCAGTGCTCACGCAGTCGAGCAAATGACCATTTGTAAACACGGTCCTCTCTTGATCTATGCGAAGCTAGTTCTGCGATGCTAGCTGTAGAGGAAACATCACACTTACCACTCTAACTAAGTCAGATGGGGTTTGTTCTCAAATGAATGTGCTGTCTTGAAAACAGATGTAAATGAACAAATTGTGTGCACTTAAGTAAAAAAATGCACTTATTTATAATATCATTTATCATTGTTTTTTATGATGAGGGCTGAATAAGTGAGATTCTTAGAGAACCCTGAGCATCTCTGCAGAGACTAAGACTATTGTATAGTATTCTGCAGTAGCTAACTGTGACGTTTCACGTCTTCATTAGCTGTGTTTTTTGTATGTTAATTAAATCAAACTGCATCTTGCGAAGTTATACTTAGAGCTGCATTCTCAGATCATGTCCCAGTGTCAGCATTTCAAACTGTCAGCAATATCCTGAACTACCTGGGGTGAGAATTTATATGTTAGAGCTGAAGCCTGTGAACTGGGGGCTTGTTGGCTCAGATCCAATGGTGGCTGTTGTGTACCCACATGTGCACTGGCTTGTTACAAGCCAGTATCGTGGAGCTCTTGATTTAGATGTAGAATACAAACAAAACACAAAATACACTTTTTCAGAAGCACTGCTATATGATAATTCTGTCCTTTCATTCTTTGAATGCTTATCAAAGAGGCACAAATTGTAAATGGGTGTTTCCCTAAATAAAATAGTGAATTTTTAAAAGGATCCATGTCAGATTTTGGTACTTTTAGTTTGACATGAACCATGGATGCTGTGTGATTTGATAGATGTAACCTGTAGATAAACAAACCTAAATGGGACATATAACTAAATGTTCATTTTTGTCTCACAGTCTTAAAACCCACTTTCATCTGTAAGTCTGTAACTCTTTTTTTTTTTTAAACTGCACTCAACTTTGAACACAACGTCTAATGTAACTCCTTCACAGAAAAGCCCATTGGATTCCCAGAGGCTGTTTTATTTTTGGGTTTCTTCCCTGGTGAAGCATTTCTGAGTATTGCTGGCCTGTGTGAGTCTCAGCGCAGTGAACATGTTGTCTCTGTGTTCCTGGCCTGTGTGAGTCTTAGCGCTGTGAACATGTTGTCTCTGTGTTCCTGACCTGTGTGAGTCTCAGGATAGTCAGAGAGGTATCTAAGTGTTCCTGGCCTGTGTGAGTCTCAGTGCAATGAACATGTTGTCTCTGTGTTCTTGGCCTGTGTGAGTCTTAGCGCTGTGAACATGTTGTCTCTGTGTTCCTGGCCTGTGTGAGTCTCAGCGCAGTGAACATGTTGTCTCTGTGTTCCTGGCCTGTGTGAGTCTTAGAGCGTTTAGAGAGTTGTCTGACTGTTTCTGGCCTGTGTGGGTCTCACAGTTTTTGAATTTGCAACATTTGTGTATGAGTATGAATTGTCATACACACCCAGTCAATGCTGCACAGCCCATTTTAGAAAAGTTATGCTTGACCCAAACAGCACCTCATTCAAATAGTATTTGACTCAAACTTTACCTCAACTTAAACTGTTTTAATCAACACATATCTAAGACTGTGTTTGGCTCCAGCAGTGATTGATCGAAATTGGGTTTTGTGTCAAATTGTGTTCTACTTAAGTTTTGTCTGTCATGAGCATTGCCTTTCTGTCCCCTCACATCAGCTGAAGAAGCCCCTTGGTTCAGAGAGATGAGCATGAAGTTATTGTGAATCAGAGAGAAATACTTCCCACTCTGTTCTCACTCTCAGTCCATGAGTGCAGTTTAACTGAGATAAGCCTCAGTCTGAGAGAATGTTCAACTGTCCTGGATGGTGATTGGCTGAGATCAAGCCCTCCAGTGTCACTGTGGAGATGTTCGGGTCAAGACGTGATTCGTATTATGGTTCAGATCACCTCTTATGATCCTCCTCTTGGCTACAACCATCTGCTCAGCAAAGGGTTCAAGTAGCGTCTTGGCGGCATGGCACAATTTGGTGACCTCTCTTGGAGATGAAGAGATAAACAGATCCAAGTCGCAGATAAATAACCCTACACATCTTTCACCCCCCCAGAAAAACAAACCAAAAACAAACAAAGAAAAAAACAAAGATAAATGAACAAATGACAAAAAGCAAAGCAAAATGCATGAATCCCTGTAGACAGGAAAATCAACCATTGTCCCCTCTTTTTACTCCTTTGAATCCAGCGCCTGCGTGTGTGTGTGTGTGTGTGTGTATCTATGTGTGCTTGAGACGTTTGTGTACATGCAGAAAGTTGTTATGAGTGTATGCACGTACTGTACTAATTGCTCATTACTGATGATGCACCTTGGGGTTCTATTGAAGAAACGACCAGAGCACACAAAGAGCCATTGTTCATGACTACAGTGCTGAAGTGTGCAGCTAAATTCAAAAGGTTGGCTTTGTTTTTTTTTTCTCTCTCTCTCTCTCTCTCTCTCTCTGTGTGTGTGTGTGTGTGTGTGCGCGCATGTGTGTGTGTGTGTTTAAAGTTTCAGTCAATTAATTCCATGGGAGCATGGTCATATAAAATAACTCTCAGTTTGAAGAGCTTTGTTTAATGGCTGCTGACTTTCAGTGAAATCCTCATTCAATTTCCCAGATTTACCCTACAAACACAAGCCCCAAACAGTCATCCCAATGAAGTAATCCCTTCTCTCTTTTTTTCTCACTGCCTCTCTCTCTCAGTGAGCATTACATTCTTCAGTACTTTGCTGTGAATTCTGGGAGTTCTGCTCTTTTGGGCCCTCTAGTGTAGCTTGCAGTCCTAGGTCAGGAGGGGCATTATTGATTGGACAGTCAAATCCCAGGAGTCACAGACAGACAGTTTTGACAAAGATAACTCCACCAACCTGTGATTTCCCACTCTATACAGCGTAAAACTGTATAGAACCATACACATAGTCATTATCTGATATCTGCCATGCTCACATCGGTCTGATTTGATTTTATAAAGTTAAAGCTGGACATAGGTGATTCAAAAGAAATGAGCGAAACAACCTATGGCTTTTTTTTCCCCTTAGTAATATCACTTTACCTTCTTCTCAGAAATACTCAGCTCACAGAGTAATCATATTTGTTCAACAACAATTCAGTCCAACTGTGCAGCGAGGCAATATTTACAGTAATTAATAAACACAATCTCTGATGCGGCAAGGCTGCTGGAGCAATCAATGAGTCTTTTCAGAAAAAAAAGAAAAACATCACCCGCACACTTATGCTATTTCATCTGGCTTTGGGGGTATTAGAGCATAATTTCTCTGTACAGTTGTAACATTTCAAAAGAATATCAGTTTAACAGCGTCGTTACAGAAGGCTCACGATGGTCTTCAAGGCTAATTTAGAGTGAACAAATGCCAGCCACAGGATTTATGTGATTGTAATGTGGATGTAGGAGGAGAAAAAAAAAGAAACATAACCACACAAAAAGCCTTGCCTGCAGGCACAGTCACCTTAAATGGTTATAGATCCACTGTTCACGCTCCGTCATCTCAGTATGTACCTGTGTCTTTTTCAAAGATGAAAGCAGAAACCAGGACTATACTGTAGTCTGCTGTCATGCTTTTGGGTTAATGATTTATAGCATCCTCTTGTCTCTGCAATGATAACCATGCTGAACAATGCTACAGGAAACTGGGATCTGTGCAATTATACCTGTACCAGTGTTTCTCCTAAGCTGCTTTGGGTGTACTTAATGTCTGATCACGACACACTTAATAGCTTTTCAACTTCGTGAGGAGGACTTTTAAATGGATGACTCAATTACAGAGCTGAATGACACCTTTAATGTGACATGTTTGTAGCAATAACATTATAAACAGCAGCTGCTGTGTTTGTAGAAATGTCATGGCATAAAAGGTGACCATAAACATGTTGGATACATTTCAGTAATGTGAATGGAAGCATTTGACTTTGCTGTTTAAATGTCTTTGAGTGTGTGTTGGGAGGTGGCATGGAGAGGCGTTGAAGAGGGGCTGTAGTAGCTGTGGAATAGCTGTGTGAACAGGTTGAGAGGGGGTTTGAATCATCGACAGAATATTGACACTTGTTTGTTATGGTGAAATCACACAGTCTCTCACATCAGTGCTCGTTTACTCATTATATGGGGCCTGTGGTAATTAGGTGCCTTAGCAAACTCTAGTAAACATGGATAAGCACGTTCACGTTTTTTTTTTTTTTTTCCAAGTCCAGCCATAATTGGCATACCAAATATTACACTAAAGTGTTTCTGCAGCTGATATCTGGCCTTGAATCACCTAGCAGTAGAGTGGATACATGTCCTTGTATACATGTGCCTGTGTAATTAATGCTAGATGAGGACAGTGATCAATCCTTTCTGTGGGTGACGTTGAGAAGCTGTTGTCTGTTGCATATGTGAGTGGCTGCTGTGTGTGTGTGTGTGTTTCCCTAATGGCTGGAATAGAGTGGATAAAAGCTTATTAGTAAACAGGGCTTGGCCTTCTCCTACTCAAGCCACCCCTTTGACACACACACATAATTATTTACACCGCTTATAAATCCCCAGTAATAATGCATAAACATGAGGAATCTTTTACACACGCAA
Organism: Chanos chanos; assembly: GCF_902362185.1. Classification (NCBI taxonomy): domain Eukaryota; kingdom Metazoa; phylum Chordata; class Actinopteri; order Gonorynchiformes; family Chanidae; genus Chanos; species Chanos chanos. The sequence continues at coordinate 37,779,953 of NC_044497.1, forward strand.
AAAGGATTCAGCTGCAGGAATGCTTATACTATGTGCACGCGCACACACACGCACACACGGAGAGAGAGAGAGAGAGAGAGAGAGAGAGAGAGGATAATTTGGACTTAAATTTTCTAAGTTCTACACTCTTTGAACTCACTGTAAAATCAGTTGCTGTTTTTGTTCCAAGATGTGTTCAAATGCATATGAGAACTATGTTCATCATTTGGTTTGGCTTTCTTTTCCTAATCCAGTTGCTGTATTTAGTCTGGCTCGTCATAATCCAGACAACTGTGTTGTTCTTATGAGGATTATGTTACCTTTTCTGTAATATTTTGGTAATGTTTTCCGCCATGACAGGTGCATGCAGAAGGAAAATGTTGCCCTTTCTTTAATAACGGTTTTATAATTCATGCATCCACACTCACATATACACAACAAGCTCACAAATAGTTCTGTAAAGTGATGGGATTAAGTAAATGTGCGTATGTGCGTATGTATTGCTGGATATTTCCCTTTCAAGTTATTGTCTGTTTGTTTATTTATTTGTCAGGGTGTACTGACTAAGCTTTGGGTTTGACTTCATTGTATCACTCTGTCAACCATATTTGGGCCAAAGAGAATCATGAACAAAATCTTTGGTTCTCATTAGTGAAATGATACACACTCTCTCTCTCCCTCCTTCCATCTCTCTCTGTTTCATCAACTGTAAGGTTTTTCTGCATTTCCTCTTTCCCAGCTTATTATTTGTCCCCGGTGTTCTGGTATGAAAACCACCACTGTTATTCTAATTCAGCTGCCATACTGTGGCAAAAATCTGAACATTAAGACAGCGAAATACAAAGAAAGAGAGAAAGAAGCAAACAGGCAAACAAAATACTTCCACTATGATTACTAGCCCAAAAAGTAGAGAGTATAGTTAGGCATTTTTGAAATAAAATCAGTTTTTGGAAGTGTCAGGTATTTTGTGAAAGATGAATGATTTGCACATTACCTATCACCGGCAAAGACAGCAGACAGAACCTTCCCCTTACGTAACAAAACATTTACATTATTAAATCCTGGTCTGTTGTGTTTGTCTGCCAGTCTTTGGAGGGAGAAATCTGCCCTATCTTTCTGTGCCAGTGGTAAATGATGAAAACTCTTTGCATGACTTATTTTCAGAAAATTGTGCCTGAATATTGATAACATCTATAACATAATAGAAAATTGGGAGGCCTTTTCACGAGCTGTTTGAATTCAGGCCATGATTGAGAGACAGACTGAGAACAGTTATGCCCAGGAGTGGGCTTAGGCATGTTTGGTGTGAGAGATGGGAGCTAGCTCACACATAAAGGCTAAATAAAGCAGTAGCTAATTAAAACAGTGTGAATTTCTGAATATGATCTGCGTCACTGACATCACGTTGGAAGGTCTCTGATGAATAAACTCAGAAGAGAAAGTGAGAGAAGTGCCTGTTCTTTATCTGCTTAAATATAACTACTCTCTTTTTTTTAAGGGGTGTTGGGGTTGGCAAATTCATTTACATTTAATGTGCTCATGTCTGACTGAGGGTATAACTTGTGTAGCCCTCATTAAACTCATACTGCCTGTATTACTATGTTGTACACACAAACACTATGTCATTGAGTTTTGCTCCAGTGCTCAGAGATTTTCTGCTGTCTGCTGGGTTTCTAAGATTTGGGAATTCATTGAATGTAATTTAATTTTGCTAATTTGGATCATCTCAGTGAGTTCTGAGAGCTTGCTTTTGTCTCAGTATGAGCTGTGCTCTAGGAGAAGATTCTCTCTTCAAATAAGCATGTGAGAGGAACCCCCGGTGTGTGGCATTTAGAAGTAGGCAGATGTCCCCTGGTAACCCATTCAGGCTGGCACACTAATAACCTAACGGAGTGTCCTAGGCAGAGTCAATATTTAAAGAGACATTTTAACTGCAGTGCATCTGAGAGGAAACATAACCAACTTCTTCTGAAGGAGGAAAATAAAGCAGCCTTTGGATCAATAAAGATTAAAAATTTACAAATGGAGAAACATCACAAAGTCCGTTGTGCAAACATTTACAATAATTTCTGAACCGTGCTGTCATTTATTTATGAATTATTCTCCTCTGCTCAGAGAGGCCTCTGTGTGATATGTCTCTAACAGGATGGGCAGTTGTGGGAACTGTTGTGTCAATTATCAATTACAAGAAGGAGATGGGCAACAGGATGGGCCAGGAAACTGGATAACTTACCACCAGCATGCTGGGGACTGTTTACTGTCTGACTGACTACAGTGGCAGAGCTGTACCCCTTTCAGAATAATGCAATCCTACTGTGGCTGGAGCATGCCGTCTTTAAGAATCATCTAGAAAACATCAAAAAGCCTTTTGATTTTGGGACCTTGGTAAATGAAAACGACGCACTGTTAACGCCTCATAGTACTTTTAGACTTTGATAAGGTTTTTTGTTTATGAATGTTTGTATGCAGTTTTGGGTTATGAAAAATGCGGTATATTTGACACAATTGAAAATCTGCGTTAAGATTGTCTAACAATACATGACCTTTAGCCAAAGAAGTGCAGGTTGGTTCTTGTTATATTTGTGCTATGACCACAATATTTTCACAATCTGACAAATGTGGCATAATTCCTCTCTGTGACTGGGGAACTTGGCTAACTTTATCTCGAGTAAACACCTCGAGCATGTATCTTTTCCTGAAGAGTTTTCGTTTCTTCATCCTACACGTCGCGTACTTGGAATCGATGTGTCCCGCCGATATTGACTCTTAAGACAGCTGAGCTCTGACAACTCAATACACATGTCTCGGAAGCCATCAGATTATGCTCAAATAACGTTGAGACAATTACATCTCATTTCACAGACACTTGTTTAGGTGAACTCTCAACAGTTCAAACAAAAGCTCAGACTCTGAGTTCCTAGGGGAGAAGACCCCTCACCATTAATTGTTTTATTTCCCCCTTTCCTCTTTTCCTTTCCTTTTGTTCTTGTGTGGTTGTGGAAGACTTGTAATCCATCTAAAGCTGTGTGACAAAGTGGGAGCGCAAATGAGATGAAGAGGTTGCGTGAGGCCAGTCTTCATTAATAGCTGATCTGAAAAGGTTTTCTCCTATCAGGATGAATAATGGCTCATGGGAAATTATGCATGACATGAGACAGAGTGGCAGCTTCACCCCCTGACTGGAGCCCAACAGAGTATGAAAAACATCAATCAGAGGAGGAAAAGCTGGTATTAGGGTGTCATGATCTCTCTGCGTGTCAGCTTGGTTTAGGCTATCCTTGTCACACTGACATAACTTCTAGGTGTCATCATTACCATCACTTTCCAGAGCGCACTGCTGTCTCACGTTGTTTTTATTTCGTATCAGCTCCTGACACTCATTCTATCTGATTGGTTTGATGGAGAGAGCCACTGTAGATGATGAAAATGAATTAGTTATTAGATAATATTGGAATGAAAGAGTAAGGCGGATCTCCAGTATTGGAGACCTTGATGTTGATACAGTGCATTTAAAAACAAAACCAAACAAACACACAAATCTTGAGTCCATGCCCCAGTGAACATGAAGCAGGAGGAACCTGATATTAGAAACCTATACATAATAAAGGGATGATTAATTTTATAATTGCTCCCCCCCCCCCCATAATCTGATATCACTCTTTAAGATCTCTTAAAATACTTTGGTATTGTGATCAATGCAGTTTCTTACATGTGACTCCAAAGAATGCAACTGCTGAAATTCTTACCTCCTTCTGAGACAGGAACAGAGTATCTTGACCTGTAATGACAGTTGACAATTGAATTTATGAGGGATGGAAGTACCCAAAACTAACTGATGAAAACAGAGATGTTATAGATACACATGAATTAAAATTAAAGTTGATAAAAATGCATGTAAATTGAAAATTCGAATGATAAATAGTCATTTACTTGTATAAATTCACACCACAGCAGGCTCAGAAAATCCATCCCACACATTTGTATTATTGTGGAAAATATCTGCTTGGTTAATAGTATTTTTAAGTGGTGGTAACAAAGTCATGTTGGGTACATACACACTAGACAGTGGCAGCATAAGTCTAACAATTCTTTGAGCATCTGTAGACAAAACTTTCTGATTGACATTTAGCCTTGAGAGGCAGAATGAACAAAAATGACTCACGGTAAATGTTAAATGAGGCAGAAAGAACAAAAATTGCTCTTGTTAAACAATAAATGGGGCAGAAGTAACAAAAATTACTTAATTAAATGATTTTTTCCCAGATTCCCTTGTAAGACATTACATCATTTATGATATGCAATGTTAGTTCTCAATTCACATGTATTTCCATCATCCCTCTTTTTTTATCAAGGAATATTGGCTGCTATATGAGACCACTTTAGATGTGATACTGATAGTTGTGTGGTATGAAATAAAAAAAAAAGATGAATAGGAAAAAATGGTGAGGAATTTTAAACAGTGGCTCATATATCAAGTCTGCAATCTGAATTTATTATTCAAATATACAATTCACATGCATTTTTATTGATTCTATTTTTAATTAACATTTATTTTCACTAACCCCATTTCCATCAGTTATTTTCTGTTACCTCCAGCCCCCACACAAATTAGCTTTGAAGAGTTACTGTGCTAGTCTGTGGGAACAGACTCCAGCTAGTCCTCTCCAGTGACATTACCATCTGTGTTTTCTCTCATCCGAAGGGGAAAGAATCATGCCATCAGAGTCAGATAAGTCCTGTTTGTCAAGTTTCAGACACTGCAGATGGGAGTAATGGATTGCGGATGCAGTAAGGGAGGGCTAGCGTATTGGTTGAAGACAAACAGAGTGACCAGCTGTTGCTCTGTGGTATTAATGCCAGGGTCACCTGCTGGCATAATTATGCCCCTCCAATCTCCACTGCCTCTGGCTTCCGCAGTGCCCCATAGACCACGGGCTGATAATTAACATGATTAATTAGCCTATAGTTCTCTAGCGGCAAAGGTAATTAACAAATGAGTGGCCAAGTCTCTCTTGATCTGACAGGGGCAAGAGGCACATTACGGCACTCACAGCTTGTTTGGAAGGTTTAGGGATCAGTAAGACCTACTGCCACTGCCAGCCTGGCAGATTATCAACCTCCACAGAATTAAAGAATAAATCTCTGCCAAATCTCCTCACTGGAGGTGCAGCAACAAAAGGACCATGGCGATAGTAATCACACTGCTCACTACATGTAGGGAAACAGGAACATAATCACATCTGATCAATGACAGAGGTGAAATGGGGCCATGACTGAGACATAAGCTTAACCAAGATAATCTCTCATCGGTCCTTGGGTCGTAGCCTATGTGCGTATGACTATGTCTGTGAACAGCACAGCTTTCACAGTCTGTGGCAGCACGCTGAGAAAGACTTGTTTTGTTGACCCACACCTTGCTTTGGGTTATTAGCAGTAGGGCTAGAGGTTGTGGCAAACCTGTTTCGGCTGTGCCTGCAGAGCGATTCAGGGTAAATGCCTGAACAAAATACACTTGAGTATTTTCATTCTGGCTGTTAATTTGAGTTTTTGTGGCTTTGGTTGGGTTTGGAGTCAGACTAAAGTTGACTGGGCGTGGAATCAGCTGTGATTGGAGTCAGCTGAGACAGGAGGTTGGTTGGCATTGGAGTCCTGTAGGGTTGGAGTTAGTGGGGGTTGAAGTTGATCCTGGTTAGAATAGATTGGGATTGTAATCAGTCAGGGACAGAGTCAGTTAGTGTCGGTTGGGGTTAGAGTCAGTGTGTATTGATGGTCTGAGAATCCCAGAGATGATGCAGGCGTTCATTTAGTCGATGGAGGGTTCAATCGATGTGGAGTTTGATCCTGAGATCACACGCACACTACTTGCATAGCTGAGTCGTAAGTGGCTTCCCATGATGTAGATCTGATGTTAACTATTGACAGGCTTATCTGGACATTTCCAAGCTCAATATTAGTTCAGGCTCACCCAGTTGGTTGGACATGAATGGGTGTGTACACTGGCTTATTATGTGCCACTGAAAACTGTTAATGGGACACACTATAGATAACTGTCGCCTTATATCAGCAGACTCACGTTTGGATGTTATGACTATACTTTCAGTGTTACAGAACTCCTAAGTGTTATTGCAGCCTTTAGAGATTTAAAATAATATTATCTATTATATCCTCATGGCCAAATTGCCATCCTTGAGCATGTCAGGATACATAAATAACAAGCTACATGTTCATTACAGTCAATTTCTAAAACTGAAAGATTTGACAGTTTTCCACAGGTGTAAATTCTTACGCTGTTATCAGTGCCATAAATTGCCCTGGGAAATTTGATAGGTCATGTTACAGACTGATTAAAATGGGAGACTGACATCACCACTGAAATCAAGACAGACTTGGCACAATCTCACCCTGAATGCTTGAAGTCTTACATCGACCCTGTTAAATGTGTATTTAGATTGATCCTCAGAGTGTCTGGATGTTTATCAAAGACAAATTAAAGCTTTTCAGAGGTTTTCTAGTAATATGTGCTATCATGTCTTAGGAGCCCTGTAGTTATCTCTTGCACCAAATAGCAGTCCATTAAGAGTGTCCAGTGAGCCATTACCCTCCTCTCTCAGTGGACATAAATGGATGGGCTTGAATTCACACTGACCCTGTTCAGAACCACACGGCAGATGTGTTAAATACTACAATGCTTTATCTATGTTTAGCATGCTGGTTTTATGTGTTGAGTCATATGTCTCATGTCCTTAAACACTGGCTGTGATTCAGGTGGGATCTCTCCTGGCAAGTGCTCTCCTCCCTGTGCCAGAGAAAAGTGAGTGTATGCTGCTTTCAAAGCTTCAGAAATCTCTTACAGTTTACTATAGTTCCATCCTGTTCACTAAAGGGACTACACTACTCCTCTCTGAGATGCCACAGGCACTGGATCACTCAGCTTTGAGTGAAAGTCGGACAACAACAGCGGATTCATTTTTTCTGTGACTGACTTCAGTTACAAAAAGGAAACACAGATGTTTTTCAGAAGCAGTGCATTATAGTAAAAGCAATCAAAACATGTGTAAAACATTATTAAGGGATGTGGAGTGCTTCATCTGTGGATGTGGTTCTTTCTGTTGCATGGTAGATTCCATAGATTATGCTGTTTTGCTGAACAATAGACCAAGCTGTGTGAATGTAACACAAGATTGAGTCATGAGTGTGTTTGATAGTGGAATTTGTGTGTGTGTGTGTGTGTGTGCGTGTGTATCTATGTCGTGTTGCAGGGAAAATGAATGCATGACATGTCTGCAGCAGAACAGCTTGAGCTTTGAGGTTTAACAGCCCAAAGGTCAACTTAAAGATACAGTACTAATCATAGGACAGTCTTGCCATTCAACCTAAAACCCAAGTACCTCTGTGTTAAATAGACGCCATACCCTCAGGGCAGAGCTAGGAGATCTCACCCTTCCTTAGATGTACAATGTCCCTAAGGTTTCATCCCCCTACAGGTCAGTCAGCACATATGATAATGTGCGGCACATGCAGTTGGTTCATCAGCAGGATCAGCATTGCCATTAGTTATGAACACAACAGCCTCATAACCATATTGCCTCTGGTTGAAAATTACGAGTTATACATGCAAATACACATATATTCTGTAACAATGATTAAAGCATGCATAATCTGTAGAAACACTGATACAGACATTTAGGATCAGTGACATTTGACTCTCACAGCTTTTGTACAATACAAAAGTTACATGCACAATACATTTAAATTTAAAGGGGTTCCTCAGTTGAATTGTGCGGCGATCCTTAGAGCCTCACAGAAAAAGCTGTACATAAATCATTCTGAATGAGAATGTGTAGGATAGCCAGGTAACCCCGAGAGAATCAGAAAAAAAAAGGCCAGAAGAGTTTCTCTACTGGGGCGATTTCCACATGGACTCCAGGCAGTGAAGTGCTTGTGTCTCTCTGCACCAGTACTGTCATGTGAGTTTGTCTGCGACAGGTCTGTGTTCAAACAAATGAAAAGTTCAGACAAATTTGTATATCACTAAATGAATCATATGTTATGTAAAATCCTGGGTTCGCGCGTTTGAAAGCTTGTGGTCAGTACATGTTTTTCCTGAAAGCGTCTGCTGAGCATTTGGTTCTCGCATTAAATTCAAAAGGAACTTCACTTCTTAGAGAACCCACAATCTGTTTGGCTCTGGAACAAACAGATGTTAAGTTCACAGTTGTTAAGACTCAAAGATTCAGAAATGACCCTTTAGGCGCACATCACAAAGCATTTCTCTCAGACAGATATTTCTTTGTATTGCCCATGCAACATCATTACAATGTTGGTTTGAGCCATAAAAATAAAGGTCCATTAGATATCTGTGCATCTGTGTTTGGTCAAACCCATCATGTCCTATACGTAAGAGACACAGCTGTGACTGAAATACAAAGGTTATGTGCAATTTTATATTGTCTTATTGATATAGTCAAAATAAAATTTGATCATCTGTAGAAATGTGCAATATTAATGGAGGAGAGCCGGGACTACGGTTTCTCACAAAGCTATAAGTAGGCCATAGTTTTTTAAGAGTAATCATAGCCTACAGTCACCAAGTAGCTGCCACTTCAAATAAGCAGAACATTTCTTTGATTTCCTCTGGACACTTATGAAGCACATTGCATGGCTCCACTCGGTTGATGTTAGCAGTCTCGTCATTTGCCTCAGGCATTGTGTAAGGAAGGCCACAACAGTTCACTAACAAAATGCAGGTGAATCGTCAAGTTATTCTGAGATGACTGTTTGCGGGTTAAAAGGGTTCAGAGACCTCGTCTGCTATTTTCCACAGTCTGTGTAGAGGGTATGTCCCTTGATGTTGTTGCTGTTTTTAATGATATTGGGTTAAAAGATCAGCACGAAATAATCAGCTGGTAAAGTGTATTTAATCATCAAAAAATTCCCGTTGAATAATCAACACCTTCATCGGCTTGTAAAACCCCCCCCAACTAACCAAACAAAAACCATTTCCTTCTTTCCCTGAGGAATTTATATGACCTGGTGTGTCATAAACCAAATATCAAATATATGTTTTCCTCCAAGGACAGATTACACATTTCAAAAGAGGATCCAATTTCATAATCCAGTCCATGAAAGTACATAGAGTACTCAAACCTTTGTGTGGTATTTCTTTTATCAGTGTATAGGGAAAACAGATTAAATAAGTGTGCCCTCTCTTTTTTTGCTTTTAATGACTCCCATTTTCAGCACAAGATGAAATTATCTATAATGAAGGTTCAGCAGAAGAATTTTCAGACCCCCACCAATCAGATGTCTCTGTAATAGAAAACAGCCACTCCGTGGACAATCCACATGAGTCTGACTTAGGACCTTGTTCACAGAAATGGACCGACCCAAATGTTTCCATATTCAGAACTCTGTGAAACTCTGTGAAATCTTCTGTGAAACACCTCTCTAATCTGAGATCATCATCATCATAATCTAAATAATCAGCCCAGATCTTATACCATCACACTAAATAACAAAGTCAGCAGTTTAAACATGCTTTCTCTCTCCAAGCCTCCTCTCACAGCACAGTTACGCCACTGTAACACCATTGCTCACCCATGACTACACCATTCAGCCCATCAAATGTTCCAGTATCAAAGTGTACCTCACTAATACTAATACTAATACTAATACTGACAGCTTTATTGACATAGCTCCAGTAGCTTGTTTTGACTGTTTTTAAAGAATAAAACAATTTAAAAAAACAATTAAAACCAATTTAAAAAAATGTTTTCAACTGCTTGTTAAAAATGCAGAGTGTTGAGCTCAAATGAATGTTCGCTTCTAATGCTCTGTGGGGGAGTATTCAGGAATTTTGATGCACCCTTATCACTTTTGTTTAGCCACAGGTAAAGACTTGAATTGGTTCATAAAATGATAGATAATCCTAAATGTACAAGGATACTTAACACTTTAAACCTTCATACACACATAGCAAGACTAAAACTGAGTCTGAAATAAAAAAGGAACCATTAAAAAGCTCCAGGGATAGGAGAAATGAGCTCTCTTTACTTGCTCTGTGTTGAAGTTCTGAGTCACACAGAGAAAAGCACCCATTTTTGATCATTTAGTGTCAATTTTTTTGTGCATCCAAATATTGATGTCATACAGACATATAGCACTCCAAGTATGTTTGCATCCTTTCTCACACCTGATAAGTACAGTTGTGTGTCATCTGTATTACAATGGAAATTTAAATTGTGATGTGAATGATATTGCCAAAAGGAAGCACATAAAGAGAAGATAAAAGAGGTCCAAGAGCTATAACGTGATTAATTTTGACAATATGTGAAGCTTGTCTTCCTGTTACATATGTAATCAAGTATAGATGGCTAAGAACATTCATCATGACTTGTTGGGAAGTCTGAAGGAAATTTTACATTAATTTCAGGGGGACTTCATTTGTTTAACAACTATTTCTAAGATTGCGCACAAGATAAGCAGGTTACATATAGGTCTAGAATTACTAAGTGGAGCACTGCCCATGTTAGATTTATTTTTAACAGCAGCTTTATCACGGCAGTTTTAAGAGCACACAACTCGGTAACATGTTTTGAGAGTAGCAAATCTTAACAGTTTGATTTTCTATATATCTAGGAGTGTTTACTGTGGTGTTAAGGGGGATGCAGAAGTGATCAGAGACGTGATATCAAAGCAAATAAAATATGTAGTAATACCTCTTGAGAAGATATTAACCTAGATTTAAGGTATGACCATGATTATGAGCGTCTGGAGATATATTAGAGATAAAAGCCAACCCATCTTCTCCCCATGCCTGCCACTTTATCTGCCTTATAAAGTCTAAAGGGATTGGTTTTCAGCTTAGTTTTCAGAAAACACACATCTGAGTTTTGATATTGAAGTTGCACATTGTGATACCCAGAGGTACTGAGGTGCCTCTGAAAACAACTCCAAAATACTGCCCACACAAGTCAGTTGAGGAGACTAAATGCTTGCTGGAACATGCCCTGTGTTCGCACATTGATGAGAGAGAGTTTGCAGTTCTTAACAACCTACATGAAGTTCTAGTTTACACATGAATGACTGATATAGAACATAATAGGGTCTTAGAAGGCTGGCACCCTGTGGGTTTTGTCCATAATTAACACACAATCAGTGGGTCCCCTTCCCCTCACTGCTCCCTGCTACCACATCAAAGATCTGACCACTGCTCATGGCCTTGTGCCTCTGTAAGATGGATTCAGTGCTGTGCTGTATTCCATGTGAGTTCATGTGTATACATTTGCATGCATGTGTTGGTTTCGTGCAGTACTGTGCTTCTCATATTGTGTGCGTAGGCTTGTCAGGGAGTATATGTCTAATATTCAGTGCAGTGGTGTGTATCTCATGTTTGAGCTATGTGTAGCTGCCCAGCACCAGTGCGGTCTATGAAACATTAACGTCATCAAATACTCTATATCTTGTTGGTATGAAGCATGTTCTATGTTCTAAAACTGGCCTAGAGAGCACATGAATGAGCATAACTCAGTGAGCACATGGTACATACGTGCATGACAGCGGAAAGCATGACGCACGTACAGAAACATGAAGGACATGCAAAATTCATGCTTAAATGTATTAACAAATTATGATGATTGAACATATTGAACTCCTGACAGTATTTCAACTAGACATCCCACTCGCTGTCAAATGAGAGCTTCTATGCAACACAGTATTGAAACACTGTATTTATCAGCCAGGGCTTGTTTCTATGTAGCTATTAGTGGTTAATTGGTTAAATGTCTAATGCAACTATCCAAGTAAAGTTTTGTTGAACTATCTACTATAGAAGCATGTAGCACCAATCCTCGTTACTGGACTCAAAACATGTCCGTAGACCTTCAAGAAGATATTTTGCATTAAGCTTTGAATCCACACTTAGGGAATGTTGTGATAATGCCAGAGGATCAGTTGGATATTCCAAGTGACATCATCAGTTTCTGATGTGCCAGTAAAGGAACATGATGATGTCACCATGCTCAAGTCAAATATTGGGAAGGAAGTATGTGATGATGTTATGAGTTAATTTGAATATCCATTTGATTGGTGGTTTATTGACAAGGTAGACTGAGCTGAGCATTAGTTGAAGGTTTTGAGAGATAATGAGAGATATAAATATTTGCTGAACAGCGTGAGAGAGAATTTCTGGTATACAGAAAAAAAGGTTGCAAAAAAAGGTGATCATTTTTGTGGATCACATTTTAAGGAGAAATTTGAGTCTGCAAATGAAATGGTTGAAGAGAGCTTTGCATTTGAAGCTTTTCAAGTCTCTGCCTTTCATATTTTAAGCCTTTTTTGCTCTTGTATTTGCAAAGGATCTGACTGTCAGCTTGTGTGCTTTTAAAAACCAGATAATGTTTCTGATGGACCTGGGGCCTGTACTACGAAGCAGGATTTGTGGGTTAGCGAGGTAACTTCAGGTTTAACCCAGGGTTTTCAGTGTCATGAAGGTGGATCACTTTTTATTGGGGTACATTGCTATGGTAACTTATGCTGCACACCTAACCTGCTTTGGAGCAGGTTATGTTCGAGATAAGAGATCAAAACATATAAAAGCACCGCATACTGACCAATCAATTCTCTTCGAAAATGGCATCACCATTCCTGGAAGAACCCGTGGACCTTGGTGCGCGGATTACATGATTAATCTTTATCATTACAATGGCCAAATTTCATATCCATTAATGTAAATTTACAGCTAAGAAACCATGCTTTACTGCATTTCGCAAGTTCAAATAATACATTTATTCAATTAAACACTCTCCAAAACAAAAAGCAACTAAAACGGTTAACAGCTTGTACTACATTAAAAAAATATATTACACGGTTCCTCAGAATGCTGCAGTAAGTTCCATTGAATTGAATGGGCCATCCAAACGTTCAGAAGTCCAATATGTAAGGGATAATGTATAGTCCGCTGGTCATTATCGAAAAATAAATCCCTTCAGCACGAAACAAAACCCTTCCACTGCATGTCGGAGTCCTGTTTGTCCTAACGGGATTTATTTTTCGATAATGACTAGCGGACTATACATTATCCCTTACTTATATAGATTCTTATTCCCCCCTTGTGTTAAACTATAAAAAATCTATAAATCTAATAAATAATGAATATAAATCTATAAATAATCTAGACCATATGACGTGTACTGTTGTATCTTGAGCGAAATACGTGGCTCTAGAAATCTCCATGTTTGCGACTGGTCATTTGGTTCCAACACCACCCCTTTTATGTGAACATGCTGAAAGCTAGATTGATAAAACCTGGGTTGACTTAACGGCTTCATAACCGCTGTCATGACATCGCTTATCTGAGACTGCGGTTGTTAGGCTTTGTCAAGCCAGCTAACGAAAACATAACCTGGGTATGTTGAACTTCCTTTGTAGTACAGGCCAGTGGTCTCCACTTGGGTCTGGTTTTATATTAGTGATGGTCTTACAATTTAGTTTAACGCACTAAACTGGTGTCAGCTTAGCAATAGTGCAAAATCTTTGAAAGAGCGGTTCCCTTCGAGCACAGTAATTACTTTGGAGAAGACTAAGCAATGAGCTGAGCAGATCAAATGTAACACATATAATATGTCTTTCATTGTTTTTCTCATTACATAACTCTCATTTTCTAGTTTTTCACAGGTCTTAGCCAGTGAGTCCACAGTGAGAGACAGGAGATCTACTGAAGGGTCATCACTGTAATTATTCACATTGTCTAACCTGTCACCCTGGAATTACCACTTATAAAATTGCTCTGAAATTCACATCCTTTCAACACACCTTCAAGTGCCTCTTTCATCGTTTATATTACAGCTTTATATTTCTGTCTTGATTTTCTTCTATTGTTCTGTCCTTAATTTGGCAAGGACAGCTGGTGAAGCCAGGGCTGAACATTAATAACGTGGATGTGTTTCATCAGCCAATTAAAATGGATTTAATCAACTTTAAACTAAGGATTCCCTGAGGTGATGGACGTGTTGGAGTCTGTGGGTATATTTTTAATTAGTGATGGATGGATGGAAAGAACGGGACCTCTGATGAAAGAAGGGAGGAAGTGATGAGGAAATCCATAGATTAGAGGACAGAGGACTTGTATCTGTCACTCACTGCCCTCCCTCAGACAAGCTCATTTAGCCAAAAGCCCTCTCTACATACGCACTGAAATGGTCATCGATCCTTCTCTCCAGAAAGAAATACTGCAGCCAAACTGTCAAAAACTGCAACCTCAAATACAATCAAATGTAATAAAAAATATTTAATTAGCGTTTGTAAAAATGTGCACAGAGCATTCAAATCAAGGGAGAACATTCTAGGCCTTGGAGAACCTTGACTTTGATATCTGTTTAATCTCATGCTCATTAGGCAAAAATGAATTGGATTTTAATGAATTAAGAATCTTCAGTCATTGAGAAATGTAGCTCAGGACACAAAGACAAATTGGTGATAAAGTCAGTGAGCATAACTCATGGGAATTTGAGCATAACTCACACTGTAACTAGAATGAATGGTAAGTTACAAATGTAGCTGTTTTACTGTGGTTTTGTCCTTGGAAATTATACATGAATTCTCAGAATCAGATCTGATGTGAGACGAAGAGTAGCTCTAGTTCACTCCATTAAAACTACTGCTCACTCAGTTGATTAGGTGGAAATTGGCATTGTTGAGTTAAGGGAAGTTTGAAAAGATAATTGCTGTTGGTTAAATAAACTATTGTTTCATACTTTATCACCCAGAGACTCTCTGAGTCATGTGCTTTTGGAAAGTCCAACTTTTATTGATTTGCTTGCAGTCGCTTCATATGGGTATACAGAACCCTTGGCTTGCTTTAGATATCACAGGAATGTTTCATATGAGTGTCTAGGAAATGTGCAACTTCTTGAACTATAAGCAGTTTTCTGAAACAAATTAGGGTTCTGAAAGAATTAACTAAGCTATTTTTAAACTGGGTGTAAAAGCAGGGAGGGCATGACAGAACACGAAATTATAGATTATACCTCTATAATGACTGTTACTAAAAATATCTCATCAATCATGTTGCATAAAATTATAGTACATAAACAGAGCAATATTTCTGATGTATAAATTCAATTCTCATCAATTCTGAATTAGTTTTTGGTTTAGTTTCCCTCTGTATATTAGGTTCTCATGCCTCAGCACAAATGTGAAGCTGCCACTGAATATGGCTTTAGTTCATTTCAGTGTTGAAAAGAAAGACAAGGAGACACATACAGAAATACCTCAGTATCTGAAGCAGCAGACATTGACTCAGTGATAGATCCTTGCCTTGACAGGACTGATGTTTGACAAAGAGTAAAGCCACAATCCTATCCACACAGGTAGTGAGATATTCTGCTCCCAGCTGAGATCAATGTGTTGCTTAATTGGTCAATCACTGTGATTCCTGTAAACATCTCTACTGCAGTCTCTGCACAGACAGTGAGTCGCTAGACGTCAACCAGGCTGCTATGTTGTTGTGTTGAGTCACCCCGAATTGGACTGAATATAAATGTCCAATTTTTTCTCCCTCCACACTGTTACGCAGATGTATGTGAACACAGTTAAATACACTCATACAAAAATAGAAATTTACACAGGTCCATACTGTTTAAACACATGTTTTATCAGAGCTGCCAAAGTGCCTCCTGAGTATGGGCAGTCCATAGGGAGGTGAGATTGCAGAGGAATGACTCGTCAGGAGACCCAATTAAACTGGTATTTTAATGGGACAAGAACAGCCATCTGGTTGACTCTCTCAACCAACTTTCGAGGCTTTTCCTCATAAGGTCTGGGCTTTCCCAAAAGCATCATAGCACAGGAATCAAGAACCATGAGCGAACATGTTAAAAACATCATTCTGTTTACAGACCCCCCCCCCCCCCCACACACACACACACACACACACACACTATGGTCATTACCTGAAAAACCAAAACAGAACAAAAGCTGTGGTTATCTGCAAACAGCCTTGGTCAAATTCCAGACAGAAAACTTTGTTCTACCCCTGAGACTTAGAGCTCAGAGTTGCTCAGCAGAGAAGTGGGCAGCTTTGCTTCATTATGTCTGACCTGCCTGTGTGTGTATATGAGGCACACTCACTCTGCCAAACTCTTCATCTGTTTACAACACCATTAAGCACCAGAGGTTCAGGCCACAGGCTCAGCACCACATAAGCCTAGCCCATGGGTCCACAGCCTCATTCGCTGCAGTCCTCCACAAAAAGGAACCAAATAAATTGACAGAAAAAAGGGAGGGAAGAACAGGGAAGGTGAATGAGAGAATCATTTTGACCAACTGTGCAGAAGGTTTTTAGATGATGTTCAGTGCAGTGAGAAAATCCATGTTATTTTTCTCAACTCTTGAAATTTGGTCTAAAAAAATCTCATTTACCTTCATGCAAAATGGTAAGGGGTTTTGGGTAGATGAGTTTAAATTGGATTACATGGTGACATTTCTGTGGAATCATTTAATGAGTTTTCTTTTCTACTTTTTTTTTTTTTTGACATTTTGATGTGCTGAATACAGTAATGATCACTGACAGTGTGATTATACTGAGTCTGTATCTGATTTAAATCAACGAAATGTATTGTTCTATTGTACATCTGCTCACTGTGTGTCCTTAGAGGAAATTGGATATAAAAAATGAATAAGGTTTTGAATGAAAATAACAAGTGATCTTAATTCGTTTTTCCAGTATAGATTGTAATAGGAAAGTGAAACGTGCAGCACCCCTGTGTGTGTGTGTGTGTGTGTGTGTGTGTGCGTGTTTATATGTAGTGTGCCATGTAATGTGTGTAAAACCAGATTTGTGTGTGAACATGTTAATGAATCCTATCTTTGTAAACTCTGCACTGTCAGGAATCATTTGCTCTTTTAGTTTCCTTCTCTATCTGTTTACTCCCTCTCTTCTTCCTGCCTAACCCCCTCCTTTTCTGTCTCTCGCTGTCTCTCCATCTCTTGCCCTCACTTTCTCTGTCTCTTTGCCCCCTGAGCAGAGATCAATGCAGCAGCCCTTTTAAGCTCCCAGTGTAGACACCCACCACCAGCAGAGACTCACTGGGCTCCATGGGGCTGACATTTATGACCCCTGAACACACACACGGCGCGCACACACACACACACACACACACACACACACACACACACACACACACACACAGTCTTACCATCAGCACCACAAACAGGGTGTCTGTGTAAGTTGCGACGTCACCCCTTAGGTGGAATATGACTCTCAGGGTGAAAATCTCCTGGTTCATTATGCAGTGACCACTCAACTCTCCCCACTCTCCTCTCTTCATCCTCTCTCCCCTCCCCTTCCCATCTGTCTGTCTTTCTTTCTGTTCTCCGGTCTTCTCTACTCTCTCACATCCCCTCTTCTCTTTGTCTCTCCCTTTGGCGTTGAATATTGAGCGTTATTCACATAGGATAAGAGAAGGTTGAAGGTTAGAGCCACATATGCAAATACACTTGTGTGCTTGCATACTCACACACACACACACACACACACACACACACACACACACACACACACACACACACACACACACACACACACATTTTTAGGACAGGTTCAAGAACAGGCTATGAGAGTTGCATGGTGAGGTTTCTGAATACATGGGTCTAGAAAAGACAACTACACAATTGTGTGTGTATATGTATAAGAGCTCACCATCACTGTTATTGAGTGTGGGTTTTTAGAGACTTATCAGTAGATGAGTCTCAGTAGATCATTGTTATCACATAAACACTTCAAATGGGAGTAGGAAGATTAGAGGCGCTATAGACACTTGTGTCTGTCCCTTTCATGCCGTGTGTGTGTGTGTTGTTATCAATGCATGATTGAATTTTCTGATGTATGAAAGCATATAAAAGCAGAAAGATGTTTGTGCTTTAGAAAACCCGACCTTTTCCCTGTTGTCATTGAGTGACCACAGTCCTCCAATTACACAATGATTTTCTTACCTTAATATACTATCACTCAAAATGATAGTGGAGGTTTATTCTCTCGCTCTCTCTCTCTCTCGCTCTCTTGTTCTTCTTGTTCTTCTCTGTACAAAAGAAGATGCTCTACTAGCATATGCTCATATTCCCTGAGTAGCAGATTATTTAAACAGCAATATTGACTCAAGCCCAGTCGCCCATATTTGGCAAGTGCCAACACATCTCTTTCTGAGTGTATGTGTGTGTGTGTGTGTGTGTTTGTGACTGTGATCCTTTCACACTTTGTCTGTTCCCAGATTCAAACCAGACATATTAAAGAACCTCAATTAGCCACTCCTCTGTTCCACTTCAACCTGATAGACTATGTAGAGCCAGAGAGAGAGGGAGGCAGAAAACAAAGGGTAAAGAGGGGTGAAACTGAGAGAAAGATGTAAACAGGAGGCATATAAAGAGATCAAAATTATGTGAAAAATTATGTTGTATTATGTCAAACCAATTATGAACACAGTGCTAAATACAGAGAGAGAGAGAGAGAGAGAGAGAGAGAGATTTATGGAGTGATTGAGCTCAGGGTGTTTAGCCCTCAGTTTATGTTGTAGGAACAATCATTCTCTCATCTCTCTTGCTGAAAGATGGAGAGAGTTGTCAGGGAGTCAGATTAGCATGAAGAGCAGATGAAACAGCATGAGGTCAGACATTGTACCCCTTATGGCAAACTGTAATAAATTCAGTCGCAACCATTCACAACAACACAGTCCACAGAGAAACTGAAGGGCTGTTATTCAGTGATATGTGTAGGGGTGATATGTGTGGAGAGTGTAGTGTTGACATCCATGAGTAGTCTTTATAATGACTGTATATCCATCCACACTTGCACGCACTCACACATGCAAACACAGACCCAGACTCAGACACACTGTCTCTCTCTCTCTCTCTCTCTCTCTCTCACACACACACACACACACACACACACAGATACATAACAGTACACACAAACTGAACGTGATGAAACTCACAGTTTTGGACTGTGCACACCCCTTAACACTGTGACCGTTGTCTGAAACAGGAGAATTATCTTTTTGACTCATGGCGTCTTCACAGCAATTCAACAGCAGCCGACCCAATAAAATAGCCTCTACAGAGAGAACTGAGCCTGCAGCCCGTCAGCGTTCATCTCAGAGTCTCCTCCCTCTGTATCCTTTTCCCTCTCTCTTTTCTCTGTCCTCTCTTTTTCTTCATTCTCTCTCTCCTCCTCTCTCTTTTTTTCTCTTGCTCCAGCAGCGAAAGAGAGAAGCGGAGGGATGTAATATTCATGGCCTCTGTTTTCAGCCCTATAAATAAAATGCTGCTAAGCTCAGAGAGATCTGCTGTGAGCTTCATAAGTTCCTCCAGGTCCCATGACACCCCTCCACCGCACACGCACACACACACACACACACACACACACACACACACACCATTATTACAGGTTGCCTCAACTCGCCTTGTAGTTGTGTATCTGGTTGTTGCATCTGTCTGTCTGGTGGAGAGAAACACCAAAGAAAACACAGTTACGGTGCTTCACGCGGTTGCTTGATTGGTACAGAGAGTGTACTGGCTCCTCCTGACTTGTACAGAGGGTATGAAAACACTGCTGGGGATTGGGTCTCCTAGGTATCATGTAGAGGGTGTGCTGAGCTCAGCTGAGCCTTCTGTCCGTCTTTAAGTCACAGCAGTGTCTCTCCACGGTATTACCTATAACAATATTCCCCTTCCTCTCTCACACATTCATATTCCAAGACCTAGGATCCCTTCCCTGTGTAAGGAGGTCCAGCACCATACGCCACACCATATCTCACACTCCCTCTCTTTCTCACCTGAACACTTGACATTTCTCACTTGTGCATCTCACCTCAAAATATCACACACACACACACACACACACACACATTTTAGATGTATCTTTAACCCATTGTGCCGGTGAGCCCAGGAAGAGAGCCAATTTGTCTTTTCAAATAAATATATGACCTGGACACAGAATCAGGATACATGGTAATACATGTTGGTTGTGTATGTGAAACAGTCATCTTTGAACAGGTCTGTTTGTGTATCCTGCTTCTGCTGCTGCGGCTGTTGCTGTGTGTGTGTGTGTGTGTGTGCGTGTGTGTAGGAGGACAGAACTTCTTTTGAATGGGTGTGCTGAAAAGATGAGACTTAAATTGAATGAGGCGCTCCAAGTAATAAAGGGCAGTCATTTTGACACTAAGCCTTCCAGGCCTATGACTTACCTTACAGATAAAAAATCTCCCCCTCTTTTTGTCTCTTCCTCCCCCTCTCCTAACTCTCTCTGTCTTTGTCTTTCCCTTTCTCTCTCACTCTCTCCATATGCCTGTAAATGTTTCCTTCATTTGTTCCTGTTTATGTTTGTAAAAACATAGTGAGAGTAATTTTTTTTTTTTTTTATGCTTGCAGCTCCTGCTACTTCATTTATAATGGATATGGTTTTAATGTTGCACTGACTGGTTGTGTCAGAACATAGTGAAATGAGAAGAGGCAGCTGAATCTGGTGATACTCATTAAACAGACCTCTCCAAATAAATACCTAATGGAATGAAAATTTGTACCCCACTTTTACAGACAGTTTTCATCTTATCCGCACCACTGACAACACTGCGGGAATCAGATTGCATGGGAAACTAGTTGAGAGTTAAGTCTGAAACATTCTGTCACTAAACCAAATCAGTGCCAATAGGGAACAGGTACAGTAACATCTGTGACTCGCATGCTGTACTGCTCCTCTCCACACCTCCATGTTTCCATGGTGACTGGGCTGATCATTATTGCTGATTGGAATAGTAGTATGAGAGGTGAATGAATGCTATCACTGGACAAGCCATGTTGTCAATCATTAATTGGGCTACTCTGTTTTGTACTACATAAAAGTGAATAAAAGACAGTGATAAAGGTTAGGCAGTAAAAGGGAATTTCTCAGAACGTACAATATGTTTCAAAAATGATCCATCATTAGAGTTTAGACTCCCTGTCCCTCATTGCTGTTTGAGGAAATGAACTTTTTTTTCGAGAGTGACTGAGGTCTCGGTGACGTACTGTTAAAATTGGAGTACCACTGTCAGACAAACTCTGAGGTGAACAGCATTACAGCCACTTTAGAGTTGGTGCTCCTGCTAAAAAACAGAGAACATTTTGTTTTCTACAAAACTGAAGCAAGTATAATGTATAATATAATGTATAAGAGTGTAATGCCAGAACACATATGATGGATCTTTGAAGCCAGTTGAATATTCTGCTTCTCTAAAATCTAACCTGTAACTCATGGTAATATAAACATGTAAACACAGACTAATATTTCTTATTTTATATTACATAATCACAAATTCATTTATACTGGCTGTAATGTTCATTCACACATATCTGGTAATGTAGATGCATTTCTAGCAGTAGATGTAGATGTATTTCAGTGGTACTAGCATAGCTTAGCCAGCACTGGGGTCTTTGAGTCAAGGCAGTGCATATACATCATTCAGGAGACCCAGACAGAGTTTGTGTTGTACAGCAAGCAGGGCAACGTTCAGCATATTCTGGGTGAGTGTATGAATCAAAAAGTGTATGAGGGTCATAATACAGATGCCCAGTGAATATGTAAAAGGACACGAGTAATGGTAGAGCCAGAACATGTTTTTTTTAGTGGGAAACCCAACTAGAGGTTTGACTTAGCTTGTTGTGCTGATATCTGAAAACTCATATCGCAAAATCATCGCAACAGGTGCTACCTTGTGATTAGTCTGAATGTCCACCATGTCATCAACAGCTGCATGGAGGTGCGTTAGCAACTGATTAAGCAGAGCAAGACTGTCTCTTGAGCGTTTAAGTTATGCACTAAATATGTAAAAGAAAGGTTATTTTGGATTTAGAGGGAAAAAATGTGGTATTTTAGGAGGATGACAGAGCATGCACTGTACACCCAGCTGATTGGACTGATTTGCAATAGGTTTCTGTAATTTCTGTCGAGTGCTATAGGTGTTTGGGAATCCCACTTTAACATCCAAGTGTACCATTCTAGGAGCATTTTGACTGAGTGGGGACATTCTTTGAGCTTAAAGGAGAGATCTACTGCACTGAAAATCAGAGCTTCCACTGATGAAACTTCACACATATAAACCCTAGAGAGACTGAACTGTATGTTAGCTGCTATGTAAAGTGCTAGAAATCCCATTATATGATATCACTTTCACCTTATTTACTGTCTAAGTGAATTTCATTTTTTTTTTTCAGCGTAATATTCCAAGATTGTCTATAGAATTTGTGTCTAGAATGGTTGTTCACTGCTGCTGCTTCTGGGCTATTTATCTTTGTTTGTTGCCTTACCTCCCTCTCTAGCTCTGTGTAAAGAGTGCTGTAATGGAGAAACACTATCAGCCAATTTGCTGTGGTTAAGACTGTGAATGTGTCTGAGAACACAACTGTATTGTCTGGGACTGAATAATAGAAAGAGTCTTCCTCAGTGCACCTACAATTATATGAGGCCAAGGAGTTAGGGAGTGACATTTTACAAGAGAATTCTTTTGAGTTTGTTAAGATGTTTTTACCTGTGATTCCAGCGATGCTAAAAGTAAAAACTGTCGAGTCAGCTACAGCTCGGTGTAAGCCAGAGTCTTCTTCTCCTCTTCTGGCTGCATTTGTTGCGATGTGATGTGTTGCGTGTGGCATTGCTGTGTCCTGCCGCTGCAAATTTTGCTGAAGTGCAAACTTACTGACACTAGCCGAGGGGTCTGTAGAGTGAATGCGCGCGCGTGCGCGTGTGTGTACAGATTTAAACAAGAACCATGCATTCTCACAGCTCAGTAATGATACAGGAAATTTAGGGTGTTTTCATGTCTCTGTCTGTAAGTGTTATAACGATATTTATCATTTCGCCTGAGAATTGTCCAATTCAGGATCTAGGTATTTGCCTGGTAGACAGCAAACAGTAATTGCCAGTGTTGCTGCTTTATTAGCTTTGTGTTAGTACAAACTCTGAGGGAGATACATTTTCTATGTCATGTAGATATTACTGCCATCCTCCAGATATCACAGCTCACAGATAATAATCTCATAAAGCCAAATCCGGGGAGCCAGTAATCTGACTGACATAGTCTGGCCTCCTAATATTAATATTCTATATTAAGATCAACTGGAGTGTTCTCGTAACCACTAAGGAAATGCAGTGAAAAATGTGCTGAGGAAACGAAGTGAGGTAACTCGTTGAAAAACGCACTGATAAAAAGCAGTGAAAAATGGACTAAGGAAACAATATGAGGTAACTCAATGAGAAATGCACTGTGGAAATGCAGTGAGGAAATTCAAGGGAAAAAGCAGACAGGAAATTCACTGGGGAAATACACTGGGAAAGGCGATGAGGAAGCGAAAGGGCTTGCACATGTTTATGGGGTTCCTCTATTGTGGATGCTCAAAAGGGTGGGTTATAAAACGATAGAGAAGACAGTTAAAAGTCACAGAGAAAGCTCCGTATACAGTGTGGAGTTTCCAGCAGAGATAAAAAAAGAAGATATTCAAAGTGAAAATGTTATTAGTAGATCACGCTTTGGCTCCCTTTCAGAAAAAAAAGACAAAGACACTACTGAATCATACATGAGGCGCAGTAGAATTTTCGTGATTCTTTCATATGAATCTCACAATGTTTTCTCCTTCTAATAATACCTCTCTGTACTTCAAGTACAGGCTTAAGGTCCATGAGGTTGTCAAGTGAGCCAAACAATGAAGATTTGTGCTGCTGTGCTGTGCTGCTTCTACTTCCACTGCAGAGTCCAATATCAAGTCAATAAGGTCCTCCCTGTTACGCCTTCCTCTTCCCCTAGTTGACCCACTCCTCCGGCCACCCTGTGAGCCTCCATCCACTCAGAGAGAGACCCAGACCTCCACCTAACGTGCGTGTGTGCTGTGTTTCCGCTCAGAGACTCCATCCATTATTGATGCTCTTTTTTCGGGCCATGATTTGAGCAGGCTGATATAAATATCTTTTTTTATCCTGTGTGTCCCAGCATAGCTGAGGGAACCCACACAAACTTCCCTCAGTCAGCTTACAGAAGCATCCATCAAAAGTTAATGACGATTTTCGTGTTTTTAATGAATGTTGAGGATTCTGGTAGATATCATAAGTATGAGATGCATTTTTTTTCTGCTAGGTTTTAGGTCCAATCAAGTGTTAAAGAACCAGGTAAACCTCACAAGTTTAGCGCACGCTTATTTATTATTTCATTTGATGACCAAACCAAAAGAAGAGAAAGCAGAATGCACATCTGCTGGCAGTGCTGTCTATAATTCAGGAAGCAGAGTTCCCCTCCTGGGTCGTGAGAGAAGAAGAAAATCTACACCCTCCCTACAAGCGTCACATTTCTTTTTAGATGTTGGTTCTCTCATACTCTTGACATGTCAAAGCAGCCCAGCTTTTCATCAGTTATCTATCGATGCATTTTGGTTCCAGGAAAATTAATGAGTTCACTGAAAGAGTCAGAATTTCAAGGCTAAGGTCAGCTTTCCTCTAATGATCGGATGTCTGAAGAATTCGACTATTTTGAGTTCAGATGCTCAATTATTTGTCAGTTGGACTCAGGCTGAAGGGCGAAAGAAAATGTTGCACGTTGTACATAATTTAAAAAATGTGTG
The DNA here is from genome assembly GCF_902362185.1 of Chanos chanos. NCBI lineage: Eukaryota > Metazoa > Chordata > Actinopteri > Gonorynchiformes > Chanidae > Chanos > Chanos chanos. Next base: position 37,804,565 of record NC_044497.1, read on the forward strand.
AGAGGTAAGCTGTGTTGTTTATTAGTCCATTAGATGATGAAATGTCAGATTAAGGTTACCTTTAGACTTATTTTGCCTGTAGACTCTTGACCTCTTGCATAAGACAGCTCAGTCACTATTATTTGTTGAGTTGAATATGTGAATACTGGTGGAGGTATAGAACATCGGAGTAGATGTAGCAGTGTTAAGGTTAGATATGTGTGGGGGGTTTTTTGATAGAGAGTATTGGGATGTATATGCAAGTGTTGGGGTTGATCAGTGAGGGCTGGGCCTACACCCCAACACTGTGACACTGTGATGATTCTCTGTGTGGGATAGAATTTTAGATCCTAAATGGATTGGTCAGTCAGATATGTCAATATGCATAAATGTGTGTGTCTGTGTTGTGGATAGTGTTGAGTGTATTTGTGTGTTTATAAGGTAGGGTGGAGTGGATGTCATGAGTCAGTATATGTGTGCGTGTGTGTGTTTATAGAATAGTGTTGATTACAATTGTATGGAGCAGATATTGTGAGTAGGTAGAAGAGCATGCTGGATAAATGTCCACTCAAAGTTACATGGAAAAAACATCATCATCTTCTTTCTCAAAGTAAACCAGAACAGTTTTTGACAATTTCTGTGTCAAAAATTGCTTGTTTCGTATTTGCTCTTTGATTGTATTTTCAGAGAAGCTGATGTTTGTGGGTATGTGAAACAAAGAACTGCACATTTAATCTCTGAAACTGGCAGAACTGTCCATGAAGCTGGAGGAGATAAAAGTCTTTCAAATTTACAGCAAAACATAGTTTGGTTTTCCTAAAATCTCTTTCTCTGACTCATGCTTTTCATTCTCTTTCAGGCACAGGATTTCAGGTGTCTAGAGAAGCCATGCCAGTACATCTTGGGCCTTGGGGACAGTGGAGTCAGTGGAAGACAGAACTGTGATCCTACAGGAGAACAGAGAAGACGAGAATTGTGGAGAGGACAGGAGAAGTGAGGAGAGCAGAGGAGAGAAGCCTTTGTTGGGGTTTTTTTTTCTGTCTCCTGATAAAACCATCCACAGACTGTCAAACCTCATAGCTTGTCCTGTTTAGTTCTTTCCCACCGCTTCCATCACTCTAACACAGCAAGCACAGAACATACCAATAAGTATAACCCCAGGAGAGGAAGAGGAGGGGGGAGGAGAGGGAGGAAATTGATTAGCACTTCTGTGATGCAATCAGAACTGCAGTCTATAAGAGGGGGCTTCTGAAGATTATTTTTCTGTTCTGAGGGAATATTGCTGTGAACCCTCTGGACATTTAAGCCTTCTCATCCCTTGTTCTTCAGATTGTTATTTGAATAGGGGTTTGTAGCGTCCAAGCATGACACGGACTGGAGGTAATTTGCGGGACTGGGCTGTTTGTCACGGCTCGTGTTGGTTTCTGATTTTCACTGGGTGTGTGTTGGTGGCCTATTCAGCCAAACCTCGGGCACCTGGACACACACACCTGAACTCCATCCGTATTGATGGAGACATCACTCTGGGTGGACTGTTCCCAGTGCATGCACGTGGGAATGACGGCAAAGCCTGTGGAGAGTTGAAAAAAGAGAAGGGTATCCATCGTTTGGAGGCCATGCTCTTTGCTCTGGATAGAATCAACAATGACAATGAACTTTTGCCCAACATCACGCTCGGCGCACGGATCCTGGACACCTGCTCGCGGGATACACATGCGTTAGAGCAGTCGCTGACGTTTGTGCAAGCTTTGATTGAGAAGGACAGTTCGGACGTGAAATGCCTCAGCGGGGGGCCACCCATCATCACTAAACCAGAGCGGGTTGTGGGCGTTATTGGAGCGTCAGCCTCCTCCGTCTCCATTATGGTGGCCAATATCCTGCGACTCTTTAAGGTATGACGGATCTCTACCTCTGCTTTTCATACACACCTCTGAACTTAGCTGGAATTCTAGCATATGATGTCAGATGTCAGTGTATATGAGATCTACACTGATAAATGAGATAAAGATGAGATAAAAAGTGTGGTATTGAGTTTTCGTTTAATTTGAGATTGACAATTAGTGACTTTTGTCAGTGATTTTTGGTGAATAAGGATGTTATTTGAAAATAATGGTGAGAGAATCGCAAGATGTTAAAACTGTGTTTTTCCTCTATGATCTGCTGTACTGAGCTTGTTTAGGTCTCTGTCCCTTTTATCAGTTATCACAATAGCTGCTTGATAAGGGATATACTGATTGTATACTGAGTATACTTCCTTTGTCTGTCAGGGCTATGATGTAGAGAGCTGATGGTTAGTGTTGGAACTGCATTGAAAACTGAAGTCTGTCTCCAAAGTCATATTTAGCATTTTTCCCTTTCAGATGTAAGACTGGATGACAAAGGAGACAGGAGAGAGAGAGAGAGAAGGAGAGAGAGAGAGTGAGAGAGAGAGAAAGAGAGAGAGAGAGCATGTGTGTGCATGCGCGTTTGTGTGTGTGTGTGTGTGTGTGTGTGCGTATGTGAAAACATGTCAGATCTTGTAGACAGATGAGTCACTCATTGAGTCATACAGAGATTAGTCAGGATGTGTTTGCAGTGTCTTCCTTGGGAGGCAGAGTTTGGAGGAGCCTGAGAGCTGCCAGTCAGTGGATGTGTCTATTAAATCAGTGCATTACAAAGTGAGCTTTGCCAGTGTGGACTAAAATTACATGGTTTGTCAGTACTGTGGATGTGGTGTAATGCTGACATCCATTTTGCAGTATGGAAGATTCCACCTTTATACTGGTGGAATCATGTTCTGAAATGTCTTGCTTTAGTGGTATTAGTACTGTAGTGATAAAGGGAAACCAGCCACAAAAACAAAGGGTTGTGTGTATATGTGTATGATACTTGAACATGATGACTGTCTTCCAGTTTACACTAGAACCTCAAGTCTGATTCACAGCCATGACACCTCTGATGTTGACATGGAGTGTAGCTCCAGATCAGAGCATCAACAAAATGAATAAGTGTGAATGTATAATGAATCTTTGGAAACTACGCCCCTGTAGATGGATTCACAAACATGTTCTAGATTAATTCTGGTCTGAAATGAGGAGATATTTTCTATTGTATTTTCCTTGTTCCTGGAGGTGAACATAGCAACACTAATGAAATTCATTAGGAAGAAGCCCTTAGCCCAGCCACAGGTAATTAAATACAGTTGCTCATGTGTGTAACCCCGCTGGAATGACGGTAAATGTGCTATGGGTGTGTGTTAGTTATGAAAGAAAGTTATTTCACTTACTCCATAATTACAGTTTACAACTTTTACATACGAACTGAAAACATTTTGAAGGACTTTAACTATAATTTTTGCATTTAATTACTATGCTTAAGCCTCCAAAGTCTGCTAACATCATTTTAAATAATTGCTGAAATGTGTAATCATATTTAATTTAGCTAATTTAACATTCATCCTTGCTATTCCCCACTGTTTCAGTAATACTTTTGACAGGAGCGATTGGTTGGTCTCTCCCGGTACGTTAAGATGGTGTATGTCTGTTGTATAAATTCTGGCTGTTGGCTTGAAATCGGATGTGATCTTTTAGTCTTTACATTGTGAGCAACCTCTGTGGTGGCACTGTAATCTTCCACAGCACAAAGAGTCTTTGTTTATGGTGTTATTCAGCTGGAAGAGGGCCACCATGAAAGCTCAGTGCCCCAGCGTGGAGAAACAGAACAGCAGCTCTGAGACCAGTGAGCGGAGATAACAGCCCATTTCAAAACTCCACACAAAATACCATTGGAATTTCAAACTGAAACAAGTCGAGTACTTTGAAGTTACCTCAACGGTGGAATGAAACTACAAATAGGCGTCTACAGTGCCTGAAGTGATGATCTCTGGATGAAGTGGCTCTCTGTGCGTGATATGCCGGTGTGAAATCATGGGATTGTTAATATGAGATTACAGAACATGTTACTGTTAGAATGTCTAATTGCACGTATCATTAGAAACACTGAACTCTTCATTAACTTTGATGAATGACAGAACTAGAGACAGTCTTCAATGATCCACTTGTCTCCAGTGATCTCTAAAGCCCATGTAAATCCTCTTTCTCACAAGTTTCCTCTGTTCTTGTCCTTGCTGTCATCCTTAATGTAATCTGAGGGTGGTAGGAGAGCTTGGCATTTTAATAGCAGCCAGGCAATCTCTCAATACTCTGCATCAGAGATGTTAAATTACACCTCATATACCACATACGCTTAAGGCCCAGGAGCAGAATTGCTTGTCAGATACACATACATAATTTTTTTTTTTTTTTTTTGCTGTGTTTATTTACATATTTATGTTCATTCATAAAGATGATGGCCTTATCCAGAGCCACTTAGAATTTTTTAATCTTTCAGAAGTTGCACACTTCTGAAACACACTTCATGCTAAGGTATGAGACCCAGAACCCTTCTGGGCTCATATCCATTACCAGCCCACCAGAGTAGAGGTGTGGAAATAATTGTGGTAACACATCAGTAACAGGGTGGGACAGGAGGTATTTTAGCAAGATGATTGTGGTAACACATTATTAATCAGTTAGGGCACAGAGATTCCGAGAAAGATGGCTGTGGTAATACATCAGCAACAGAATGAGAAAGGATGTTTCTGAGGTAGATGGTTGTGGTAACACATCAGTAACAAAATGAGAATGGAGGTTTGTGAGGAAGATGATAATGTGATGAAACAGGGTGTCTCTGATGAAGATGGTTATGTGGTGTGACGGAGTATTTCTGAGGGAGATTATTATGAGCCTGGTGGAGAAACAGTTATGTTCAGGGAGGGGTTTGACTAGTTTTTGGAACAGAGGATGGAGTCATAAAATTGCAGTAAGTACTTTACAGAGTCGTTCCCCTGTGGTCAGATAGTTAGATAAAGTGGATTTATGAATGGATAGATAGGCAGATGATTGAATGAACTGCATTGATTCTGAAATTCTCTGCCTGACTCTTTGTTCCTATCAGACTGACAGTCTGTCTCTCTGAAAGTCGTATTATCATTGCTTAATAATGTTATTGTATAAGGACATATGTGAATTTTCAAATCTCTCTCTAACTGATGCAAAGTAAACTCTGAATCTCCCCTTTTTCCAAAATGGAGGAAGAACTGCGTGCTCTGTAGGGTTAAAATGGGTGAAGGTTAAAATTCATTGTGACATGTCATTCACATCTGTTCATAATTTGATTATCCCACATTTTGTCATTTCTAAGCAAGTACTTAGTCATAAATTAAGCAATTGCACCATATGAAAGAGATACATGCAGTCAGTACAACACAATACATCACTTTGTGTTGATGTACTGATGTGCTAATATCAATAAAATGTCTACTGAAAAGCCCGATTGTATAAAACCTGAATGTTATTCCTTGGTCGTAAATTAGAAGACACACACATTTCTTCCGAACCACAATGGCCTTCTTTAAAGGTTTATAATTTATGATTAGGTTTATTATTTTCTGACTGACTGAGAAAAACCTGCCTCACAGACGCTCGTTAATCCTTGCTTTGTCATGATATGGTTACTGACAAAGCTCTGTTTGCCTTTTAGCTCAGGATTTGTCCTCAGATCCAAGCAGGAGTTCAGCACTAACTTCCCGCTCTGCGTGTGAGCAGTTTTTTTTTTTTTTTTTTTACTTTTTTTTTTCTTTTTTTTGTCGTCGTGCGACATGGAACACTCACACCGACCCTGTCATAGGCCCCTGTGGGGACTCACTCACACTCCTGACTAAAAGCCTCACCAGGGGATGACTTCCCCCAGGACTGACTGTGGTTTAGGTAGAGCAGGTAGATGTGTGGTGTTGAATTAAAGGTTCGATACAGAAATAGTGTTGGATTAGAGATGCAGGTTGGGTATATGTGACGTGTAGATGATGGGGTTGGGTGTGTGGTGTTTAAGAAGAAGTATCGATGTAGAGTCAGAATTGAGGTGTGAAAGTCTGGTGTTTCATTAGAGATTTATGTGTGATGTAGATGGATGGTGTTTAATCAGAGGTGTAAGTGTACAGGTGAGGAATCTGTGGTGAGGTATATGTTAGTAGTACATACAGAATGAGTGTGGATGACATATATGTATGAATGAAGGGGTTGGCGTGGCATGTTCTGTTAGATTAGAAGTATAGGTGCTGTGTAGAGACGTGTGGTGTAGTCATGGCTGGAGTATACTGCGTGTAATAATAGGGTTTGTACTTTACTGAATGTGGTCTTGTCGGATGAAGTCAGAGAGCAGGGTGGATGTTTGTTTTTGCAGTGGTAAAAGAATATATACAGTGATCAATATCAGAATATGGTAGTGTTCATATACTCTAGCTCAAACACTAAATAATGCATTAAATCTTCCTCACACTTTACAGTTGGAATTTCTTAGAATTTGTATGTATTCATCAATGATAGAATAGAAAATTGACTGTTACTTGCTGTCAGTGCATGTGGTCTAATTAGGATTTTGACACCATGTTAGCAGCTAAGTAGCTTATGAGCTCATTTACTATTTAAAAATTCAGCTATGCATTTCTGAGATGAAAACACATACTTACCAATGAACACTCACACTAACTCAATACACTGACAGTGAATACACACACACACACACACAAACTTCCACAGAACACGAGGACAACAAGACCAGTGCATTACAAAGGACTAACTACATTCTTTTATTTTAATCAGAAAAAGATCTCAAAAGTAATTATTACAGAAATGTCCAGCATGTCAAGATTCAGAAGTGCATCTTTAGGTCATTCTGTTCCCCTGCAGTTATTAAACTATCAGTATGTGTTATCAGTCAAAATGCTTCTGACAAGATTCCTGCTTAGTTACATGCTCAGACATCTGTAGATGCACAGAGAGAGTACAGCCAGTGACAGAATCTGTTTTTTTTCTTTTCTGTGGTTAAAGGGCAAAAGATGGTGTTTGAGAAAGAGAGTGAGAGAGAGAATTGTGGTCCATGATGGTATTGATTTTTTTTTTCTTCATCGGTAGAGAAGTATGACAAGTCAAATCAAGAAAAGACCTGTATGACTGATTTGAAAACCTTTGCCGGAAATTCGGTGGTGCAAAGAGCAAACAGGGGAACCGTTTTACAAAGTGATCCAGTGTGTGGATGAGGATTGAATAAGGATGAATGTGGACCTTTAAAAGACACTGAAATGGTTTAGTTCAAACATGAAAGGGAACTCATTCTTTAGACACAGAGTCTTTAATGTCACTACTGTTCTCTTGTAACTCCCAGTCGAGTGAATATAGGCAAAACGATTGGCAGTGTCCATATTCCAGGTCATTGGCAGGTCATCTGTTACTTTCTCATATGGGAAGATCGTCTTCTGCAACCATTCAAAATCAAAGTGAAGTATGCCCCACAGATGTTTTTCTGACTCTGTGTGTGTGTATGTGTGTGTGTGTGTGTGTATGTGTGTATGTGTGTGTGTGTGTGTGTGTGTGTATGCCTCTAGTGTTTTATCAGTCTCACACACATAAGTGATCTTGTGGACAGCATTCGGACTTACCCTGCGGAAGTGAAGGTGACTAGCCAATCATAATATTCGTCACTCCCAGGCTGGTCTGTGGCAGAGTGCACTGTGGTAGAGAACAGCTCCACTCAGCCGTTAACTGCAAGTCCATCATGCCATAACCAAAGAGCAGTTCATAATCTTTTTCCCTGAAGAGTGAACAAACTTTAGACCCTCTACCTCTAAGGCAATTGATTTTGCTTACTTTGTAACTTTCTTGCTCTTTTTCTTTTTTAATCAAAAATCCCTGGTTCCTCTTGTTCTTTATGCTATTATTAGGAAAATGCGTGTGCAGTTTAGGTAAGTGGATGAAAGAGTTAGTCGTGTGTCTTTAGGGTTATCCACACAGTGGAGCTCAGGGGTGGTGCAGTTATAGGTGTGGTGTTGACAAGCCTCTCTCCATCAAACTAAATCGGTCTACCTGTCTGTCTGTCTGTCTCTTTCTCACCTACTTTCTCTCTCTCTCTCTCTCTCTCTCTCTTGTATTTTGGCAGAATAAAGAGTGAGCATACCTAAATTCACTGTTTCTGAAACACGGCCTATATCTGTGTGGGTATCTCTGTACAAAAATCTGTAGCTCACACTAGACTGGAAATATATTCTATACATAAATTTTCAACTTTTTGTATAGGATAGCTATTTTAACCAAACTTCTCATGTCTGCTACCATTTGGCACAAATATCTTTTTTTTTTTTTTTTCAGGCGTACTGCTAAGAAAAAGCATTAGTTCTGCCGCAGTCACTCAAATGAGACAAGTTCTTAGAGCAGCTCTGTGAAGGACAGAAAATCCTCCAATCCTGATCATATCATTCATTATCTGACTCTTTGAGGGGAAGATTAGAATAATCAGTCTCACTCAACCTTTACAGCCTTACACATACACACCCACACACACCCACACACACACACACAGCACTGATTAGCGCTCAACAAAAACATGAAGATATGATTGGAATAGTATAGATATGGAATAATCATCAGTAGATGGATGACTTTTCCTTTTTATTTAATTTGCACGATGTATTTTGTGTTGAGCTATAGAAATGTCACTTCAAATTCTTACTGCAGTGTCCAAAGTTTCTTTGATAGATTAATTCTGTATTTTTTGATTCATTAGTATACAGTACAATAAATCCTTCCTCAAACTCCAGAGAAGAGGAATAAGGGGTGCTGTGATGAAATAATCAAAGAATCACCTAAAATTTGTCAAACAAAGATTTTGAGATGATCTCTGCTGTATGAGAACAGCTGGAGTTTGTGTGTGCATGTTTGTGTGTGTGTGTGTGTGTGTGTGTGTTTGTGCATGCGTGTGTGTGTGTGTGTGTGTGTGTGTGTGTGTGTATGTGTGTCTGTGTGTATATGTGTATGTGTGTCTTGTGTATATGTGTGTTTGTGTGTGTGTGTCTGGTGTCTGTGTGTGTGTGTGAGACATGTTTATTTAATGAGAGCTGTCAGAGTACTGGATGTGCTGCCTGCATTCTGTGGCTCTGTGGGAGAGTGAGAGCTGGTGCCCTGAAACTGCTGACAATACAGAGAGACAGGGGCATGTAGTTAACTGCCGAAATAAAAGAAACACTCAAGTAAATGAGGGATACAAAAGATAATGGGCAGGGGCTTCAACACAGGTGTGGTTCCCGAAGTAACTAAGCAATTACCATTCCATCATGTTTAGTGTCATGTATAAAAATGCTGAGTAGACCCAGTTGCTCACTGTTTTTGTCATTATAACTATAGAGGGAGGTCTCAGCAACATTAAAAGTGGGATGATTGTTCAGGCACAATTTATCACATTTAGCAGAGGTGTCAATAAAGACAGTTTGTTCAATTTGTTGATGTTTCATGAGCAACAGAAGATGAAATGATTATGGAGATGATTAAATGATTAAAGAAGACTTTCATCATCTAGGGACACCTGTGTTCGTCCACAATGTTCTTGCATTGGTTTGAGTTACAGAACAAAACAGATGAACATCTAAGTCAGCTGACTACAAATATTACTTGTGTCAAGAACAATACGTTGACATCTTCACAAAGAGACACTGTATGGTGAGGTTGCAGTGCATGCCACACATGGTATACATACACTGTCTGGCAAAAAAAAAAAAAAAAAAAAAGGAGTCACGCTCTCCAGTATTTTGTTGGACTGCCTCTAGCTTTGAGTATGGCATGCATTTGTAGTGGCATTGTTTCGACAACCTTATGCGATGTCACAACATTTATTTCCGTCCGATATCTTGTTGATGACTGGAGTGTCAAACCACTCCATAAAGTCTTCTCCAGTACATCCCAGTAGGCTTTCAATGGGCTTAAGGTCAGGACTCTATGGTGGCCAATTCATGTGTGAAAATGATGCCTCATGCTCCCTGAACAACTCTTTCACAATTTGAGCTCAATGAATCTTGGCATTGTCGTCCTGGAATATGCTTGTGCCATCAAGAAAGAAAAGGAAACCTTTAGGCCTGATTGTTGTTTTCACAGTGAATGGTACTTGTGGCTCTGTTATGTTGGGCGGAACATTTTCCTGGCATGGTTTTGGTCACTCAGCCACTTAGAGAGCAAAATAAATGTCAAAAAGTACAAAGCCATTTTGAGCATCTATCCTCAGTTCTATCCTGATGGGAGTGGTCTCTTCCATGATGCCAGTGACCCCAACCATAGAGCACAAATAGTCACTGAATGACAGTCACTGTCTTATATGCTTGGAAATCATGTAGACAATGCACAATGGCAGTAGTACTCACCAGATCTCAAACCGATAGAACGCTCATGAGGATATTGTGGAGTGGTACCTTAGAGTGTTTTCCATCACTATCACAAAGCACCAAATAATTACATTTCTAGTGGAGCAATATTGATGTACCATACCAGCAGAGCTGTAGACACAGCTTAAAATTATGCCAGTGGTCACTGAGGCTTTTCTCTTGATTTGCAATGGTCCAAAACCCCATTAAAACATTTCATGTCAGTGTTTCCTTTATTTTGGCATTTACCTGTACAGCATCCTAGTTCAGGTCAAGAGGCAATCCAGGGGATCTGTATTCATCTTGTAGCTCACAGGTTAACAATGAAAATCAGATTGAATGGCTCTCACAATAGGGAACATCAATCAAATGAACCACTTTTGATCACTTTTCCAATCGAGTTTTTGAAACATCACATTGCAGGGAGAAGGGTGACATAAGGCTATAATCTGTCTGGAATTCTCAGTAACTGTATGTTAGGCAAGTAAGGAAAAAACAAGATAAAACAAGATCTAATAAAACTTGGAAAGATTTTTCAAGAAGCAAACTGAATTATGCATGAAACATATTTGTAAATGTGTGAGGATTTGGTAAGCTGCTGTTCGGTGTTGTTGGTACTGTTATTGAGGTCAGACTATTAAAAAATCACTCACACCAAATACTGTGTCCCCATTAAGGATGAATATTCATCACATAAATCCTGAATCGTTAATGCAGTGATTCAGAACACGCTTTCTTTTCATTTTGTTTCTCTACGTCTGTGTCCAACCCTTTGCTCTCTAGCAGTGGAGTGTGTATAGAGCATAGAGAGTGTTGGTTGGTCCTAGTTTGAGCTGACTTTCTCTGTCTCTGTGTGGTATGAGCGCTGAGAGTAATACAGCCATATTGTGGCCTGGGGAGAGAACCGGTATGAAATCAATTGATTTCAGGGCGAGCAGGATGAGATATCACTCCAGCTCACACACGCCCACACACCCACACACGGATGCCACATACACTGTGATATTCATGAAACTGTGTTGTGAAAACAAACTCAAACCAAAGCTTCATTTCTGATCCCAGCTCATTCAGTTATACTACGACAGACAGATCCAATTTCTGTCTGTCCTGTTCTGGGATAATGATTTTCTATGGTTGGACTGCCTGCAGTGTTTCTGAGCTCAGTTTTCACAACACAAAACCATACTCTGACATATGTTCAAACACAATGTAGCAAAGCCACAGTGATCAAACTCGAAATTACAACAACTATTTAATGTTGATGGCTTCCAGGACGTTTCTAGTGAACAGTGCTTTCCTTATGCCCATTCAAATTGTGTCCAGCTCTACAAAGCTCGGCACATCACTAAATTGGACAGAAGTGAACAGCATCACTGCTCCTATCAGGGATACTGCAGTCTGACTTGCCTTTAAAAACAATTACAATCAGTGTTGGCTGGTGAACAGGGACCTCTCTATTGACTGGTTGAATACATTACACACTCTTGTACTGTTCTCACCCTTAATCAATGACTGACCCTAAACAGGAGCATGAGATCCTCACACAGATAGTGTGAATATAGTTAACAGCCTGAGGCAAAACGTACAGACTCTCTGTCTTTCTCTCTCTCTCTCTCTCTCTGTCTCTCACACACACACACACACACACACACAACACTCTCACATTAGCGCTGTTATCGATTTATATTTCACATACACACAGCAAACAAATTTCACCTTCCAATTCCAGGGCTCCACAACCACAGAATATGAACATTCAGCAGAACTGGGCCAAGGTCACATTTAACTGAGTAGACAGACCAAGCTCAGGTTATCTTTAATTGACCAGACTATCTGGACCAAAGGCTTCGCCAACTGACAGATGGACTGGACCACAGCTCAGTATCCTTCAGCAATATTAAAAAAAAGTGGGATGTTTAGTGTGTGATTGACAGCAGGGGAGCACCACAACTGTACTGTAACTATAGATAAGGAAAAAACCATCATCCACACTTCCAGAGAAACAGCTAGTCACCCAGCACTCAAACATCATCGGAAAAAAGAAGCCTTCGGGCACAACTTAAAATTTACAAGATGCAATGCAGATGACAAGGCTCAAATCCCACACAGCCACAAAAGATACTCATGAAAGCACAAGAACCCATGAGGGACTGTGTGCCAGAGCATATGCCTAACACCATACATTGTCCAGCTGCTGACACAGGAAAGAAGATCATGGCTAAGCTAACTACTGGCAACCACTTCTCTAGGCTTCCTAGACTTGGTGTCATGCTACCCCAGACAGTATACTTACAGATATGATTTCAGCAGTATGCACAATAGATGATAGATGCCTCGGCAACTGTGATTCTAGAGGTGCTAGGCAACGAAACCCAAGATGCAAACCATAAAACGTATCTGTATCCTCCTTGGAAACTAAGACCGTAAATCAAGGTAAGGACAACATGGAAGGAAGTCAGAAAGCTGATTAAGCTACAGAAGGGTATAATGATCAAGAACAGGATCTGTTCACTGAAAAAGTACAGTGGCATATGTAACCAGGGCTTAAAATGTAGTAGCCTACAAGAAAGGAGAAGTTAAAAAATTAATAAGAATGACATATATTTAAATAATATAGGAATAAACAATAAAAGTGATGCAGACAAGTTATAACCAATTAGGTAATAATAAATAGCACTGCAAATGTCAGATTCAAGAAATGACCAATTAACGGTTTAGCTCCGCCTACCGGAGGTATGAGAACGGAACTAGATAAATTAACAGAAGAACTTGCTAGAGAGAGATCTAGTTGAAGAGAAGACATTCGACACGAACGGAAAGAAATAAAGAAATCCAAGAAACCCAATACGCTAAAAGTAAATTTTTTTTGTGTTTATACTTACCGTGGTCAACCAGGTTAGACTCCTAGAAGAGAAGAAAAAGAAACAACGGATTACAAGTTTTGTCGAAGATACTTGAATCAACGTAAATTAGTTTTGTGATTTACACAAAGGGATTTGGTCAGGTTTTTTTTTTTGTATGCATCATTCGAATCGACTTTCTACGGAGGAACCATCATAGCACCGAAGTGACAACAAAGTAAGATGGCGAGCCTACCCAAGAGAAAGGACGAATGCGAGAGCGGACAGCTTTGCAACATGGAGGATTTAACACGGTCGGATGTATGATTTTTCTTCTTATTTGAAGGACTCGACTCTGAAAAAAACTGAAGGATTGAACGTTGTGCACAAACTTTCAAAATCAGTTGATTGACTTGCAGTTTGTTATGAATGTGATGTGTTGAAATTGTGATGTGTTGACGAAATTGTAAGTTTCAACTGTGTCTTTTGGTTCTAAAATTGGTTTTACTTACCGGGAATCAAAACTGCGGTGAACTAAAATACCTAAAAGTAGAGGGAAGAAACATAAGTATTAAACAATATAATTAAACAAAATTAGACAAAAGATTCCAAAATAACATTTTGAAATAACAACTAAATAGGGATCAATAAAAGGTTAGAGATAACCTAATTGAAGTTTTAATTAGTGAATAAAATTAGAACTGATAGGTCAAACGAACTTAGTGAAAGCCACATCTAACCAAAGTAAAGTCTGATTTTTATTTTCTTCAATATCCAAAGAGGTGATGTCTTTTATTGTTTCAGATTCTGGTAACTAATTTGTTAAGATTTCAATTTACCTTGTTTTTCTATAAATAAATAATCTTAGAGATGTGCGCTTCTCTGTGTACTGCCTTTCTTGATACCTAGAGTCTTTTCCATGGCCCAGTTTGTACCTATGGTAACACTACATAGGGGTTACACACATCCATAACTGAGGCCCTGGAGTCCGCTAAACAAAGGCTAACCACACTGGCAGCCAGGCTGCAGACATACACGAAAGAATAAATGCCCTCTTCTCCAAAGAACTACATCCAAAGTACACTCCAAGCTGCAAGGCAATAAAGCACTAACCGTAGGTCCACCAAGAGCCAAAACTAAACAGTACTGGAAGAGCAGAATGGAGAAAGAAATGACATAAAACCAGTGCTCAGTGGCTAAGAGACTTGAAAATGTAGTATTCTCCCAGCACAGGAACCAGTCATCATCACAACAACAGACTCCCAACAATGGCTAACAAACGTTAAAGACTGGGCAGTGCCAGGGCCTGAGATCCACGCCAGTTGGCTTAAGTTCTTCATCCCTGCCTAGCAGCCCAAATAAACCAGCTGGCTAACCCAAGGTAGGACACAACTGGTCATCAAAGACCTCAACATGGGACCAGCGCCATCCAACTTCCCACCAACAGCTTGCCTATACACAATGTGAAAGCTCCTGTCAGGCATCATAGCCACCATGTTGAATACACACTGCCCAGAAGGGGAGTGGAAACAACACCAGAGGCTTCAAGCAGCAACTACTATTTGACAGAGCCATCCACCAAGACTCCAAGACCAGACAGAGCAATTTGAGCATTGTCTGGATCACTTTGGAGAAAGCATGCGACTCAGTGCTACAAAATGGATACTTATATACTAAGCACTATACAAGATCATTAAAACTAAGAACCATCATCAAGAACTAAGTGAGGTGGCTATCAAGTGTGGTATATACTAAAAGGATGCTTCTGTTATCTGTAGGCCTGAACCCCCTTAGTAAGATCATCACAAAGAGTGGCTACAGAGACAGGTTCAAGAGTGGAGGTACCATTAGCCACCTTTCCAAGCATGGATTACATCAAGTGATATGCTAAGACTGGAAGAGACATTAGATGACTGATTGACCTGACCACGATCTACAGCAAGGACATCGGGAAGTCGTTCTGGAGAATTGTGGTCAGACAATCAAAGTGATCTGGACAGAGGGGGTTAAACTGCCACGTGACCACATAACAAACGTACAGAGACGCTACAAATACCTGAGGATCCTCCAGTTACAATGTGGTGGAACCTAGAAAGACAGCAACGTGTCCACAGAGAAACATAGGTCCTGAGGAGTCAGCTAACTGGGAAGAACAAGATCAAAGCCATCAGTACACATTCCTTACCAGGAAACAGATACCCAGCCACCACAATAAGCTGGCCAAGAGAGGAAATATCATCAAGACATCTAGACCTGAAAACTCTTCACAGTGCATGGAACATTCCACCCAAAGTCCAGCATCCAGAGACGTTTATTCAAAAGGATGTAGAAATGGTGGTCTGTCAACATGAATCAACTTCCTGTTCCATCTTTGGTCACAATAGACATGGTGTATGACATTTGTCACTTCCTGTCTTGGCGTAGTAGTAGAGATGGCATTTTATGGCATGTGCACGTGTGGAGAGGGAGCTCGCTCTATCTTTCATTTCCAATAAAATATTTAAATAAGTCTCTCCAGCAGTGCGCTTACTCAGTATATTCATTTTCAGAGTCTAATTATCCGTTCAGTGCCTTGAAACATTTCTATATAATTTTTTCCCTTTCTTCTTCTTTTTTTTTTTTTAACCCCAGACTCTGGGTGTTAGATTTTCTCTGACACAACTTTTTCTCTGACTGTTTCTGCCCTTAAGGTTGAACACGTGTTCCTGCAAGCCAGCATTCTGATGACTGTATTAGTCAAACCGGGGCTCTGTTTCACTCAATGTTAAAAGACTAAAAAACAGCACATTTAGCCAGGATTATGTCAGTGATGATGAGGACTATTTTGGAGAATTTTGACAGGAGATCAACATGAGGGGAAATCCGGTGACCGTGAAATTCCGACTCATGTTTGAAGCAATCTATTAAAAAGAGCTGAGAGATGAGGGCAGATGAAAAGGGATAGTGTGATAAGAGAGTTTTCTGGGATCACTCAGACAGAGGGGTGGAGAGGAGAGGAGGAGAGGAGAAGAGGAAAGGAGGAGAGATGTGTGGAAGAGAATATAACCCAATTATCTGCATCTCTGTGAAACAGAATGGTCTTAGACTGCATCCCAGTATAATGGTCTCAGATTTACCCCCCACCCACAGACACACACACACACACAACCCCACTCCCCCAGCTTCAGATTTGACTTTTCTGCAAGTTAAGCTGAAAGGGATACTGAAATATTTAAACTGGTTGCTGGGGAATTTAAGGAGACATGCTGGTTTCCTTGGAAGTTGTCTGCCTGTGTGTGGATGAGAATGCACATATCTGAGTCTGTCATATGTATGGGGACATTTATCTTGCTTATTATCGGCAGCTTTGTGAATGTGGTCTGTTAAGAGAGTTAACGATCAGTTTTCAGACAGTTCTAATGGTCACTAATGTCCAAGGACCTTAGTTGACTGAGATGAGCTGAATGTGTCTGTTGGCTTTATGTGCAATATGAGTCAGTGGTTTCTGATGGAGGAAAAACCTCCAGATCTGATGATCACCTGAAATGGATTTTCATAGGTGTTCTGATAGTGGGCATAAAATGGAATTGCCTGTAAGATGGGCACATCTCTTTGAGAATGTGAGGCAAAGTAATGATCTCATCATTTGAGTTTTGAGTTAGTCATTTTAGGAACCTGTCCAATCGGAAACAAAAATTAACAGTGTGGAAAAGGGGACTGAACTGAATGCAGATAAACAGAAAATCTGTCCTTTTCTAATTTCAGCTCTGTCAGCTTGGGTGATAAGTAATTAGCAGATGATCTGTGTGACCACAGACTTTGTTTCTCCACAGGGCTGATGGGCCCTGTGAGGGAGATGAATGATCATTATCACTGTAAATATTTGACATGGCTTGTGTGCTGATCTCGTTATCTGATGTGTTGACATTTTTGTTCAACAGGCAGAGATTTCAGATCTCCATGACAACGTCACAGCTCATTATCCTTTTGCTTTGCCAGTTAGGAACCACATTCCAAATGCATTTAACTGGAGTTCCTTCATCATTATTTGTTGCCCAAGCACAACTGGAGATCATCTCCTCTAACTTTACTGATTTGACTCTGTTGTCATATATTTATTCACTTTCACATTTTTTCTAGAACTGGAGGGAGCAAAACCCATAAGTGACAGAGCAATATTCCTGTCTCCACTCGGTAAAAGTTACATCACAAAACGAAATGGCCCACAACATAGACACTGACCAGATCACAGCTTTGATCATTGTAATTCTCTTGACAGTATAAATATTTTGATTCTATTAATTTAAGTATGCTTTTTAAGTGGTGATGTAATTTTGAATGCTTTGTTGACAGATGTGAATTCTTTTAGGGACAGAGGACTTGAGAGAGATGTTCATTCTTGGCGTGTTTGGGCCATGTCTGTAAACACTAGGGAAGAGTGATTAAGGTAGATGAAAGTGTTGAGTTTAGCTGATACTGTATATTCTGTAATACAACCAGGGAGGCAGACTTTCAAATGCATTAAATGGAATACTGATGTTATCTGACTTATTTTTTATTCTTACCTTTGTTTTGTTCTTAACTGCTGGATGTGTTCTACTATGGGTAATTCACTGCCGATGATTTCTGAGGTCGATATCAGTTTGACATTATTCTCAACTTCTTAAATTCTCATTTGGATGTACCAGGTATAAGAGCTGTCAGGTAGAGAGTGGTTCCAGGGAGAAAAATGGTCTTAATTGGTTTTTGAGAGGCACTAAAGTAAGAGAGATAATACCTCTTCATCAAATTGTGAGTCATAAAAAAGCATTCAAAAATTAATAAGATAAGAAATGAAACAAGGGAGTATAAAAGATTAAGTATGTGGAACTATTAGATTTATATGACTGGGCCAACAGTGACTTCCATATGATGTGACTATTAAGACTTCTTTACAGCTGTTTAACATTACTGAGGATAAACTCACACACATTAGATATTGTCTTCTCTCAGGAGAAAGACTGTTTATTTCTCAAAGTGAAAGTATAGGCAGATCTAGGCAAATGTTTTCAGTTTCATCCTAACATCAGCCATTATGATTTAACATTTGGAGCGGACCCAAAGCACCAGCCAAGCTGTGAAGAATAAAGCCTCAGAGACATGTTGCAGGGACTAGAATTACCAAAACAATGATGGCACACTGACTCCTCTATTCAGAAATGGTCAACTTTTCCAAAGGATTCTAGGCACATCCTGTCTGGGTCTGCTTAAAGCATACCGATCAATATAGCTGTCAGAGGCTTTTAAAGCTAGCCTGCTGAACAGCCAGGAGTGTGTGGTAAATAATTTAATGTAGTTGTGTGTTTGTCAGTCTCCTTTACACTGGTCAAACTGCCCAGAGTGCATCATGAGCAGCTAGGAGAAGAGCACACACACACACACACACACGCACGCACGCACACATACGCACATGTACACACGCACGCACACGCACATGCACACGCACACGCACAAGCACACGCACACGGTCTGTTCAGTTAGATCAGACTATGTAACTAGTGCAGTGATGATCCTTGGCCTGAGAATAACTCAGGCCTCTCAGGTCTCTCATTCATACTGTATCTTGAATAATTTCAGTTCTTGACAACACTTTTTACTCACTGAAATACTCGCAGCTTAGAACTTTAATATTTTTGGTAGGAAAAACAATCTCTTTATTAATCTGTGAAGAGTTGTTATAAAACATCAAGAAACTAACACAAAGTTTCACACACCTTTTCTTTCCTATTTTGTTTTTCTCTATCTCTTTGGTCAGTGACCTCACACTCCTATTGGTGTGTGTGTGTGAGTGTGTGCGTGTGTGTATGTGTCCCTCAGGGATAGATAAAGGCAGCCTTCACACATTCATGGATCGCAGAGGAATGTTGCCATATTACAAATGGAGCTGTGTGCAAGATAACATTATATCACATCTCCTGGTGTCAGCATGATCACTGGCATCTGCTCTCATCTGCTTAAAGGACGTAAATGCTGGAATAGTCACTGAAAATGTCCTAACCAGGGTGCAAAGGATATGGAATTTAATTTGTTTTTACCGTCTGTGCCTGTCACAACCACTCACACGACACACTTTCTCCCACCTTCATTTAGCTCACCTTTTTTAAGGCAGAAATTCTTGCCCCTATTCTTCATTTTCTGTCTCCAATGTGACATACTCATCATCTTTGTTCAGTAACAAATGGAAAACCTTAGCTCAAATAAGAAACCTGACAGGCGGTGCCTAAGAGTTTGAGTTAAAAATGGGACAGGCTTGCATCGTAATTCATTCAGCTAAACAAAATTTGAAGTCAGCTGTCTGTAAGTATCTATTTAAACTAAACTAAACTATATGTATGAACTGAGCCTAAAAATGCTATTGCAGCATACTGACTTTAATTAATATGTTGAGATAGATTACTTTTTTAACAGTATAACTCTACAAGTAGTGAGTGAGCATTAGGGACAGTAAGTGGACTGTGTGAAGAGCTACCCTGTATGGCAAGGAAGAGCTTTACGTGGGATCGCGCAGGAATTAGCTCCCCGCTATTCCGTGGCAAAGTTTAAAAAGGCCATCTGTTGAGCCCCTGTGGTCCTCATCACACTGAATCTAAAGCTAGCAAGGACCCTCTCACTGATTAAAGCAGGGCGTTTGAGCACTCATGTCCGTGTAAGCTGGAAAGAATAAAGGCGAGGCAGAGTTAAAGCGGGAGCGTTCGTTGAGTGCTGGCCTTTTCTCTCTCTGTGGGTTTATCAGCTGGTTGCAGGTCCTGTCGAGTGCTGAGCTCTGTACACACTGAAGCTGCTGAATCAGAGCAGGGGGAGCTGTGGGATTTCACCCATGCTCTTATCTCTGTCCCTGAGGCCGTCCTGGGTCACCACGGCCTCTGATGGACGTCCTGCGTGCCTTATACTGCTTCTGACCTCTAGTAAGTGCAGAGGTAGTGAGGTCGCTGGGCTTTATTGCTGTGAATAGGCTCTCCGCGGCATTTCAAGAGTTTTTAGGGGGGGCTTGAAATTTACAATATTCACTACAAATAGAAAAGATGTTTTCCATTTGTAGTCAATTTTCAGCGGCATCCGTTTTTTTGTTATTCGTTAGACTCGCTTTTCTAGATTTTCTTTCATTTTCGTTTGCTTAAAATGCCAAACAGATGAAAAGGTCAGGTACAGGGCTGTTTTTAATTCATCAGTGTAGATGAATTGAAAAACAGGAAAAGATCAGTCACTCACTCACTCACTCACCCATCCGTCCATCCATCCATCCATCCATCCATTCATCTATCTCTCTATTCATCCATCCACCTATCCAGTGTGAGAGATACAGTGGACTGAGCTGGAGGGAGCTTATTATTTTTCCTCTGTCTGTGATCACTAGTATAGCAGAACTAATCAAAACATAATTTGTGATTTTTTTAAATTGTGAATGTCTCAGTTATGAGCTGAGGCTAATGTAACTGTAGGGTGCCATAGTAACTACTGACCAGTCCTGGTGTTCTATTTTTCACATATCCAATGAGTTTAGTGTGTTGAAAAGGATCAGGTGCTAAAAGCACCCAATCAGAGACCTCCGTTGGGAAAAGAGGCTGGGTGACTGAGGATAGGTAATTGTCAGTGATTGATAGAGTGAGTAATGCGCACACACGCACACACACACTCACACACTCACACACTCACACACACACATGCGCCAGTAACTGTTAATGGGTAAACGATTGATTGGGAGCCTCTGCTAGCTGTTCATCGGAATAACGTTTGTCTTATCTCGAACCATGAAATGCTTAAATGTTTGAGCTTTACATTCAGGGGAACATATGAGCTCTACATTTAGGTGCTTTATTTAATTCCACTTGCTGGAACGCAAATAAAAAAAATGCTAAGTGTGCAATGTGCAGGTAGATTATGTTTTCATAAGGCTTTGTGTTTGATACGGTTGTCTGTTTGGTATTGATGTAACTGTATTTGATATGGCTGTATTTTTGATCCTGTCCTCTGTGTGATGGATAGTCTCAGTCCTCAGTTGTGCTCCTGTGTAGCAGGTTAGCTGTGGGGCAGATCTCTGACTCAGAGAGGATGGTCATTACATTCAATCCATCATATCTGGAGATGAAGCAGTGCGCAGGGGGACTCCAGGGTTTGTATATTTAGGTGTGTAACAACACTGCTCTGCTGTGGCGTCACCATTTGCTTCCTTTCTTACCTGCTGACACTGAAGGTTTGGACAAAGAGATCTAAATTTATACACCTCAGTGTTACCTGGATCAAGGAACAATCCCTCAAGCAGCGGCATGTATTTGGTTCTACACTGCCATCATTGAGAGCACTCTGTCTGGTATGGCATCTCAGGCGGATGGACACATCAAAAGCTTCAGTTTTTCACAGGGCATCCAAGATTGCTGGCACACTCCTCCCATCAGATACTGTAATTCTGTCTACATTCAGCAAACCAGAAAACTGTATAATGAGCAAAGAAACTCATTTCTGACCTGTCTCACCCTGCTCTTCACTTCCTCCATCTCTCACCCTCAGAGGAGATCATTTTCCTTCAAAACAACACAATTTAAAATGAGTTCTTATCCCATTGCTGTAAGGACTTTGAACATTAGTTTTCCCCATATCTGCCAATCATGCACTTGAAGTATTTGTGTCTATTACGTGATCTATGTGTAATATGTCAGATATGTGTTGTTGTTTCTGCATTTATGTTGGATGCTAATCTAATCTCATCTCATCTAATCTAATCTAATCTAATCTAATCTAATCTAATCTAATCTAATCTAATCAAATCTAATCTAAATTTAAGTGAAACTGGGATTGAAACCTGAGTTTAATGCATGAAAAAATTACAAACAATGACAATTCAGTGCTACAAATACAAATAGTGCAAAAAGCTATTTTGGAGCCGCTGAATGATCATATTGTAATAAGCGCTGAGAAGGAAGTTTATGGTATACACATAGGGGAATACATTGTATGCATTTATTTATTGCACATATGGACATATGTGCTCTGAGACAGCAAGTCAGAGTGATCATGAGGGTTTGAACATCTGAGTGGTGGTTTGGAGGTAGTGGAGTGTGCATGATCTGTGAATAAAGTTAAGTGTGGGTGGTATTTTAGTACAACATAGCAGTGATCTTAAGGCAATCATGGTCAATAACACTTCTGGCCAGCGTTAAGTCAGAAGAAGAAGATGGGTGCAGTTCAGTGAGTTTAAACATGTGAGCTGGGGTGGAGAGCTCCCTGCCAGAGTCTCTGCTGAATTGCGTGTTGGGAGGCTTGCTGAGAGATACAAAGGAGAAATCCCCCTCCTCATGAATATTCATAAGTCTAAATGGGAAAACTCTTTGCGGAGGAAGGGGGAGGAGAGAGCGTGAGGTGGTCAGGAAAGTGAGAGAGAGAGAGAGAGAGTGAGAGAGAGAGAGAGAGAGAGAGAGAATGGGTCAGTTGTGTTCTCCCTCTCTTTCTTTGAAATGCTCTTTCCCACAGTGTGCATGAGTGTCAAGTGAAGTTATAATGCTTCCTTGCAGGATGAATCAGTCTCATCACACGTAGAGAAGTTAAATGCCCTACATCTTGATCAGACATGGCACTGCTGTGAAACTCAGACCGCTCCGAGCATCAGTAATGCAGAGCCCTGTATAGATGCATTACTGAAAAATGTCTTGATCTTACCTGGCACTCCAAACATCTATTTCAAAACATATGGT
Organism: Chanos chanos; assembly: GCF_902362185.1. Lineage (NCBI taxonomy): Eukaryota > Metazoa > Chordata > Actinopteri > Gonorynchiformes > Chanidae > Chanos > Chanos chanos. Next base: position 37,827,346 of record NC_044497.1, read on the forward strand.
CAATTAACACTTTCAGCTCAGATATATGTAAATATGAGGTCTGAAAAATTGACATATCATCTGAAATAATAGACAGCATTCTCTATCATGTTTAAAAACAATCTTTAAAAAGTCTGGCCTGCATTACTAATGCATGAGTAGAATGTGAGAGCTTGACTCGGCTGTCGTGACATAAACAAAGCTCCCCAATGGGTCCATTTAAACAATGGAATGCTTATGTACATCCTGGAGTTTCCCCTGTGCTCTTACAGAGGAGACATGACTTGTCTCATACATGTGGAAAACTGTCCATGCATTTGATTTACTGCTGCATACCACTGGAGGGTTTCTGATCAATAAGTGTATAAATGTTAATGGATACTGACTGGAATTATCAGGGAGAGATGTCCAAGGCTTGTGTAATTAATTTTTTTTTAATCTGCAATTTGAGTAGAGTTCCCAGAGGAATCACCCTGACAGGGCAAGCAGGGGTGAAAGTAAAATGTGTAGCACTGATTATAAGGAGGAATTTTGGACTGAAGCCAGAAAAATACAGGGGCATCAAGGAGCTCTGTTCCTAGTAAAAACTGATCTGTATTCAGTTTTATGCTTCCCACAGTGAGAAGGGGCTCCACAGAGCTCTCTGTCTTACTCTGTAGAGGTAAATCAAAAAAACTGCATTCAGATTGCAAACAAATCACATCCCAATCACAAATAAATGTGAAACATGCAAATCATACCTGAAGTGAAATGCAAATCACTCTCTGCTCTGATGGCCGTTCTGCTCCAGTCAGTGGCATGGTTGGCTAGAGGTTCTTTTAAAGACACTTAGAGCCTGAACCTTGCTCAGCACATGTATCCAGTCTCACCAAGCATTCCTGACAGACTCTTAAAAATTGCGTCAGAAATGACAGTTGTACACTGCTCTCTATTATTATCCATGGTCCCCCTGCATCTATTTTCTGTTTGAGTCATATGGAGTAGTATTCCACGGGATTTGTCTTAAACTGGTATACTCATTTCTCTCCAATGGATCATTTCCACTCCAGTTCAAATCTAATATTGTTTACCTGAATGTTTATCTTTTAAATACAGGTGTCCAACGGAGAATATGATTAATGCTCAAGTTGCATGTGGAAGTGCAAATAACAGGTTTTCACCCAGTTATTATCAACATGTTCCTTACAGAGTTAACGCAGATTACGCACAGGCTGGCCACATCACACACACAAAAATACAAATAAATGATACAGACCGTAAAACTGTGCTCCTCCACCACATTGGCATCGATTCATTTTATCGCACAGTCCTTGATGATTGTCAATAGCAAAAGGCAGGGTGAAATTAGAAAGGAAAAGGCCCCATTCTGGTCTGCACACTGTCAATGAAGACTTCAGACAATCAAAATGAAGCATACTCTAAACTACCTGAACAGTAGAGAGTTTTCTAGAGGGCTTTGTCAACAGCTGATGTTAATGCATTCAAAGCTTAGTGCTGCTTACTGTACAGAAATGCGGCTTTTGAAGTGCAAAATCCCACTATATACACAGGGGAAGCAAAATATTTCCAACCTCATGTTTTGCTGCCTTCACAAAATACTATCTGAATTGAGGACACAGGGTGAAGAAAGTACAGAGAACTGCTCCAGTATCTGCTCTCTAGGGCCAAATCACAATGCTTTCACTCTGTAATTTGGGGTAGAGCCAGACCAAGACAGCAGGAGAGAAGGAAAAAACAAACAAAACAACTGAGAATCTCTCTTTCTCCTTTTCTCTTCAGAGAAACTTTTTATTTCATTGTTGTGCCTGAAATGGTCTCAGTTCACACAGAGGTCCTGATATCACCATTCACAACCTCTGGGCGATATTCTATGGCGATTGGTATATTTTGGTATAACAGTCATTTTACCAACAGACGTGGGTGTTCGACTGTTCGTTGTAAACTGCTTTGACCAGTCGTCTGTGATGGTGTTTTACATTCAGACAGTAGGAGCTAAGATTCATCAGTAAGAACCATTCAAAACAACAGCAGCGTTATAGAAATATATTTGATGAGCTGATGGATTGTACTGGGACTGCAAGAAAAAGCAGGTGCTCTGTCTGTGCTCTGTCTGTCAGAGTGTTTGTACATAGCAAGCATCTACTATTTACCCTCATTCTACTTCTCTCCTCTGCACTCCTTTCCTCTCCTCTCTCATCTCTCTCCTGACTTAGCCAGGACTGATGGAGGTCCAGAGGTCTTGGGCAAGGGGAGGAGGGGGGGGGGGTGCACTCTGCTCTAGAATAAGCGAGCTGCTGACTGTCTTAGGTGAGAGAGAGAGACTATAGGCAGTAGTAGTCTATATGGGATGTATAGATGAGATCAGCCTGTCTGCCTGCCGTAATCCTGCATGCATTACCATCTCTACTCCTCTTGAAGGTGATTACAGCTAATTGCAGCTGACAGGAAGGAAGTGTAGCAGACAGGAGAGGCTCTTACGTGGTAATAGACAGATGATAATGTTCTTTTCAGCTGGGAGTATTTTACAGACAGGTGCTGAGGTGTCCACCGGCCATATGGACCAAAAGGACCTTTAATTGGGCTGGCAGCACTGATGGACATGTTTTGGAGAATGAGTCACTCTGTCTCTCGGATCTTCTTCGCCATCTTTTGCCCATTCTTAGAGAACAAATAGAAACCAAAATAAAATAGTGAATCTGGGATGTGTGCTTTATATAGAAATGCGAACACTGTATGGAATGGCCCTGAAACATCTCATAATGTCTGTATGGATCATAAGGTTGGAGTGCTGCATGAATGGAGATGAATGAATTATGTGCTCATACACAATTTATATTCCATTTCATCAAACTGGAATAATGTAAACACCCATACATTACAGACATTGGATATGAAAAGATGCCAGTGTAGTATCTTTACCATGGCCTTGATTGAGTCATCACATTTACCTACACCTTTACTGTGAGTATAAGAAAAGTATAAGATATTTTGAAAGAGTTCAGCAAGTAGACTGGAGCTATGAATTTTACTTTTACAAACTGAGTTCATATGAGTATGGAGGGGGTATAGATTATGAATTTATATAGGAGTGTGAATGCCTGTGCTGTCAGGTGAACTGAGTTATTCTACAGCTAAAGTCTCTAAAGGTACAGTACATTAATAACATTCAGCATCACTGATCATCAGCATATTTCCTCTGGCTGTTGTTTCCCTTTACATCTGTTAATGCAACCGCGAGAGCTGTGCTAGATTACAGCTGCGCTATATACCGCAAATATCACCTCAGCGAATTTTTCCCGCACTTTTCCCCTAAAATTCTGTAGGAGGTGAGAGCAATCTCTCAATGATGAATACATCAGCTGTGGTTTTTGTTGATGGGAAAATACATAGGCACTCCTGAGGTAGAAAGAGATGACATGTGGTTAGTGTAAGGGAGTAGTCAGAAACATGTACACACCTGAGGCTAAAGTGAACCCACATCAGCTAAACAATACTTCTGCCCAGGAGGAACTTTAACAAGCACACGAATAGAAGTTATTAGCCAATATATTGCTCTTTATACTGATAAGGAGAAACCTCTGGAAGCTAAAAGCTTAGTGAACAAAAAACCCATGCATTTCTTCATATTTACTCTGTATGCCCTTGAGAATAATAGAATAAAATAAATGACATGAAATAAATACAGAGAGAGAGAGAGAGACAGAGAGAGGGGGGGTGGAGAGAAAGGGAGAAATATTGGCCTACACTGTACTTTACTAAATTCTGTTCATTAACCTCTTTTTACATAGCAGAATAAGTGCTCTTTTCTTGAGGTGCCCTTTTCGTGAAGTTCACTTGGAGTTTCTTGAGACTGTGACATGTCTTTTGGTAACTGTGCTGGAGGCCGTGTACCTTGTTTTCATATAATGCAGAAATCAACCTCAATCAAATCAAAACATCTTACTATTAAAATTGCATTGGGTCAAAGAGTACCCACGTACTCAGATCTCATTACAGATGATGTATTTTTTTGAAAGACACTTTATTATCATTTGTACGTTTAGTTCGTGGTTAGTGGTAACAATATGTCATGGATAGGTGTCATAAAAACGTCTTTTAATGGGATCTGGTATCTTATGTGTGGGCTGGTATGACTCATACTTGTTTTTCTGGTGTAATGCGTAAACAGTGTGTTGGATGGCCAATTGCCACTTGTGTGCTAATGCAGACTAATGTGGAGTATACAGGTCTATTTGCTATAGAGAGTGTCAGAAGTTATGACTTCAGAGGTTATTACAGGAAATATGACAATTTAACAACCATATGGAAATGGAAATAATGAATTGTCAGGATATGATTGTTTCTGAACGATCAGAACAGTAATCTTTAAGTCTTCTCCAATGTTTTTTGCCCTCAGTCAGTATCTAGAAGGACTAAAGGACTAGCTAATATAGTGGTAGTCATAACACATTAATTCTTCCCATGCTCCACTGCCTGTGTATAAAGGCTTTTTGATTTGCTGTACATTGCTGTTGTGTTCTGATGGGGATATTGATATAGTATCAGAGGGAAAACACAGTCTTATCTCTGTTTCTTACTCTGACAGGGGTATTTCAGTGCTGAAATGCACATTTGTGATATTTAGAGGGGAAAATGAGACGATATGCTCGAGTCAGTGGGGATTATGGTGTTTCAGATAACAGAGACTTCCACTGAGCTGTCCCTCCAGCCAGTGCACAGACAGAATTTAAATCGCAACAGAAAAACCAGCTTCTTACAGCCCAACAGCCAAATGCGTGAATGCATCCTTATGCATGCATGAGTGCATGTGTGTGTGTGTGCGTGTGTGTGTGTGTGTGTGTGCATGTGTGTGTGTGAGAAAGAGAGTGCATGCATGTGTGTGAGGTCCCATTAGCCCTGTCTGTTCCGCTGTGGATTCTCTCCCTCCCAGTGGCCCCACTATCTGATACAAAGTCCCACCTTGGGAAGCTGGCTAGCACTGTGGGACTCACTTCTCTCATCCATGACTGCTGTTAGGGCAGACTGCTGTTCTACTGCCCTGCAGCTTTCCAGAGCACCCTCTGTCTGTCTGTCTGTCTCTCTCTCACTTTCTCTCTCTCTCAGGGGTGAATGGTTAAACGGAAGGCATTTCTTAAGAAATTATCTTGATTTACCCTCTCAGTTTGCGGATTATGCATACATATATCTTGTACATTTATTCTATTATTCAACACCAATAGTCCTCTGCATCAGGTTTGTTAGATTTCAGATTCTTGTCAAACATGGCAGGCGTATACCCTGATAAGTCCCACAAATCTGTACTGCTTCCTGAGAGAAAACGTGGTACGGAGAGAAAACGTGGCGGTAGAATGGGCGGAGAAAAACTCTATGACCCTGTTTAAGTGCATTCCACTTAAAAAGCTGATTTTAGTATATATGTAATGTGTGCATTATTGGTCCAGTCTTTGACGACAGAGACAGTTAAACCAGTCAGAATTGAGAAGGTGAATGTAGGTGCTCAGAAAAAGTAACGTCTCAGAAATTTGCTGTGAGATTTCTCAGTCACTCCTTTGGTTTTATTAGAGTCTCTGATCTCAGATATGAGCTGACTGGTGTGAAGTGATAATTAAGTGTAAGGTTTTGCAATAAGGAGGCACATGATGCCAGAAAGCAACGTGAGTAAGAGAGTGATTGAGTGAGTGAGTGAGTGAGTGAGAGAGAGAGTGAATGAGTGAGTGAGTGAATGAGTGAGAGAGTGAATGAGTGAGTGAATGAGGCCTGTGAGTAACTCCTCTAACAATTTCATGGGTGTCATTTAGTTTAGTCTGATTCAATTATATCAGATGCTACTGGACTGATGGATTTGGTTTAAATTTTCACAAAGTCAGCCAAACTCTGCGTACCCATAATTCCTAAGGATAATGATATTGTATATTTTGAAACTCATTTATCTGACAGAACCCATATGCTTAAGGAGGGTTTGATGAAACAACAGAAACCGAAGCATCCTTCATAAATAATTTCTGCTCCTATGCTGACATTGTACACATTTCAGGAATACAACATTTACTGGTTTTGAATAGATGCCTAAGATGAATTTATTAACTTAAGAGAGTAGAAATATGTAACATTTGTGAGCAATTTAAAGATGTTTTACAGCATATAATTGACTTTCTTTCTCCCCTCTACTCAGCATCCACGGTTTGTGTATGCATAGCTGTTCTTTGTGCAAATTCACCAATTCATTAGCCGTCCTTCGGTTTGATCTCCTATCGTGAGTTCTCTGTGATGGACTAGTTATATTTTTTGTCATGGTTGTACCGGTTTCTGTACTGGGGAGAGAAGGAGACTAAAGTATTAATCTCTACAGTTCTTCAGCCACTGTTACTCCTCTGCTGCTACACAATGTCAGAGATGCATTCATGCAGTGGGTATACCGCTGAGTCTGACTTATCTTGATACATTCTTGCCCAGGCCAAGATGAAGTGCAAAAGCCAATACAGATGTGCTGGTATCTGTGAGCGATCGATATCTAACTTGATATGAAAATGCATCCTCACACTCTTTATTCATCTGAACTGAGATAAACTACAGTTTGCAACACCAGTCATTAGTCCTCATTACACTCTCAGCTAGCCTTTAAACAAAAAAACAAACAAACGAACAAATAAATATATGTATCCCAAATGAATTTACTGAAATTATTTTACAGTGTCTACAATGCTTTCTAATACTGTGATGTTGTTATTATACACTCTGAATCCTACCATGAAAATATGGCCCCTTTTAATATCTTCCATTAATGATCAGCTTGTAAAAATCATGACTCAAAATGTAGGTGTAAGTTTCGTGTAGAGTCCTTCTCCAGTGATCCCTCAAGCCAGGATTTGTTTCCACAAAGGCTTTAGTCTTTCCAATTACAGTGATACAGTGTAATGAATGTATGTGCTGATACCATCTGATAGTCTGAATACTGTCATATAAAAGGTTTCTGTAATCATAGCTTGAATAATGACTGTCATTTGATCTGAGCAGGTCAGTGTGTAGAGATTAATGTCTGTTTCATATATCATTTGTTAGTCTGGGCTCTACATTATGTTCCTGACACACATGCGGTAGGCAGACAGGACATTAGTCACCAAAAAAAATTACAGGAGGAAACAACTCAGTCATTTCTGTTGTTTCAGGGATAAATATGGCATTAAGCAGGGGAGAGGTGATGGTAAAAACACTCTATACCTAAATCATTCCAAAATCAGAGCAAGCAACATCTAAACCTCGAAGACACTAAATCTAACTCTTTCTCATTGCAGAAGATCCCAAAGGCTAAGTTTTTGACAATTTAAAACAAGCTTTTCTCTACTGTCTGAAACAGAGATGGTCAAAGTGACAAGTTATGGTAAACATTCTTCAGGCCTTGATACCAAATCCCTGATCAGCCAAATTCCTGAGAACTATCCTTGACATTAACATGCTGATTTGGTTGCAGATGTTGAAGACAGTCTACAAAGACAATGTTTTGTCCTCTAACAGTGAAGATTTGTGCACAGATGAGGGTTAACTCTCAGAAAGAGATGGTTAACTACTTAATGACAGTTCATGTCTCCAGTGTTTGATGTAACTGCGGTTCCTTGTAGCTGGGTTTGGAACTTGTCAAGTGGAGAGCAGATTTAATCCAGTGGTTTTTCCTGACGGGTTGCCAGAACTGAACATCCTGAAGCTCAGAGTCTGAGGGGTTCTGCTGAGACATGATCAAAGGTGCTAAAGTGTCACCTAAAGCCTCAGGCAAAGTCAGGACTCACCTGTACCTCAACACTGATGGATTTTTTTTATCTGCAGTACAATTGCTGAACTCCCCCATGTAATAGCAGCAGACTGATTCACAAGGGGAAAAGAGGCTACTTTTTTTGTGCAACCAAATAAGACTTAAACATTGACGCTTTCATTATTACCATAGACAAAATCAGGCTGGTTTTGAACACTGAGTGGGTGGGTAGAACATGTTTTATTTCTGTTTTAATTAATTCTTTCCTTATGCATCAGATCCCTACAGTATAAAAAATATGCACGTAATCATCAGTTTGTTCTTTCATCATTCATTCCTTCCTTCCTTTATTTGTGTTGTCATACAGTTGTTTATTAATCTATTTATTTATTTATTGAGCATGGACAGGCAATTGTATTTTCAGTGGGATTGCTGTGTCAGTTGATGTTTTCACAGCTGCTAAGATCAAGAAGGGTTCTTAAAGCAAATGCTCTTGTGTGTCTAGTGTGTAGTGGTGTATTAACTGTTTTTTTTCTGTCAATAACATTCTTATAGAGCACCATGTCTAGTCTTATGGTGTCAGGACAGGAACAGGCAGTAAGCTTATTTGCTATTTGACATGAACATTAATGCGTGTTCCTACTGCAATGATAGGCAGCTTGTATAATTTGTATATACAATATATACTACTACTGGTAATAATAATAATAACTATATGTGTGTGTATATGTATATATACACGCACACACACACTTATATATATGTGTGTGTGTGTGTGTGTGTGATGACCTTGTGTGTGTGAAATGTCAGTCTAGCTTTGAGTTCCCTGCTTTGTGGAATGAGTGCAGGAAACGAGAAGGAACGTTTGCAGGATGATAGAGAGAGAGAGAGAGAGAGAGAGAGAGAGAGAGAGAGAGTTATGAATGTGCCTTTGAGTAGATATCACAGTGTCTCTGACAGCCCACTGGGCTGGGTCATTTATTGTCACACTGATTTAGAATTAGGCGTGCCTCATCTTTTCTGGGCCCCATAAACCCAGATCTGGGGCTACGGGGGACAGAGATAGGGATTTTTTTTTTTTTACCGAGGAGGAGTGAGGGGGAGAGATTGACAGATTTAGATTACACATGCCAAACATGCTGATGCAATCAAAGGCAAAGAGTATTTGTGTCTATAAAACAGCACCCCAGTCATGTTCTGTTCACATAACCACATATACACAATGATGGAAATTTGAGCATTTTTCTCTATTTTTTTCTCAATTTTCATTTTCATCACTGTGTACCGCGGCAGCTGACCGGCAAATGAGTGGCAAGCGGCATTTGCTGCCATTTGTTATGTGGACGTCTGTATATTTCAACTGAGGCGCATTGTCAAAACCTGCCAATGCACTAAATAACAAAACTAATGTGCCATAGGCCAGCTTTCAGGCTCTCCAAAGGAACACTGGGAAATCGACATCTTATTGTGAAATACTCAACATACCCTACTGGTTTTGGTATAGATTTTCTGTGTGGCTTTTCAACAATAACATCTGAATGGGGGGGGCAGTCACAAATGTGTCTTTGCAGCCAGGTGTGCTGGTTGAAGAAACCGTCCAAAGAATATTTCTGTCTGTACAATTAGAAAGAGTTTAGAATGATGGGTGGATTGCAGCTGTCAGTGAATATGAATACGAAAGAAGAAAAAGAAGGAGAAAAAAAAAAGGACAGGGGAAAATCTCTTTGAGGTGGAGGTCTGAACTGCATATTGGAGATCTGATGGATGGCCTCTGGGCTTGGATGAATTTGGGGAGGGAAAATCTCATTTGCTTCGGCGTATCTGTTGGGAGCACTAAACTCTATCAGACAGAAATGTAATCAAACACATCGCTGGTCTCTCTGCTTGCTGAGATATGTGGTCCATGGAGCAGATCTGAAGAAAATGTGAAGAAAAAAGCAAGACCTTCTTCCTCCTCTGTTGTTTGTTTGAACCCCTGTCTGCAATAAGCCAACTCAGAGAACGTTAAAAATGTGCAGTCAGGGTCAGAGAGAGGAGAGGAGACTAAAATCACGCTGTGGCCCTCTAAACTATGTACTACTCTTTATTCATGCTGAAGCTATCAGATACACTGAGGGTCAACCAGACTTAACTCCTCTCAGGAAAGAGAGGGAGGAGAAGAATACCTCTCTCCATCTCACTGAACAACATGATCAAACTGACTAGAGAAGCAAATTTTTATTTATTTATTTATTCTTTTTTTTTTTTTTTTTCATCAAGCTCTTACAGCACATAAAATACACTGACATCTTGAATAGCATACTGATGACACAACCATGCACAAACATGTCTGCTGAAATATTATCATCCCTGACAGTGTTACATATGAAGTTACCTGAGAATTGCCTTTTAGACAGCATCAGCGTTTTAGGGCAGATTTGTCTGTTGTCAGCATGCTGAATCAGATATATAGATTCATAAAGAAGGAATGTACTGGAAACCAGACTGTAGCAGAAGAGACATTAATGTATTTTGTGTGATATGAAAGACAGACAGAGAGAGAGAGAGAGAGAGAGAGAGAGAGAGAGAGAGAGAGAGACTGGAAAGCTCATTCTCTACATTGCTGGACAAATCAACAGACGGGCTCATTCATTCAACCCAGCAGAGAGCAGCTCAGTCAAATGGCAAAGGGCTTCATTAATTCATGAGAATGATTGAACTGTGAGTTGTCCTGGTTCAATTTCACTCTTGTGCACCTCCATTTCAGTTGCCTCTGTCCTGTTAATAGGTCTTAATTGAGGCTTAGAGCAGAGTACATGAAAAAGCAATATGCTAAATCCGACTGATCTCACCATTAGAAAACCTTTTCAGAATGGGAAACAGCCAGTGTCAGTAGCTTGTGAACCTGTGGGACTCCATTTGAATAATGTATGGCCCTGGTAGAACATCACTTTTTTATGTTACACACAACTCATACAGTACAAATTCACAGATTAATTGAAATTGCAAAAAATACATTTTTTTTAATGACTGTGTTGTAGGGTATGTATCTGACAGCTTTGACAAGTTTTTATTTATTAAATTAATGAAAATGATGTTTGTGTAGAGATTGACACACATAACCACTTGAGTCATTTATATGCTATATTGATTCCGCCTGCACAAAGAAAACAAAGCAAAATCGCAAGTCAGCAAAGGGGGCTAAACAGCGATCAATATGTTCAGTGAAATGTTACCCAGGGTCATCATCTATATCCTGTTCAACAATGTAATGATTGTCTGTGTGTGATCCTTAATCGCACACACGTAATCACATTTCGCCTGAAAACATCAGGTTTTGAGTCGCCTCTCTCAGTGCTATATGAACATGCTGAAGAGATGTGGACTGAATGACTGGAAACTCCGGCCTCTCTTTCTGTCTGTGCTTGTTAAAAGATCCTAGATTTACACTTTTCACTCAGTCACCCAATTATGTCCGTGCCCCTGTAGCCCTACTCATCCCCCTCTTCCTGCCTGGTCCAATCAGTGATACTGGCCCTAGTTCTGACCGTCCACTGGGGTGTGATAGGGCAGAAGTGGGGGGGTGTGTGTTGGGTGTGATAAGGCAGAGGTAGGAGGTGTGTGTGTGAGGCAGATTGGTCTTTGTGTACCTCAGTCTCCCTGGCACTCTGCAGCTGAGGCACGGTGGGGGAATCAAACGGTTCATGTGTGTCTTGATTGGCAGCAGAGAGGGCCTCTGGGCTGGGGTGTGTTAATGATCAGAGGGACAGGACTCATGTGTGGACACAACAGGGTGGGACAAGAGCCAAAGAAAGACCAGCTGATTGTCACAGACTGAATTTCTCTTTTCTTTCTCTCTCTCTCTCTCTCTCTCTCTTTTTTATAAAACTTGACAAAGTTGTTTAAAGTAGTATGAGAGCTGAGGATCAGTCTAACTCTCATAAATAATCATTTCTCCACCAATCGGAGGGCAGGCACTGGGTCTGACCTGTGCGTTTGCAAAACAAAAAAAAACCCAGTTCTGCTCGGCTGCATTTTAGATATAATAAGAGTCTGCGTTGACCGTTTGTGAGAATCACCTTTTAAGTATGGTTTTAAATCATCTCCTGAGCTGTTAGGTAATAAAATGTCAGAATGCTGCCCTGCTGATATCTTTATGGCACTTTCACAACCTTAATTCAGTCTAGTCTTGAATCTGTCTGATAGTCTGTCAAATCGACACAAAAAAACCCTGTAACACAGTGATGTTAATGTTTTATACCCCACTGTGTCACAATTACGAAAAGGTGAGAATGAAAGAATGAAAACCAGTGTATTTCAGGTGCAGTCTCTATATGTTCTCACTGAAAGTGTCTAAATGTTTGTCAGAGACTCCAGACATTTATACTTATAGACTCTCTAATTATTTGTATTCAGAGAATCTTTAAATGTTTATGTTCACAAAGCCTAAACATATTCACACACTCTGTAATTGTCCGCATTCACTCAGAATCTAAATGTTCATATGCACAGATGTTCACTCATGTCCAGAGTCTCTTAAGTTACCTATTTACAAATATCTCAAAACTGATAGTGTTTTACAAAACGTGATGGACAATTTCCCTATCCTTTTGGATAAGCTCTCCAGTGCGTAATTAATGTAAAGGAAACGTGAATTCTGGAGAAAAAAAAAAAAGAGGAACTAAAGTAGATTTGAATGATTTTTGTCAGATCTTGCCTTAACTTTCTTTATTGTGTTAAAATTTCTACACACACACACAAAAAAAGGAAAGTAAGAGACAAAACTAACAGGAGACATGAAGAGAGTGCTGTGAAAGAATGGATTATGGCTCATCATCGATATATATGCACTTTTGACGCAATTAACAAATTAACAGATACACACACACACACACACAACCACACACAACCACACACACGTACCATTTAATGGAGCCTCGTTGGCAGAGCATGCCATGGAGAGGGTTATTCAAGCCTGTATCTTTGTAACTTCTTCAAAGTCTGAGACTCAGTCATGCTGTGCATCTTTTATCTGTCTCACCTTCCATCTCGACATGATTAACCCAGATTCAGTAGTCATTGTCTGACTTAGCTGTTCTAAGATCCAAAGATAATATCTCTTTGTTTACATTTGGTTCTTTCTCTCAGTCAGACTTTGCCAGTCATTTGCTCAGCCCACGCATGTAGGTTCTGAGCAAGTTTCAAGAGAAAGCCTGCATTCATTGAGAGCTGAAACACACACACACACACACACACACACACACACACATACACACACACACACATTTTACCTTATCCTTTTGTGTGTAAGCCTCCATTCAGACTTCCAGGCTGCCCCCACCTCCCCAGCCTTCAAAAAACAAACAAACAAACAAACAAACAAACAAACAAAAAAGACCTAATTTGTTTATGATTTCTGTGGTAGAGAGAAAAGCCCTTACTGGGTTCCCTCATAATTCTGAAACAGTGATTTTCTGAGAGGCAGTGCAAAGCTTTGTTCTTCTTGAAAACAGCTTCACATGGACAGGCCACTCACTGACAACATCTCGTAACACACACATTCGTCTACCCTCAGCTATTTCTTAAAGTCACCACATTACAAATGCACCATATTATTAGCTATGTCTTTATATAGAGTACTATCAGTGAGGAACAATCAGAAAAGATGAGTCTTCAGTCACTAGTGAAAAATTAGGGATGGACTCAGCAGTTCTCACATCCACTGGATAATTGGTGCAAGAAAGGATAACTCATCAGGTCCTAGAGGAACAAGATGTGGGAACATGTAATGATGGAACATCAGGTATCCAAATGAAGCTAAGCAGAGTGTTCTTACCAAGGCAATAGGGACAGATCATATTCTTTAGATTGGCCAGTGGTGCTGCATTGTATTGAAAGACCAGGGTTGTTGAACCAGATGCATACAGTCACAGGAAGCCAGTGGAACATGCAGAGGAGCTGAATAGCCCACTACAGTCACGTTCACACTGCTTTTGTCTCTAGTAGGTGTTTAGTTCTACAATCTGCTGTTTCTTGTTAGGTCTAACAGCTCAGTGTCACTAGCGGAGCCCTCGGCACCATAAACACGACCATAAGATGGTTTCTATTACGTTAAACATCATATGCTTACATAGGTTCAAGAGGACTAAATGCCAGCCTCTCTCCTTCTCCCTTTAATGACTGGTTGAATGACTATAACAGATGAGAAGGACGGAAGTGCTGCCCTCTTGTGCTCAAACAGGGATCCAGTTAATTGAAGCCATGCAGTTAATTAAAGCCATCCAGTTAATTGAAGCCATCCTCAGCACAGCTTACGCTGGTTTTTGCTCCAGTTACATACACACCTAACTGAGCTGATCAAGGCCCTGATGGATATCTAAATGGCAAAGACAGCTTGGCTGGCTATGCACGACCACTCACACAGGCAGCCAGATTGTCACACAGCCATGAAGCATCAAAACCATCTACGAGTCATCTTTTACAGCACAACAAGGCAGAGAGGACCTGAAAAATTAAACACATTAGAGACTAAGCAGCAAACCCTGTGTGTCAAAACTTAAGTTGAATTTACAAAATTGGCTTTGACTGAAACTTCCCAAATGTGTATCATAACTGTTAGATGCATCCATAGGAAAACCTGTAAAGTTATAATGTGTAAAGGAATAAAAAAGAATAAAACACGTGCAAATGGAGAATCCGTGGAGTTTAGTGCTTTGCAATGTATGTTTAAAAATCCCCTTAGATACTTCAAACAGATTACTTGGCTCAGATTTGTCTGATGAGACAATTCTTGCTTCCCTGCTGGGGAAGAAAGCAGCTGGATTGTGCATTGTCATTGACACATGCCTGGTTCCCGAGGGAATCCTTTTTACAGCATTTCTAAGACACTAAAAGGGACTCAGTTAGATTCCTACTTCATCACTCCTTTGTCTAAACATCACTCTCTCTCAATCTGTTCAGGTCTGATTTGCTCACATCAATTGTGTCTCATTGTTTAGAAGCTCACATACAGAAAACCTCGCCGAAGCCCCTTATTGAGGGGTCATCTGGTCCGCTGCCCTTTCGACGGAGCCGAGCAGTGACTTTGAGCAGATTGATCTTCATTTTAAGCAAAGGTCAGCTTTAATCACTTACAAGTACTCTGTGGCTACCACGCTCACTAGGAATCAGGGACGGTTCTAGAGCAAGATGAAAATTTTTCATGTGTGATATGGGAGTGATGACAGTTATGTCTTCTAATGCTCAAAACCTCCTTTACTTCTGGGACGGACAGAAATCAATGCGGGGATCAAATGCATGGTGTAAGGTTTGGGTCCCTATGACTCCAGAGTGAATACTGTAAATGAGTCATGTGTGACTTCCTCACGCCTCTGTGTCTACTATTAGGATAAAAAGAAAATACCATTATGTACCTGTAATACTGCTCTTTCATGACAGGCAGCAGAACAAATAGGAGGGACTGAGGAGGTGAGAAAGGAAGTAATGACAGTGTCATCATGAGCCATAACCAACTGCTGCACTAGGGCTCAACATCAGAAACAGCTCTCATTAAAGGTCTCACTCTTTTTCCTCTTCTGCAGCAAAGGAAAAAAAAAAGAAAAAATCACAACCTTTACACACAATAGATCGCTCACTCTCAACGCAATTACAGAGGGCCAACTAAAGCCTTGCAATAATCAAGCATATAATCCCTTCAAATATCTCATTAGAACTTTAAATAGCCTGAAAGAAAGCAAATGATAACTAATGCAAAAACAGGGTCTCTCTCGCACCCTGTTAGACGACTACGGCTGGTGTGTTGTGAAAATAAGATGAGGAATGTCAGGACAAGGGTGCCATTGGTTTGTATGAGTTTCCACAGGCCGTTTGACTGTGATACATTAAATGGACCGTGGATGTGGTTTAGTCTCTTGTGTGGTCAGGAGTGAGAGAAATGGCTGGCTGGAAAGTTGAGTATGTTGAGTATAGAAAAAACAGCTTTGTTTAGGATGAGGATTGGGAGTAAGATTACTGTCTTTTTCTGATCATCATCTCCAGAAGACAAAACCAGAGCCAAAAGATTACATCGTTATAGTCAAAGCTTTTCATGATATTAACAAGTCTTCTGGAAGAGACGATTATTTTGGGCTTGTGCAGATGCAGGTTGTGACAAACTCACAAAAGAGGCATTAACATCTCGTTTTCTAGCTCACCATGGAGGTTGTTAAGCCAATCCACTGCACTCACTCTGTGGCCATGGCTGCCATGTACTGATGACATGAATCAAATCTGTTCATTGAGTGTATTTGAACTTGCAGTACAAATAGCTTTTTTTCAATGAAATGTAACTCATATGTGTTATGTGTTATGAGGCACTGCAAAACTAACTGTACACAAGCATGTATTTCAATACTCATATAGACACAGGAACCACAGAAATAGATAAGTAAAAGGACAATTAGTATATATTATCATTTGTGTGATATATTGATAAACTCTAATGGTTATGTTGTGACACAAATACTCTAAAACTCCAAATTTGTCTCAACCTCCATAAGTGACTGTTCTAATATTCAGTGTGGATATTATTCAAATTTTCACTTACAGAGTTCGAGTCAAAAACAAGAGAAATGTTTATGTAGATGTGCGCTTGAAAGAGAATGGAAAAAAATGAAAAAATATCTCTTCTCAGGCTCCCATTAGTCATTTTTTTGACAAAAAATTTTTTTCTTTCTCCTTTAGAAAGAACACTGCATCTTCAACCCCCCCCCTGCCCCGCCCCCCACCACCAGTCATTTATTGATCAGTCAGTTTCTTCCCCAGGAGAGCGTGTTGAGTGGGTTTTATTGAGATGAGACTCAGGAGCAGAATTTGACAGCATTCAGATTCAGGCTGCTTCACAGAACTACCTCGATTTTTTTGCAAGGGAGAAAATGGCTGCTGGTGTCTGACGGCTACCTGGAGTTTGTCCTTCTCTAGAGAAGATCATTAATTTCCGCCCATAGCCAGATGGCTGATGGGAACTAAATGTGCTAGTCTCTGCTAAAATGAATGGCCCTACTCATGCTAATAGATAAAGCTGTCATTTGAGCAATATTATAAGGCATTAACACCAGGCACTGAAAATAGATTGTGCAAGACATTTAGGGCCATGCGTCAACATCCAGTTCATTTTGACATTAGCTGTGTTTGTGGAGAAGCCCCAGCTGTGGATACAGACTGATTCCGGTCACCTCTCTCACAAAAGGAGATGTTAGCTTGATAGTTCTGGCAAGCAGAAATAAAAAATACATACACATTCCGTAAACACATTTTTAATGTACAAATAAAATTTTTTTTTGAAGGGGAATTAATTTATTTAACCAAAAATGGTCTGTCTGTGTGTAAAATTTTATATGGTGTGTAAAAGAGAAAAAAAATAAAATGAGAAATGAAAATATCCTTAAAGAACCTACATGCTGAAATGGCAACTGCCTTTCAAAACCACAAAAAAAGTCAAAGCAATGTTTTATGAGAGGAATGTCATCGTGAGTGTTAGAACGGATTCTGAAGCTCCACAGCATGTTGGAGAAGATTCAGAGATGTTCATCAGAACAGTGTGAAAGAATCATAAGACACATTGAAATTTCATTCACAGTCTTTCTTTTGTCCTTGGGTGCTTTTCTCTCTCTCGCAAGGGGGCTCAATTTGTTTGGTGGTCAGAGACGTGCCCAATAAAAATCATTCTCAGAGGTGGAGGTCCAGTGTTTGATAGTGTTTTTTAGATTTTTCCTCAACTGCCCTATGCATTCTGACTGCAGTAAGGGGAATCTACTATACTGTACTGCAGTGGAGCTGACCGTATACTACAAACACAAACTCTCTTGTTTTCTGAGGTAGCTGTCATTGGTGATGTATACTGTGTTGTATTATTCCAGTTCACTTGTTTCAGAGTTTATCAGAGGACCCCACTGCGTTGCTCTTTGACCCTGGTGAAATTATATTTTCGATTTGGGTGGGTGAGGTGGATGAAGGTCATGGCAGACAGCGGGTAATGAGGCGACCTCTTCCCCTCCCCTCATTTTAATATTCTCTCATCCTCTCTGCCGTGTTCTCTTCCTAAGCTGTGGTATTTTGACTGGGATAAGGGAATCAGTGGATGTGAAGGAGAGCTCACTGATATTTCAGTTCACAGTTCAGTACAGAGTCCTGTGTGTGTGTTTATGCACATATAAACCCTGTATCAATACCACTGCACCTGAGTGTAATCTCTAAATATGAAATCTGAATATAAGCTCGTTTTGAGTTGTGTTGTTTGATGTTTAATGTATTTTAATGATGTGATAGGTTACGACAGATATTTTGTTATGGCCTAATTCAAAGCAGCCCTAGCAACAGATTTTCAGTCTATGCACTGTAAGTTGGGCTCCACTGAATGCTTGTATTCATAAACACTGAGCAGAACAATGAAAAAATGTTAGCCAGGCATGGGAGTGGGGGACTTTGGATAGCAGAATGAAAGTACGTTGAAAGCTGTGAAGTGATTGAATAACAGCATAAAGATCAGCACACATAACCGATTACATTTGTTAAAAGTTGAAGCCTTAACTTAAACAATATGCCAGAGAAACGTGGCAGAAACGTTTGCAATTGCACTCAATGGATACATGGAAATTTAACTTTTCGGCTGCTGATTTACAGTGTAGCCACAATGTACATTCAGTGTAATTTTGGTCTTTAAGTACTTTCTCTTTGAATGAATACCACTGATTACATACTTTTTATTCCTTTCAAAAAGAGTTTGACACACTACAATTAAAGAGCCAACCAAAAAGACACCACCAAGAGTGAAACATTGTCGCTATTACAAATACATTGATTAAATTTAAAAATGCTTCGACGTGGTAATGTATTTTTCACAGTTAAAGAAGTTTCAACAGCTTTTAAGTGATACCTTTGAGTTTAAACAGAGGCGACAGAACAATCATAGTCTAATTTCTATTTAAATGATTAATTTATATTATTTAGATTTATGATTTGTTCAGTGGCGATAAACTGTGGACTTCAGGAATAATTAATCAGCAGAGATGATCATAATCTGAATACTCCCCTATTCCTTAATGTCATCTCTAACTTTGGCCAACTGTTTTTCACACAATGTACATTCACAATGTCATCACGCATTGCTATAGTGCAGGCATATGAGCGCACTTTCAACCGTTTCTCCAGTATCATCCAACCCTAACATTCCTCTGATTCCACTCTACCCTATATCACTCCACCCAAGTCTCCCTCTGATATATTTTAACACAATCAGGACAGGATTCCCCACCGATGTGAAATTGGACGAATTTTGTCATACCAACAGCATTCATCCGCTAGTTTCAGTTGCTTTTGTAGACTGGGACCATGTACAACACACTGAGATTATTTTGGGAAGGTGAATATCCTGGGATGATTGCTGATGGCAGCTGACAGTAATCAGGAGAGATGAATTGACAATTCAGCAGTGACGGGTCTCTTCTCACACCAATCTCACCCATCCACCCACCCATACACCCACACCGACACACACACACACACACACACACGCTTACACACCCTCGAACTGCAGTAGGTATAGGCTAAATGAAATGGTGATTTGGGCATAAAGGTCGTTATAATAATGACGTGATTGTGACTGAAGGACCTGCCATGCTGGTTCTTCTTGCCTATTTATCAGTTCATCCTTTGTGTTTCCCCAGCACTGTCTATAGATGCATTACTGAATGCTCTCATCATTAGATCAGACTCTGTAAAAATAATTTGGTTTTCCATTTGAAACATGCGAATATTACGCTATGAATTATGTACACATAACACCCACACACAAGGAAGAGCAGTGACTGGTAGATTTTCAGCCTGAAAACACATTATTAGATCACATGGCCGTGGTCAGCGATCATTCAGATATTTCTCAAAATATTTCAC
The DNA here is from genome assembly GCF_902362185.1 of Chanos chanos. Lineage (NCBI taxonomy): Eukaryota > Metazoa > Chordata > Actinopteri > Gonorynchiformes > Chanidae > Chanos > Chanos chanos. The sequence continues at coordinate 37,846,976 of NC_044497.1, forward strand.
TTTATGCCTCATAAATGTTAGTGCCATAACTAATCATTCTATTATGACACCTAAGTACTGTTTGCTTCAGCATTTTCAAGTTAATGGCATTTTCTTTGACCTTATGGTGATTCAAAATATTGTTACCTATGTTGTTAACACCCAGCTGCTTATCTCACCCACCCGAGCAGAGGTGCCTGCTCTCTGAGGAGGAGATGTGTGAAGGAACATGGGTAATTATATATGTTGAAAATGACGGTATTGCAGATGTGTGACAGACCACAGTTGAGCCTTCGGGCAACGCTACCCTAAATGTTATTTTACTATGGATGATTTCCTGTCTAACTCTTTTGACTTCTTTCTTTTTAACTTTGCATGAAGATTTTTGTTACTTTTGTTAATCAGACACATTAACACTGAGGGGCTTCTCTGTGCTGACACGGCTTAAATCATGTGATCAGGTTTAATTTAGGGGTAAAATCATTTGGTGGTCTTCATAAAGAAAAAGAAAGAAAGAAAGAAAGAAAGAAAGAAAGAAAGAAAGAAAGATCTTTGGTACTGAGATTTGTTCTTTGGTGCACTTACAGTGTGAGTAAAACATGTAGGAAGATTAATGTTGTATGACAGTAAATCCACACAACACAAACAAACACATAGTTAACTTAGCTCTGAGTGTCAGGCCTTTTCAGGGCCTCTTTGTCATTTCTTCAATGTGAGGTACCGTTTTTCCCATTTTAAATCATTTCAGCAAATTATGGAGTATAATTCAGTTTAAATTACAGCATTGCATATGTTACGTTAAAATAGTAATATAGGACATATTACATATTAGGCCCCCCCCCGGAATGTACTGAATATGCTCAAAAATAGTACCGCATAGAAAGTACCTGGTAATATGTCCTATTATGTTTTTCATTGACAAAACCCCTTGTTGAATCATACAGATCACAGATTCTGTCTCACATACATTATACTTTGAAATAGGCAGTGTATGGACAAACAGTTTAATGAGGATAACTTCAAATATTCAATGTGATCAGTATTCTCAGAGTGATCAGTGAAAGGCTGCCCCAGGGCGGAGAAAAAGCACTTTGTGATCTCTCAGTGAACTGCCTATCTAATTGAAATGCACAAAGGGGTGTGAGGGTCCCTGACAAGGTCCAGCGTCGGCACCCTGTGTACTTGAGGCATTAGTAGTTTTGAAGTGACAGTGGAGAGAAAGAGTGAACTGTGTATTATTGGGCTAATGTTAGTGTATTTATGCCAATTCATTTGACTGGTAGTCCTGTACTTCTGTGTTTAAACCACTGTGTTTAAATCACTGAGATACCAATAAGACAGGAGGATGAGAGAGGAAGAGACATGGAGAAAGAACGAAAGAAAGAAAGAAAGAAAGGCAGACAGACAGACAGAAAGAAAGAAAGAAAGAAAGAAAGAAAGAAAGAAAGAAAGAAAAAAGAAAGAAAGAAAGAAAGAAAGAAAGAAAGAAAGAAAGAAAGAAAGAAAGAAAGAAATATGAGGGCTGAAAGAAAGCTTTTGTTCTCTCTTAGAGTGGTGAGGTTCATTAACCTTTCAATGCACGCCTGTGAATAGTGCTTATTCCCTCAACAGCAATTTTTTGAACTACTGCTGTGGAAAATAGCTACTGTGCTGGTTCACAGCAGCATCAGAGCAGGGAGAGACAAACAGGAAAGGCAACGTCCAAGAGAGCTCCGTATTCATCATGCCACAGCCAAGTCAAAGACTGCACAAAAGAGCTCCCATTTTAATTTCACTGTTCAAAATCAGCTTCCAGCCCTCCCATAAGTGGGAGGCACACAATGTAAAATCATTTTTGTACATGGAGGACTCTCAGGTCAAGATTACAGACCAAAGACATGGACGATATTCAACTGCTCTTTCCTTAATCAGATTCCCGGCTCTCTTAATTAGAACGGGAATGTAATCTAAACAGCAGGACTATTGTGTAGAGGCATTATCTGAAGTTAAAGGTTGTAATCATAATTTAATTAAAGTCTCATTTAGTCTAATTTAGCATGGCTCTGAGGCACCAGCCACGAGATCTTCTCTCGGCACTCACTCAACTTTTACATGATTTCCATATATTTATTTATTTATTTATTTCCGCTGTAAACAAGTTTATTATTGTTTTACAAGTGACCCATTAATCATGAATGACACGTCTGAAATCTGGGAACATCCCAGGCTTTATTGAGTGATAATTTGCATGTGTATCGAATGTAATTATTCAATCTGTAATGAGATAATTAATCATGGTTGATGGTAGCCAAATTAATGATTACCATTCTTTAACCAATGAAGAGCATTCATGTCTGATCAGCGAGGAGGAGCTGTTTCACTGAGGGGAAAAAACATAATGAATACAGATAGGCTGGTATCAGTGCTGTCTCATATCATAGATTCATCATAACCATCACATTCCAGTGCTTTGCCAACAAATGGAAAGTGCCAAACTCTAAAAATTACTACTGAATGAAAACCAACTGTGAATCACAGCATCAGTTCTCACTCTTAAGCTTAACAGTCGTAAAAACCTCTTTCTGCTGCAGACATTCAGTAGAAACACTATACTTTCTTTGATAAGAAACTTGCAGTTTAACAGTGTATCATTTATAATGACAAAGATCATGAATGTTAACCAAAGACGTTCACCCTAATCCACACTAGTCCATTTAAGGGAGAATATTAAGATTTTTGCAAACTTAATCTGACTGCGCTGTTTGTTTAACGCATACAACAATCACATTATTTGAGCTAAAATTTAGGGGTCAATTCAATTAAAATGTATCTATTAAAAATATCTAAAAGTTTACACAAAAAAGCACACTCAATTATTCAAGGACTATCTACTCTCATACTCTGGGAATCCATGCCACAGAACTGAGGTCTTGATTAGACAGTCTTTGTAACATATGCTACAGCATCTGTGTTTGTGTGTCTGTGTGTGTGTGTGTGAGTGTGTGTGTGTGTGTGTGGGCTGGGTGCAAGAAGAGGTGTCAAGAACAGCACTGTGACACGGGAGGCGTGACACGGTGTAGTATTTTTGGCTCTTACCCATGTCAGAGTAATTATACAGCTTGGCTCTCAGTCCACCTTCATTTAGCTCTGCCACGGACCGACACATACATTCTGCTCCAAATGTGCAATACAACACACACTTTTACGAGCCAAACGCAGTCTGTCAGTTTGCTTTATTCATCCGTTGGCTTGTTCAGAGACGTATTCACATTGCTCAAGTGCTCTCATCTATAACTGAAGTACTGTTGGGATTTATTTTTGCCCAATCATAGCGCAGGGGCATCATTCACACACATCAAACACTTTTCAGCTTCAAATACACAAGTCTACAAATACATCAGCTCACAGAAACACATTCTCATTAAAATCTGCCTTAGACACCAGTGGAGATACAACATAGTCAATTGAATAAGTGTTTTACTTTACTCAAGTGAGGCTTATTCAGTATTAGGAACATGTTTCAGTTATGTTTTATGTTTCAGTTATGTTTATGTTTCAGTGTGTGATACCAGTAAGAAAGACAGAGAGAGAGAGAGAGAGAGAGAGAGAGAGAGAGATAAAGAGTTTGATATTGTTTTAATGGTAACACCTCAGCTGGTACTTATAACATTGCACAATGTTTAAACACAGTGTAGAAAACTCAAATTCCATTACTGACTATTAACAAAATGCTAACGCAGGGAAACGGTTTTAACAGTATTTATACCTCTAGCTGTGAGTTCAGTGGTAATGTAGTCAGTTTGAAGAGTTTTCCATGGCTGTGCAGGTAGCAACCTCATTAATAATGTCTTTTAAATGAGAAGTGGAGAGACTGCTCTGGCTCAGGCTTCAGCCCTTTTGGCTGTGTAGCCCTATTGTTCTCAACTGAATCTGCTTCAACACTGCAGCAGATGAAATATCAGCTTCTTCATTCTGCTTCAGCATAGTTCAGCAAAATTACTACATTTAATATGGGGTGAGCAAGTATGCCCATTTGACTCATATAAAAATGGTTGTGCGGTGAACCTATGATACCTATTGCTGTTTCAAATTCATGGGAACAAATCTCCTTCCATCTCTTCTCCCCCCACACTTCCACACCCCATACGCACACATTCCCTGTCTCACACACACACACACACACACACACACGCGCGCGCACACAGATAGGTGCCCACACACACACACACACGCGCGCACACACACACACACACACACACACACACACGCACACACACACACACACACGCACACACAGATCCTGAATTAACATTAGATCGACACTTCTGCTGGTAGCTAAGTCCAGCCTCCTGCCCTTCATGCCTCATTAGAGTGTCAAACAAACAAGTCAGAGTTCAACTTCATTTACAAATCTGACTGCCACTTTGCCACTGCTTGCATAAATAATAAAGCCTGTTTTAATGCTTTAATGGCTTTAGTTTCTCACACACACAAATAAAAAGCATTCTATTGTGAATCGCTGAATGATTTTAGAGCGAGAAGTGTTTTGAGCCATCAGTGGCAGATTCAGGCTGTGTTTACGAGTCTAAAAGGTCTCATACTTAGCTAATGGAATGACCAGCGATTACTTCATTAAAACAGCCAACAATTCATGAACAGTGATGAGCTTCATAAACATCAACTTGTGTATTTGTTGCTCTTAACTGTGTTTTATGACTGCAGGTTTCCATGTAAATCTTATAAGATTCATTTACTCAATCACCTGAATTTTCACTTCATTCTGGTTTTATGGTTGGAATCAGCTGAACATAGACAAAAACTAGGATTTTTAATTTTGCAAAGTGGTCTCGCACCCACACTTTGAACAAAGAGACTAAACAGAGGAGTTGCAGAGGTATTGCAAACCCTAGATTCTGAAACAAAGTGGTTGACACTGACTCCAGTTTATATAAAAAGCTTTCTGAGCAATGAATAAATGATTATAAAATGTAACATTTGACCGTTCGCACTAAACTACCCCTACCTTTGAAATTGAAATTACATTATACATGCAGTAGCTATTTAAGAACTACTGCAAACCCCACATACCTCACATGTTTTTTTCTAAACAGATATTTAGGTTGGACACTGCACTTACTCATCCAGGGTGTATGTAAAATAAATGAAAGTCTGTCAAGTTGCTGAATTATAACGACTAAACAAAGAGAAAGACATATATTAACTAATCAAAAGAGATTTATTAAAGATCAAGTCAGATACAAAGTACATTACAAAATATAGGCTACATTAACAGAGAGACCATGAGGGGAATAATGTGGGTTATATCAGACAATGACCAGAGGAAGTGTACCCAGTAACACTCCTCAAATTCATTTCCATTTTTTTTATACTCAAGCTTCAAAGTACCTCATCAGGACATCAATAACCAAACTGAAAGAAACAACAAAAAATGTTTACAGCAGGATGAGAGAAAAGCATGAATAAACAATACCAAATAATAAGCTTCATGAACTCATCATTCTGCTTTGAGAGAAAATGGCATCACAGACATGTACATAGGGTCATTTACAATGTGACCATTCTTCAGACTAGAACAAATAGAGGGGACAGAGCGGGTCATCCTGCCACAGAATTCCCCTTTTACTCCAGATGGAAGAAAAGAAATGTCTGACTCTTGTGTACAAAAAACCAAAAAAACAAAAACAAAACTCTCCCTCTATGTGTACTGCCCTGCATATGGCGCATGTAAGTCAAGCCCCCTATAATGCCCATACCAGATAAAGTATAAGACAGGAAGATCTGAGACAGGCTCTTGTTGCTCTCTATTTCAGACTGAACTAAACCCAATATATGTGAAAGGTTTTTTTTTTTTTTTTTTTTCTCAAGTTGTTCTCTTTATACCGAAATGCCCTGAAGTTCCCAGATTTTCTCTGGGGTACATACTGCAGAAGTACTGGGGTCACCATCCTTCTGAATCCCAGCCTTCAGACCTCCCCAGTGACTGCAGCAGAGCAATCGCCGCGACAGCGACGGTCACAAGTTCAATCTCACAGATCATATCATTGTGTAAAATGGATACACTGCTGTTGCTAAGGCAGCAAGAGGCCCTGCAGTGTGTCAGACAGACCGGGAGAAGAGTTGAAACCACGGTCATGCCAACACATGCCTTCCTGTTTTCAAGCAGCTTCCAATGTCCAAGTGCCCACAGCAAAAGTTATGATTTTAAGCCCTCATGGAGTGGGCTTATGATCCAAGCCTTTAAGAGTGCTCGAAAAGAAGCAAAGCAGCCAACTCTATCAGAGGGACTGTCAGGCTATAGTATTGATGTTCACAGATCCCCTTTTTCATTCCAAACAGAAAACCTGGGGTTTGTGTCAGATAAATAATCCTCTCTTCTCATTCCTGCCAAGATATAGAATGAGAAAACGGGCTGAAATATTTAGTAACCCAAAACGTGCTTTCTACACCAGCTGTGACACGCCATGAGACGTATTGTATTTCTGTGCGCTTTTAATGAGCGTCGTTAATTCTGCATTGATGTTGTGCCAATTGAACTTGTTGAATTTTCAAAAAGCTACAGTTATTTAAAGCTGGTGATTTGAACATTAAAACTGCATCAGAAGCAGTCCACACTCCATAGCAGTAATTAAGCATATCTCTCAAATCCATTTGATATCAGCCTCTTTGGAGGGGAGGGGCAAGTGGTCGGGGAAAAACCTCTGGGGTTGGGGAGGATGAGGCTTCATCGTCGGCTCATGTGGCTTCTTCTCATATACATCTCAAAGAGGACAATTCACATAATGCAATACCACAGATGAACCCCTGATATAGTTTAATACCATTGGGCAATATTTTACATCACAGAGTACCATACTGTAACTTTACTGTTTTGAGTTTTGTTCTGCGGTGTCACATTATGTGATAGTCTCAGGTGTAAGGTGTTGGTCCTATCTATTGTTTAACGACTGATGTTATACTAATTCTTTACCAGCTGATATTTTATTTTGAAAGAGCAGAAAGTTTTTCCAGATCTGTTGCTGTTGGCTAGTGCAGAGGCCATGTTATATATACAGTATTTGTGCACTGTTTGGTACAAGAGTCTATATCTGTCACCTCCATTTTTACACTGTTACATTTGCCAGACACACTACTGAACAATGGACTTAGCCTTTCTCTTGTCTGCACTAGAGACTTCACTGCAGGTCTATGATACTTTCTTCAGGACTGTATCAGAGAGGCTGTGTGTTCTATTACTATTCAGCACTATCATATGTCCTGTGAGGAGATATCATACAAGCAGAAATATTAGATAGGGCCGCCTGCCCTGCCGCTCCACAGGCGGCAAATATGAAGGTAAAATGACAGACAAGAAAAAGAAAGAAAAAGAGTTTCTGAGAGTGAGACTGAGAGGGAGAGAGAGAGAGAGAGAGAGAGAAAGGGAGAGAAACATGTTTTTGTGTCATTGGGGCCTTCAAACTGTCATTTTTCTTTCTTTTTTTTTTTTCTTTAACTTTTTTTCTCATGGAACTGCAGCCTATCCCAGAGAGATCAGTAGGGCTTATAGTCAGTGCACTGACAGTATTACGTGGTGAGAAGACATTAGATTAAAGCTTATCTTACCTTTGTAACAGTTACCACATGAATAGATTCCACGCTCCGTATATCTCAATTTTTTTCTCACGAGTATTGCGGAAATGAAATAAATTTTCAGTTCTGCTTGTGTAATCCGTACCCAGACTGTCTCTTCCCTATCTTACAGTGTCATCCAACATTAATGCTCATGGCACGGGGCTGAACTAATTTACATTTCCATATCCCCGAGGCAATACTCAAACCTGCCATGCAGTGTGTTTGATCAAGTCGGGCTGTATTACCCCATGTTTTCCTCCTGCAGATCCCCCTCTCCACTCGTTCACACGATGTGGGGTTTCGGCGGGGGGGGGGGGGGGGGGGGGGGGGGGGGGTGGTTCCCATCGTTCTCAGTAGAGGAGTGCAGTCATTTTCAGAATCAAACATCTTTCAGTGCTCGGAAGAGCAGCTCTGGAGCTCCAGTGAGCAGGTACAACCAGGCGTGATGTCAGCGGGGAGTCAGAGAGATGTGATAGCTATGTTTAGACAAGCCTCCCTCGGGAAAAGGAGTCTGACTGATCATACACTACACACACACGCGTACACGCGCGCACACACACACACACACACACACACACACACACACACACACACTAACGCACAGAGCACACGAATTATGACAGCTGTGCAATTGTGTTTCAGTATTAATATGCAGGTAGATAGATAGATAGATAGATAGATAGATAGATAGACAGATAGATTTTTATTCAAATAAATGCATACCTGTGATTTTAGCAATAACAAACATAACACCACATTGAACACCTCAAAAGCTGGGTTTAGTGTCCTCTAGCCACTAACCTCAGTACAGGCTTAGAATTAATTGACTAAAGAGAGCAAGTGTCTGTGTCAGAGATAGAAATCACCTTTCTAAAATGTGAGGGCCGAGACCAGTTCTTGTCATAAATCAGTGCATTTTAACATTTTAAATACATATCTAAATGAAATGTCACTGTTTGCATCTATTAAAGCATACTAGAGAACAGATTAAAAAAAAAAACCTAAATATGAATTTAACCGGAGCAAAAATTGATTGAATATTCTGTCATCTGTGAGACTCACGTGTGAATATCAAAGATGAACGAGTGGATGTCAGGTTTTCTGAACCGAAAAAGGCAAATACATAAATTCCATTCGGGAAAATCTTAAATGAGACACTGTGAACAAAGTGATCTTTGATGACATAAAACACCCTTTTAATTATCAGCAGTGAGGAGGTTGAGGTCACATAACATCAAAGCAGAGAACATGAGAGGCAGCAACACACCTCCAGTTTTTCTTAAAGTGTAGCACTCAGACTCAGATTAAAGGGGAACAGAAAATTGGTCCTGTATGAAGAAGCTCTGGAATCTCCATCGGTCAGAGTCAGATACAGCTGTTTTAGTGATAAGACTAGTGATTCTTTCACTAGTCTCTTTGCCCTTGTGCACGTTGCAGTGATTCCTTGGAAGAGTCTGCTGTTTTTAGGGTTGTGCAACAACCTGTCACCCAAAAACCTGTCTGGATTTCTTGCTTTAAAATTGTAAGGCAAGTTTTTGTCACACATTACACAATGGCTGATTGATCTTTTCCTCATTACTTCTGATTGGTGTTTTTACCCTCTCCAAGCACATCTTGTATTTCCCTAACATTCTCTTTGTTGTATTTCAAATTTAACCTGATGAACTCTGTTTAAAATTCCTAACTGAACTTACTAGCTGAAGATACTGTAAATTTGCCAAGGTTAAATTATCAGTGAAAATGTATATATGAATTGAAAAGGGCTCATGTATATCATCTAAAACTGACAGACTGGTTGTGCAACCCTTTCCCCAGAGACACCAATTTTGCAAGATTCTGTGCCATGAACTCACCTGGAGCAGCTAATGAACGTGCTGAGGAGAATGTGAATGTCAAACCCTAACGTGTTAGATCAGATCTCGGTCCTGATGGTGGGGGGTCCCTAGAGAGTCTTGACAAGTTCTGGTCTTATATCTGGTTTCAAACCTCATTTTACTAGTCTAATAATCTACTCTAAAATTAGAAATGTATGATTTGCAATGACAAAACAATTGGAATAGTCATTTTCGAAAACACACCTTAGTATGATGGTCATGTTCATGTACTCTATGACCAATGCAGAGCAGTACTATATGCCTGTTTTTGGAGGTTGAATTCTTGTGATCCTAAAAGAGTAATTTGTTTGTGTGTTGCTCCTGGAGAATCACTAAGGAATTTTATGACCTTCTCTTTGACCAAGCTGCATCAGTTTACTAACTGAGACCTTCACATGGAGGCTGCTGTGTAAAATTAGAGGTCCTTCTGCGGGAGATGTGCATAATTATGCCAACACAGAGGAGTATAAAGAAGGGCAGTAAATTGGGTGGGGGGGATTTGCAGGTGGTTTGTGCTGCAGGGAGGAAGATATTCAAAGGAGAGAGATTTTTGGATTGTGCTGCAGATTCTGGGGGATTGTTGAAGACATCTGAGAGTGGTAAAGAGGAGAGTAGGAGAGACATGTTAGCCTTCTTGGCTAATATAGTGAAATTTTGTCAGAAATCTCAAAACTTGATATCTGCAGAGCTGGGTTAACCTCAATAGAGTCTGGGAGGAAGCCAAAGCCTTGATAAAGACTGACTGTTTGCACAAACGAATTTGTTATACTTATGTGGGAAACCAGTAAGACTAATAATATTATTCATTATTTAATAATAATATTTTTAAGAAACAGCGTCAACTTTGACATCGTTTTCATTTTCCTTTTCAACACAATAACATGGAAGTCGTATTTCCAAGAAGGCTACAAAATAGGCTCATATGAAAACAACAGCAACTACAAGGATTAGGGGTAAGGGTTACTGCTTGTAATTTGGTTACGCTTCACCACAAAAGCTACCCATTTGAGAGTAAATTAAATATATACCTGCACTGTAGACTTTAGGGCAGAAAATTCTCCGATACTGCTCCTGTAACATATATTTTTATTGAACTTTCATCTTCCTTAAATATTTAGCATTGCCATTTTGTTTAAATGTTTACATGGAAAACATTAACTTCTCTATTTTACACAGTCCTTCATTCCCCTAGCCCTCAGTTTTGATCACACTTAAACTGAAAAGGTCTTTTAATTTAATTTTCACTTGATTTATTAGAATCTTCATTATACTGCTGGGCAACTGATTCCAATTAAATCTGCCATCCAATTTCCATTCAAGTGAAACAACAATTCTCATTAAACTCCTAGAGAAGCCATAGTAGTGCATTGTTCTCTCAAACAGAGTTGTAATGACAATGCAACACATGTGCAATTAAATAAGTAATGGAAGGATGAATTCAATAATAAAAAACTATTTGTTTGTTAAAATACATAAAGATGGTCATTATAATGATGCCCCAATTTCAATCCATCATTTCTATCAAATTCACTCATTCAGTTAAACATGCTTTTAGTAAGCTATTTCTCATAGAAAAAAGAAAAGAAAAGAAAAAGAATTTGAAAGTGCAGATATGAGAGAAAGATAATCTCTGTGACAACTGCCTGTCCAGTTTACTTTTTCTGCATTTCGACGTATATACCATTAAACCTGCAGGACAACACCTAAGGACTGATAGAGAGCATAAGGAAATATATAGAGACCAGGAGCATCTCAGAGGATGGAGAATGCTTTCTCATGGAGGGGACTGCTTCACTGGGAACCAGAGCTGGAGTTAATTTCAGAGAACCTGTATACAATACAATATTCTGTTGCTTCCTCTGTGATATTGCTGTCCTCTCCTTCATCACATTTTCGCATGAAAGTTTCAGTGGAACTTTGAGAAACTGAGGTTATTCATTGGAGATGATTCAATTATCACATTCTTAGGCAGGGGGGCAGTGGTTGACACTCACACTAGAACTTTTTGTCAGTCCCCAAATACTGTGTGAATGACCCTGAATACTTCCTCTAGTAAACATCTCTGATGGAGAATCTGTAACTTCCTTGAGTTGATAGTCCCAAACGTATATGCAGGTGCAGCGTCTAAAAATAGCAATATTTCCCATTGTGAGGTCTTGCCAAAGTCTGCTGGATGAAGTCCAAAGCTTCTCTCTCCCTCTCTCTGCCTGTCTGTCGGTCTCTCTCTCTCTCTGTCTCGCTTTGCCATGCTTCTATAATTCCAGTAAGCTAATTAACACTCATCAGATCAAGCAACTATGCTCACTTGAGAAGGCAAGATAATATAATTTAGTGGGAATTCCATAATAAAAATCCTGGTCAGATGAGAGTGATGTGGGAGATAATTTCCAAATGCATAAACATTTGACTCGGTGGTACAGTATGATTTGATTTGATGAAGAAATATGGTACTACAAAGGGGTCTGAAGTACTTGAACTATAAGACTGGATGTATTTATTGGACAGGGTAGTTTAGTATAGTGCAGTGGGTTTATGGTTATGCTTTCCCGATCGTGTTAAAAATCTGCATTGTGCTATTACTTAACCATTGCCTAACATGTACTAAGTCACATCAGGGTTATTTTCGCAGCATGAAACGCCATCTACCAATTCTGAAGGAACACCACTCTCTATGCTACATGTCAATCTTCAGTTTCCTTCAAGATTACACAAGCTTGTGAAGGGGATATTATCTGGCAATAGAAATAGTATGAACCAAAAACGTTACACATGCCCATAAGGTACAACAGCCTGTCTGAGAAACTAGGGAGATATTCATGAAACACCCTCCGAATGATTACATTCATCCTTGATCCATTTCACATCTAAAGGACACAGTTAGCAGAACCAGTTGATGGAGATGGCAGTAATGTCACAATGGAACAATCAGCCATATCTATCTATCTATCTATCTATCTATCTATCTATCTATCTATCTATCTATCTATGTGTCTGTCTATCTGAGTGACTGTCTGACTATCTGACTGACTGTCTGTTAACTAGCTGCCCGTCTCTCTTTCTGTCTGTTTGTCTGACTAATCTGATAAAATATGGAGCAACATAAGAAAAGGGTCTTTGCTTTTTATTTTATGTCATGAAACACATTATTGCACTCCATAAAACCTCTCACTTAAATGCTTAGTGCAGGACATGAGAACTCATGGCAACACTCATGCACCATCAATCTGGCAGAAAAGTTGAGCGAGCAGAAAATGCGATGAGTTATCAGGGCAGAGAGTCTCCAGCGCGAAGTGAATTTCACTTCACTAGAGTAATCAGTCTACACATAGATATTTATGCTCTGATTTCTTGCTGGGGATAAGTAGAGAACCTATAGCTTTTCCTTCTGGGATGTGCATGGTTTTTATGAAGACACACGCACACACACACACACACACACACACACACAGAAACTCAAACAAGCACTATCCTCATACTGCGGTATGCTTCAAGATCAGCGAATCCAAGAGAAATTACATCATCATTTTTGACCTTTTGTTACGCTTCTGAAACTTCTGTTTCTCTGCCAAAGTTAATGATACTGGATATGTGATTGTGGGTGTGTGAATTATCTAGATCTTTTATTTGATCTTTTTTTTTCACGGAAGTTTTTTTATTTTCCTGAGAGCTAAAGTTTCATTTTTGTTCTTGCAGTCCCTTTCTGTTGTAATTATACACACTTTGTCAGGGACACAGATGGTGGTCCTGTCCCACTGCTGTAAGTGAGTTAGTCTCTCCGTCTCTAAGAAACACATAACTCTGTGAACACATTTTGACTCTAGAGTAATGCCTGTAGAATGGAAATCCAGTTGGAATCCAGGGTCACTTTTATGTATGGTCACTCCATTTCTGATTCATTTGCTCTGAAGAAATATGTAATAAAATAGAGGCTTAGTTTAGTCTTTTCCTGCTCCCTCCATCCCTCTGTCCATCCATTCTTAAGATGCCAGTTCAATCATAGAGATTAAGACCCATGCATTCTTCTGCAATGTGAAAAGAAAAAAAAATCCCCTTCAAATGCAATAGAGATTACTTGGTTTGTATTTATGTATTGAACAAATACAGAAATAAAAAAAAATGAATGAATGAATGACTGACTGACTGACTGACTGACTGACTGAATGAATGAAGTTACATAAAACAAAAACAAATAACCAAAATGCAGATGAAAACCAGAGAATGCAGCCAGGTTCCCTAATGCAGCTGTGCACTTAAGGCTGCCCTGGAGACATTTATTATTCTTAGAAATTTATTACATCTTTTATGTTACTGTTGTTACAAAGACCATCATTTCCTAAGAGACCGTTGAATTAAAACCATTTTCTACAGTAAGATTCAGGAGAATCTGGAATAAAAACTGTAATTAAGAGATCAAAGACAGAGAAGGCAGTATTTCAGCAAACAGAGTGAGAGCATTATTTAAATGAGACTTTAAATTAATGTATATAACAGTAGGATTTAAGGTTGGTCAGTTTTTGTACTCCGTTTCAATTATTTTAACATCTTTTCTTTACAACTTTACCTTAAGTTTGTTCCATACGACTGCCTCTACTTGTTTGTTTATAGAAAATGCATGTTCCTGAAGAACTCTACTCTTGACTTCTTTAAAAGGATTTTTACCCATGTAAGAGTTTTCTTTCAGCTACTTCACAGTACAAAGAGTACAGAATGAGGCTTGAATGCTAAATACAGTGGTTATAAATGCTGGAGTGGTGTTTATTTCTGGGTATGTTCTATAACTGCTCAATTTTGTAGCCCACATTGAGCCTGTTCAGGAGAACTGTAAACTTTCCATTAAACTAATGCAAATTGTTTCATTCCAAACATGACAAAAATCTGTATGCAGAAGATTGCATAAGCTTCCTGAATACTTCACTGATAAGATCTTTTTTGTACAGTTATCTAAATTCCTGACTCTGATACATGATCTGTTCCATATGTTCACTTCTTTTGTTTTTCTTTCTTTCTTTCTTTCTTTGTCTCTTAGATACCTCAGGTGAGCTATGCCTCTACAGCCCCAGAGCTGAGCGACAACACCCGATATGATTTCTTTTCCCGCGTGGTTCCTCCTGACACTTACCAGGCTCAGGCCATGCTGGACATTGTCAAAGCCATGCACTGGAACTACGTGTCCACCGTGGCATCTGAGGGAAACTACGGTGAGAGCGGAGTGGACGCCTTCATCCAGAAATCCCGCGAAGACGGTGAGTCAGCTGTTCTGCCCGAAACATGATGCAGCACTGATAAAAGCACACTCCTTTTTTGTGATGTTATAAATGACAGAAATGTTGTTCTCTCATTTCTCTGCTCATCCATGTGCTTATGCAGTACTGTTATTTCATGACTGTCTGCACACACACTGAATATCCTCCCTGATGCTATTCTCCAGTGGCTAGGCTGACTAAGAGGCTGAGTGTGTGCGCTCTACATTCCTTTTGGATATTAGAAGCTCTACAATGGATATTCTTTTCAACCTTAGAGGGTGTTCAATATTCCCACCCTCAGATAAGAGATGTGCTTTCAAGTATTTCTTTTAAAGGGAGCAAATGTTTTACTGATAATGTGTTAGTGTTGAGTTTATTGTTGAGTTTGTTTCCCTGTGAACATGCTGTTGAATATGCTCTTTCCTCCTCAGAAGTGCTCATTTTAACATTACAACAGATGGTCTGCCAATCTAATAAGTAAATCACACACACACACACACACACACACACACACACATTAGGGTACACTGCCAATATACTGAATCTGTGTAATTATATCCTTATTAATTCAGTAAATGACACTTGGTAAGCACATGGGAACAGGGATATGTGGCTACAGGCCTGTAGAGAGCGGGTCTGAGGGGAATAAGAAGCACTCATACTCAATAACACTCCTGGCCACTACATGTGGTAATGCTAAAGTGTCAGCCTTAATAGGACCAATCCAAGGGTGGCTTGACTGGAGACCCACAGTATTCACACTATACAAATACAAATGAACTTTTGAGAGTAAAGGTGTCAAAAGCCACAGTTGTTTGAGTGAATGATGTTATATACAAACAATGACCACTAAAGATGGGGAGGCATCTGAACGTAATAAAGCTCATTAGACAACAGCACTATATCAAAGTCAATAACCTTCGCAGTCCATGAGAGAGAGAGAGAGAGAGAGAGAGAGAGAGAGAGTCTTTGAGGGGGATCAGACACTGGTTGTCATGTATCAGTACTGAAAGGCTGTGCTTACTGTTGTCTGAAATGTTCTCCCATAGCATTGTAATGGAGTGAAGCATTGTGGGAAATGATTGATTTGTTTGCGTAGTGTTTGTTGGCTGAGACCTTGAAGCATTAGTCTCTGTCTGCAGAGCCTCAGCTATGCACCATCAAAAACAAATAAACACTGGAGCTTAATGTGAAACCTTTAAAAAGGGAAAACATGGGTGAATGAAATGGGTCAGCTGTGAATAAATTACAGCCACATATGGATTAATGACTTCACTTGGAACAGGAGTGTTTGTGTGTGTGTGTGTTTGTGAGGGAGAGAGAGAGAGAGAGAGAGAGATATCTTCTTGGCGAAAACTTATTTTATAATAATTCTGTTGAATGCAGAGTAGCGGTTGACCAATATATTTTTTTCAGGGCCGATACCAATAGCGATTATTCGTAATGAAGGAGACTGATAACCGATATTTGGAACCAATATACATTTGTAGTGAAAATAAAAATCTTGGTGTCAAAATTTGGAATAGCACAAACTCCAACACAAAACTTCGTTAAAATGCCTTTAAGCATATGTTTAATTAAAAGAGAACTTTTCAACATTATCTTAAAACAAAAAGTGCAGGGAGCTCCCAGCAGCATTTCTTATAAAGTTCACTGAAAATTTTAATAAATAAATAAATAGATAGATAGATAAACAAAATTGCTCCCCAAAGTTTTATAAAGAAAATAAAGTAAAAATAAATAAAACTAGTAAAACTTAAATTTGTACTGAAATTTGAGTCTCATTAGTAGTCCCAAACAGCTTTGGAAAGTCTTTAATTGGTTACAATTATTTAAATGTTATATATTCACAACATGTGATATCAGGGAACATGTCATTCAAAACTAGGCTACTTCATTACTAATTATTACTATAGCCAAGCAAATCAAACCTTGGCTGTTTGGATGGAGTGACTACTTAGTCAGCAGCGCTAGCACTGGGGTCTTTCGTGATTAGCTTTGTAGAAGTGTGTTGTTTTACCAGGTGCTTCAGAGGATTAGAATTACTATTCTTTGATGTGGATACAGTTCTCATGCCTGCGCATAGACTACACTCACCAGGATATTTTTGTCCTTGATCTCAAGGAGGGAAAAATAATGTCCATATTTCCAGGACAGCGACCTCACATTGCCCGAATTGTTGGCTATTGTGTGGGCTAATGCTGATCGATTCATTCACTCATTCATTGTGCCACCTAAGGTCGGGTGACGTTAGATCGTAAACAGGAAATTGGGGGAATATGCGTTTGTCCTTAAATTGTGCATCGTGCCCAAATCTCAGTAACTGTAACTGCATTGTTTAATTTGAAAAGTAATTAGTTACATTACTCATTACAGCCAAAAGTAGTGGAATTACAGTTACTTCCAACACTGGTTATAGCAGAGAATTTCTAAATAGGAGAGAACCTCCACTCTCTGAACTTCCCGTTTCATGGGGGGCGCTCACGAGATAGTCCAGAATGAATGGGGGCCTATGGATAGGTAGCCCCAAAAATGTAGTGTTCATGGACTATTTTTTTTTTTTCTCCCAATTTTCATTATGTTTTCGATATAAGGGGTCGCGACAATAGATATAGTTCCCTTTTTAAATTTTTAAAATGGTCTTTCAGTTGTAGTAAAATACCTTTCTGTAAGTATTTGTGACATCACGCACCACAAGCCACTTTACAGCATTTGCCATTTTGACACTTTACAACATTTGCCACCATGACTTGTTAGAATACTATTACATTAGCCAGATCTACATTTAGCTGTCAAACATGAAGATCCTCCTAGTCCTCCTTTTGATCAACTTCATTTCAAAAACTTCCAAAGACTCCGGGTGCCATTGAGGGAGGGTGTCCTTTCGCAATCAGTCATAAAACCTTAACAGCATGCATTAGCAGAATGCTAGCATTTTATGCTAGGACATTAGTACTTTTTTTTTTTTCATTTCAATTCTGATATATAATCATTACTATATTTGCAAAAACTAAAATAAAAATTGGACTTTTCACTAGAAGCAAGTGTAAATATTCATTTTAGCTGTTTAGCTCAAATCTCTCCCATTCATTGAGGATCTCGCAAGCACCCTCTAGGTGAATTGCAGCCAATTTCGGTACAATGGCATTAATAGGAAGTGGACAGGCTCTCCGTAGATTGGCTCTAGTTATAGCCTATCAATTTTTTGCTAGTCAGCTGGCTAAATCATGGATCAGCAAATGAACTTGCTGACATTTGCTATTATATTCAAGTTAGCTCTACGAGACTCAACATTAGCTTACGTTATTATGACCATCAGCTACTTATAACATTTAAAAAACACCAACTAATACAAGCGAGTAATGTTACATTCGCAATGTGGTTGCTAAAATAAGTTCAAGTTGCACTGGCACCAACGTTACTCAAAGATATAGCTATCGCTACATAAATAAACTCTATTGTCTCATTACAGTTAACTGTACATCACTGCAGCAAAGTGCATTATTCGGGCATTTTTGGTGTAACTGGAAAACTTAGCATGCTTGTCATCATAGAAATAGATCACAAAATTGTTGTGTTTTTGCAACTTCAGCATAAAGGATTATGATGTTTATTGCAACTTTGGCAATATCTGCTGCCGTACCTTCAAAACACAGTTCCTCTCGCTCACCAGAGCTGCTCCAGTCTGCAAATGCGTTCCCCTGTGTCCGTCTGTGGCACAGTAGCCTTCAGTGTTGATAGGCTACTACAAGTGACATGTAACCAATCCGAGAGTGCTGAAGTACAGACAGAGAGACATGGTTGCATCAGAGCCAAAGTAGACCATTTTTAAATTCATTTATTTTTTTCGCAATCGGATTTAAAAAAAAAGAAAGAAAAAGAAATAAAAGAACAATTCTGATAATCGTAAAAATGCTGAATATCGGATCTGATAATCGGCCAGGCCGATAATCAGTCGACCCCTAATGCAGAGCACATTTGTTTGTTGTCTGTACTGATACTGCAGTCACTCAAGGTTAAAAGTCCAGTCCCAGTAATACAGCTGGAGTCTTTTTGTCTGTCTGACCACTTAAAGCCATCATGTGGAGATAATACCTCTCTAAACCTCTCAACATCTTGGTAATAAAATCAACTGTTTATGCGCAACAATAGTGAGAGCTTTGATGTTACTCACATGACCCTCACACTCTCTGTTACACACCCCACTCTTTCATGTGTAGTAGGTACATTTAAACTTCTCACTGCTCTATGACTCTGTCTCAGTCATACTGTGAAAGCCTCTGTACCAACATATGTGTTCAGGACTCAGGAATATTACACCTGTCGGAAACTAATTATTGGATGTACAGAAAATCCAGGTGAGGAAGTGTGTGTGTGTGTTTGTGTGTGTGTTAAAGTCAGTGAGGTCATTTCCAGTGGTGCTTATATCTCCACATGAATGTTACCCACTCATGGGTAAGTAGTCTGACATCCAGCCCGTCTGTGTCCCAACCCCCAGAGCTTTGAGTCCAGACAAACAGCTGCTCAGGCTGTGACCCACTGAGTAAAACAGACAACGGGCAGTGAAGAGCTCTGTCTGCAGGAGACAATGGGAGACAGCACAAAAACTACAACAAATTTGTGTAAATTTTTTTATAATGAAAATTATCTTAGATTTTTTTTTTACATTCCATTATCACCTACAAGTCCTGTTATAATCACTCTTACTAGGATGAGTGTGGGTTAAATAAGCACCCTTTGAATTTATAGGTCACCGGTCTGCACTGTATTTAGTGGAAAGATTGACAGAATGATAACATAAACAAAAGAAAATGAAAGACAGTCCTCTGTTCTGACAGTTGTACTCGACAGTTGTCCAATTTAGGGTAAATACATACAACTTGAAGCTGAAATTGTCAATCAAATTCTGTTTTAGAAATGATCCAGAAATGGTTAAGAGAATTTTAGAATTATGATAGCAGACTATAAATGAGAAAAGTCAGCGGAGAGAAAAAGATATAGAGAAAGAGAGGGAGAGTTATTGGAGAGGAGGAAAATGCAGAGCAGGGGTGAGCAAAGAGAGACTAAGAGATAGTAGGATGGCATGAGTGAAAATGAGTGCCATCGGCTGAATGAGTGTGTGGATACTCAGCAGCGATGAGAACATGCACACTCTGGGCCCTAACCTTTCACCTTTGTGGAGGATGAATGTAATGATCAGTGACGTGCCACCTTTGCCTGTGTGTGTGTGTGTGCCTGCAGCTGCCATCTGTCTCTCATACAAGACTGTCCAGAATCTCCTCACAGCTCACTGCAGCATCACACACACACAACCACTCACAGGCCCCCCCCCCCCCCACACACACACGCATGCACACACGCATACCTGCACACACGCACACACATGCGCACGCGCACACACACACATCTTTTTACCCCAAGAGGAGTTAGCCTACCTTGTCCTGGGTTTGCTCAGGGTCAAACAGAGATGAGGAGTGTACAGATTACTGGGCAGAACCAAATGAAGTAGAGGACAGTGACGTAACCTGCAGAACCTTACTCAGGATCCAATCATGCGTTCAGCTTCACTGAGATCAAGGGAAACCTTGGGTCCCAGTGAAGCAGGCTTACATTCTTCCCTGATAAAAACAGACTGCCTTTTCCTTTAGTTATTATACACCTGACTTAATACCAGAGAAGACACTGCTCTGTCTGCTCAGTGATATAGCTGACACTGATTGACTCACACCGTGACAGATTTGATCGGTGTGTGACGGAAAGCTTATAGCTGAACTTCAATTAAATTCTGTTATAGAAATGATCCAGAAATACTTTCCTCTTTAATTTTTCATAAATATTAAATAAATAATAAATAATACATCTTCTATTTTCATAAATATGACCTTATTGCTAGATAGTTTGCTATTGCACGCAAGCATTAACCTTTGTTTTCATTTTTTTGCGTGTCTGGTGGGTAAGGATGTCTTTCATTAACATTACCACACACAGCAGTTCAGCTATCTACAGCTGCTCTCATTACTAAGACCCTTCTGTAACAAAGCCTGTACGCTAACACAAATCCTCCACCTCAATCACCAACCTTGCCTCTGTTACAAGACCAAAGCCTCCTCTTTTGCCCTCTCTCTATCACAAAACTCCATAACTTCCTATCACAAACTCCATCTCTCCATCACACCACCTATAACACCATCTAAAACCCTGCATTCTGTTGAACACTGCGTTGGAGCCAATCCAACACCCCGTGAGTGCCCAGTAAACCCTGACATGTCCAATTAGCTTCCAGTGTCACGACCCCACTCTGCTGACTTTTACATTTGTGTAGTGTTTCTCTAAAGGTCCTTGTGCAGTAATAGAGCTGAACCTCCCACAGAACTTTAATGATACTGCAGGCAGCCGCTTCTCTCACCCACTCTCTCTCCCCCTCTATCAACCCAACATGCTGCAGGCCATTTGGAACAACAGCCTCACTGAATCAGACAGGATGCACTGAACACTACCCTTCACCAATACACAAAAGTGTAATCATCAAGAACAAGAATGAAAGTTCAACCATAAATCTGAGTTCCATATGGTTTTTAATCTCACTGGTACTGCTGTATTAACATGACAAGAGCAAAGCACATTTATAAACACCATGTACACCTTTTAATATTCTGGGAATATCTGCACAGAAGACAGACTTAAATTTATTCATACTGTTACTTAGCATTTACCAAGGAGTAAAGACTTTTTTTTGCAAAGTGGTCCAAAGGATACCTCTTTGTATCTGTTTGCTCATTTTTCAAGACAAACATAAGTTATAAGGACAAACAGAAAGACAGGCCACTATAAACTACACAAATAATCATCCTTATTTACCAATGCATTGATGATGTAATAATCCCCTGAGAAACATCAAAGATAATAAGCTTTCAGGTACTTCTGTTTGTTTATGCATGTGCGTGCGCGCGCGTGTTTGTGTGTGAGAGAGAGACAGAGAGAGAGAGAGAGAGAGATTATCCTGGAACTCTCCAAAACAACATAACCGAATCAATAATGTTGGAAATGGTGGAAAGAGCTCTTTCGACCTCTCTCTCTCTCTCTGTCTCTCTCTCTCTGTCTCTCTGTCTCTCTCTCTCTCTCTCTCTCTCTCTCTCTCTCTCTTTCTAATCACTGAGAATTTATCAACTCCCTATGTCTAGTTCCCTATGTCTGCTCTCCATATGCTCATGGTGCAGTTGTACTCTGAGCTGTAAAGAAGAGAATACAGAGAGGAGGAGACATAGAGAGGTGGATGAGGTGGCTGATGCTTTTTCCTACCATCTGCCAAAGGTGTCTGCAATGTCTCACAAGCAGATTGAGAAGGCGTCGTCATTGCAGGAGTGCCACACAGCTATGCAGAGCACGAAGAATAGAAGAGCTTTAAACACTGATGACCTTCCTGTAGAGTTTTCCTGGAGTTGGCGCATATGCCGGGGAGGACCTGTAAGCAGCCTTAAATGCCAGTCTGGCTGCACGGTTTCTGCCATTAACCTGTTGGAGAGCTATCATTAAAGTGCTATCTAAAAACTGCAGTCTGCAGAACATCAGTAACCGGCACTGCATCCCCATATTTTACAGAGATTATAAGGAGAACTCTCTGCAAAACTCTCTCCGGGTCAAAGGTGCCCCGTCATGACCAAACCTAACCCTTTCCAAAAGGGCAAGTGAATTTCAACCTGTTTGGTGTGAGAACCCTTTTTTGTGTATGTATGCTGAGTGGTGACCAATGCTATTGGTAATTTTAATAGAGAAGAACTGACACTGTGCACTGAAACACTCTCACTTTTGAAGCATTAGCTCTACTTATATTCTGTGTCTTGTGAGAAGCATGGACTTGTTTCCTTTTAATAAATTTGTCAAAGTGTAGATAACTCAGAGCAATCTTAAAGTCATGCCAAGGTTTCAGTTTGTTCCTGCTTTTGTTCTTCAGTTGGGTTAGGAATAAAGAGCCGTCTTCATAAAGATATGTTGCACTCAAGGACAGAAATGATGACACAATTATCAAGATCAAGGTATTTGTTTCAAACAAGGCTGGGGAAACTGGTGTCAGAAAATTTCCTCTGAAGGTTCCAAATGCATGATAACCAGTTGTGTTTCTTCCTCAAAATGAAGATCACTGCTTCACCTTGGCTCTGAATCTCAAAATCACTACTTTGCCTTGTCACTTGCAGTTTCCTAGAATGCTTGCCAATTGCTATTACTTTTATTATTGTTGTTGTTATTATACGTTACTATTTCTCACCTATGAATGGACTTCAGATTACATACCTCGCCTGCCACAAGACACCTGCCTTATCCACACTAGCTATTTCTTCAGGGAACTAATTTAGTCTTTTTACTCAAACCAGTTATGGCACTTCCCGTTGCAGAGAGACATTCAGTGTTTTCAGATGTTTGAAAATATTGACCAGGTGAGGTACACACAGTTATTACAGCATCATCAAAATGCTCAGCAAAATCAGCATTTTTTTCTTCTTGCGAAACGCTGGCAGTTCACTTTTCAGCTCGTACATTTATGACAGGGTTTTGCCTTTTAAGAGTCAGTGAGCCTCTGCATGAAACAGAGGCTGTACATCCTCTGTGCCCAGCTCCACACTTGAAAAAAAAACAACCTTGAATTCATAGCAGTATGCTAGCACTTTCCACTGCTTCACATAGTGAAAGTAAATTCATGCTGTTAGCTGCTGATGTCTCTTTTTGTGTAAATGATATTCTGTATCCTATTTGATACAATAACATCTATTTTTTTCTTTCTTTCTCTCTTTTTTTTTTGGGGGGGGGGGTTCATAGTTTATTTATTTATTTATTGAAAAGTACAAGTACAAACATAATGACTGTCATAAATACAGTACAACACACGCAACTTCAAAATTGTGCAAAACTATAAAATAAGCCAAAACAGAGGCATACCACATGTAAAATCAGCACAACATGATAGACTGCAGCACTCTCCTCAATACCTATACAATACACAATGACCCTCATGACAAATGTTTATCTTGCTACCAGGCTATCTAGAAAACTACCCTAACTTTGACTAAATTTAGAAACAGACTCTTGCAACTTAGCTAACATTAGTTTATACAAAGCTGTAAAACTCATTATACAACATCCTTTTAACCTGGTGCGGTTGCATTCTTTGTGTCTGACCAGCTAGCTGTGCTTCTGGCTTGTTTCTGGCTTGTTCCATCTGTGCTGACCCTCTAGCTGCTACTGTAGGCACACACCAGGCTCGACATCCCTGGTGAGTCGGTACAGTCAGCTGCTGCCAATGCCGAACCCTGGTGGCGAAAACTCAGCTTGTCTGAGTCGAGGTATGTTGAACCCCTAGGGGTCTCTGGACCATCCACTGCTACCAGGCCCATCTCCAGTCATCTTGACTATATCTTGCCGCTGGGTACATATGGGGCTGGTCAAGAGAGTGAGGTTGACGCTGTGCAACTCTCCCTCACTGTAATTCAAAGTTCTTTGTGCAAGTCCTGTGGTGATGGGCAATCTGACAAGCTCCTGATATTTGGTGACTTCAAAGCCAGAGTTGGAAAAGACCATCAGTCATGGAATGGAGTCATAGGTGCACATGGCATTAGAAAATGTAACAGCAACGGTCTTCTGCCGCTGAAAACATGCTCCGAGTTCGACCTGCTCATCACCAACATGATATCCACATTCACTCCACTGGCACTTGATCGACTACATCATTGTGAGGAGAAGGGACCGGCACAATGTCAAGGTGACCAAGGCTATGTGCAGTGCTGAATGTTGGACTGACCACCGTCTCATCATTTCCAAACTTAACCTCCAGATCAAGTCTCCCAGACACCCCCAAGGAAAAAGATGTGTCAAGCGTCTTAACATCATTCGCCTACAACAGGAACACACGAGACTGGCCTTTGTTTCGGCTCTAGAACATCGTTTAAAGCCTCTAAGCTTTGAGCATACAGATGCTGAGGCAGACTGGACTGCCCTCAAGACCCTGCTGCATTCTACAGCCCTTGAATCACTTGGTGTCCCCAGATGTATACATTAAGATTGATTTGATAAGAACAATGCAGAAATCCAAGCACTCCTTGATGAAAAACATCACCTGCGTAAGGTGTACCTGAATGACAGCAGCTCAAACTTAAAGAACTGCCTCCCTCAACATTTGCAGGGTTGTCCAGCAGAGACTTAGAGTCATGAAAGACATCTGGCTGTGTGCAAAAGCGGAGGAGATTCAGTCCTACGCTGACAGTAATAACACCAAGTGCTTCTATGATATACTCAAGCAAGTCTATGGTCCGAAACACTCAGGAACTTCACCTCTCCTGAATGCAGATGGAACAACACTCCTCACAGAGAAGGACAAAATACTTTCAAGGTGGGCTGAACACTTCAGCGTAGTCCTCAACCAGCCATCGTGCATAAATGAGGAGGCAATGGTGAGACTGCCCCAAGCTGAAATAAACCAATCCCTTGCTGTTCCACCTTCCACTGAGGAAACCAGGAAAGCTATAAGCCTCCTCTCACCAGGCAAGGCTAAGGGTCTGATGCCATCCCAGCAGAAATCTACAAGGCTGGAGGACCTTGCTTGGTCGAGAAACTGACCCACCTCTTCTAGTCTCTGTGGAAATTAGAAGCTGTTCCCCAGGAGTTTAAGGATGCCTCTGTAATCAATCTTTACAAGAGCAAAGGCAATCGGTAAGCCTGTGACAACCACAGAGGCATCTCCCTATTATCAGCTGCTGGCAAAATCTTGGCAAGAATCCTTTTGAACCGTCTCATTGTCCACCTAGACCAGGGTCTGCTGACTGAGAGTCAGTGTGGTTTCAAGGAAGACCTCAGAAGCATTGACATGGTATTTACTGCCTGGTAGCTAAAGCAGAAATGCCAAGAACAAAATGCTGATCAATATATGGCATTCATTGATTTAATAAAAGCATCTGACACTATCAGCTGGGATGGCCTATGAAAGATTATGGCCAAGTACAGGTGTCCAGACAAGTTCGTCGGCATAGTATGCAAACTCCACAATGGCATGATGGCCAGCGTCAGAGACCAGCAAGAACTCTCCAATCACAAATAGAGTGCAACAAGGCTGCGTCCTAGTGCCAGCACTCTTCAGCATGGTATTTTCAGCAAGATTCATTCCAGAACAACAACACTGGGATTAGCTTCATCTACCGTTATGATGGTGGGCTATTCAATCTGCAAAGGATGCAAGCTAAAATCAAAGTGGAAGAAGTCACTATTTGAGAACTTTTGTTTGCTGATGACTGTGCTCTGGCCACTGGCTCAAGTGAAGAACTACAGGTCAGTATGGACCACTTCTCCTCAGCTTTCAACAACTTTGACCTAACAATCAGCACAAAGAAGACTGAAGCCAACCTGCTCCTGGGAAACCCTACACTGACCCCACCATCTTTGTGAACGACCAAAAGCTTTCAGGTGTTGACAAGTTCACTTATGTTTGAAGTACTCTGTTTCGTGCTGTGCACATAGATGATGAAGTTAACATCACGATTGTCAAGCCACCCAACATTAGAGACAATAGGCCTCTTACAGAAACCTTATGCACGAACAGATTCATTTTTAAATGGCTTGTGCAAGCAATTTCAGAGAACTTGCCACATTCACCAGTCTTCTTGTGTTTAGAATTCTCTCTTACGCAGGAATGAAATTTATGAGTGATTCAGATCTGTCCTATGAGTCATGTGCAATTAATATGTCTTTGTCCATAGGTACAACACTTTGTTTTACACTAATGGATCATATATATATATATTTTTTTTTACCTTGATGGAGTTTAGAGTTTGAATACATAGATATATTTCAGAATGCATGATCATGTTGAGAAGATCTTGTTTGACTGTGGTATTTGGCTGTTACACTGGAATTCAAAATGTAATTCAAAATTGACTAACATAATGCCATTATTGACATTAAATTGGCTATTGAAACAATTGCATAATACAGTTGAATAATAATTGTATTAAACCAACATTTAAAAGTGACCGTGCAACATCGTCTGTTATAGCACAGGTTCTCCCATCCTTCTCCATAACGGAGACTTCCTCCTAATTGTTCAATATCTGGAAGCTTCAAAAAAAATCTTTCGCTTTCATCCCATCGTGGATTATACCAAATGGAATGTATGCTACTCCTTAATTGGAGGTATTTCCAGAAATGCCTTCATTCTGTTAAATATAGGCTAACATTCGTTCAGTCCCTGCTATGAATGGAGTGCTTCATCTTCACATAGGCTACCTGTTGTGGTGAAAGTTTTTCATATACCATGAATTCCAACATACTGTTTTTCACATTCTATAAGTGAAGGATCTCTTCATAATGACATGTTTATACTGAGACAGTTATCTGATGCACTTTTCTCAAAATCTCCCATGAGTGCTGAAATATTGAACATCTATAAATCGAAAAGGAGAGGTGAGAGATTTCTTTATCTCCATCCAAACCAGATGAGCACCACTTTCTACTGACCACTGTTTGCATAATTTGACAATTTCAGATGCAATGTTGTACAATTCATCTAGCCCTCCTCTCATTCTTGTGGTAAACAGTTTTCTTTTTTTGTTTTATTTAAGACTCATTCTTGATTTCTTCCCATTTCACATGCAATTCCTAACCAGCTGATTATACAGTTTGAATAGTAAAACAAATATCTGAAGGAACGATCATTGGAATATAGTTAATCTTACTGTCACTTGGTTTGATTTTATTAATTTTGTAGAGAGAGATTCAACATTTTCCATTTGGCAAAGCTAGTCATATAATTTTGGAGCACTGGGGCTATATTCATTTGTACAATGTCCTGTAAATCAGAAAATGCTCAAAAAATTCTTCAGGGTCAGTTTCAGTTAATGTATTAAATGCAAGGTCCTGAAACAAGAAGTATTTAGTTTCCACCTATTCATTCTAACTTCACTTGACTTGAATAACCAAATTAGGTCTGCCAGGGCATGATCAGATGAGGCTCACCCCAATCTTACGATCACCCACTGACACAACCATGTCCCCAGAAACAACAGAACAGTCTATCCTAGAGTATGACGTACGCAAATGACTTCTGTAAAAACAAGGTATACTTCAGCTATAGCTAATCTATCACTAAGCAATCCAGTTAGTCTTCTGCAATTTCTCCAATCATCTTTTTAAGTATATGAAAAAAAGTTACTGTCATCATATATGAGCTCTCATGCCATTAATTGTGACCTCTAAAAATAGCATCCTACACTCATTGTTCTTTGCTGTAGCACTACCAAATTCAGCTGCTTATGTACTAATTTTGCTTATTTATTGAATGAATTACGAAACATATGCCCCACATGCCACATGCATCTAATACCAAGAAAACTTCAGAGACTGTTTTATTATTTGTTCACCAGAAACTTGATTTGATTCCATGGTGCATACTGATCCCATACTGCAGTACAGCTGAGCACATTTTCCCCACACAGTTGGATTGTATGATGGAATCTAAGGGGACTAGAATTGTTTCCTTATCAACGGCTCCAGATGCATAACTATAAAAGTTATTTCAACATTATGTAGTCAAAACTTAGAATTTCTGTCAGTTCAGTTTTTGCCCTTGGCCTTAGAGTTCTCATCAGTAGCAGTTGTGGATTTTTGCAAGAGTACTCAAAGCTAAGCTTGAGAAACATTGCTGTTAGCTCTCTCTCATTTGGGCCATTTAGACACATCACTCATAATGAGAGCGGTTCAGACTAGTTCTAGTTCTGTTGTTTCGGTGCATACACTCACTGCTCATAATGATGAACTGTGTAAGTTGGCCAGATACAATGTGGAGACAGGCACAGAGAAAACTAAGATTGGAAGCCCAGCTAAACCACCAGGATTAATGTCATAGATGCTAGCAACACCAAGACATATTTTGGGGAAAGATCATTCAAAGCTTTAAGATAAATCATTACATTTTAAAAATCAGTATTACAAAAATTGGAGGCTAGTGAGATTATGCAAGGATGGGGTATCTGTTTTTTCCACTCCTGGTTAAGATTCTTACAAATATATTTTGAGCTAGCTACAGGCCAAGCAGGGTAAGACTGCTCAACTGTACAAATATAACTGAGTTACACAAATTTCAGTGTAAAGACATAAAGATATTAACTAACAGTGAGGACACAAGATCTCTGGAGACAATGAGGCTTACAAATAAGGTTTTAATCATGAATGACCCAAAGGTTTTGAAAAGAGGGTTGACACTAGCCTGACCCAATCGCTTGGTTTAGCTGACAAGTCAAACCTTATGGCATCACACTAAATGAAGTATTGTATTTGTGTATGATATGGTCACAAGGTGGCATAAAAATGAAAAACAAAACTGGGCTCAGACTACACCCCTGAAGGACACTGCATAGAATAGGGGTAGAGCAAAAAGCAAACTTACCAACTGAGTGTGAGAATTGTGTGCCTCTGAGATTGGATCAAAATCAATTAAGAGCATTGCTCCTCATAACAAACCAGTTTCTCTCACCCAAAATGCAAAGATGTTTAGTTTATAAACAGCTTTAGGATCTGAAAGAACCAATACAGAGCAGGCACTCTCATTTCAATTTAAAAGGAGGTTCTTAATTACTCTCAGTAAGACAGTGTCTGTGCTATGTCATGAGTAATAAACAGATTAAAATTTCACAAACAGGATATCTGTATTCAAGGAATAAACTGCTAACTGCTTTTATTACTTTCTCAAGAATATTTTACAGCTCTCACATCTTGTTTCTTTAATTACACCATTAAACATGCCATTCATTTACGTTCAGCTATTCAACATTTCTTTCTTAAGGGACAAATATAATCATGGACCCAACAGGTATTTTGGGTAGTGAAATTCTGAAATTCATTATTACTGGGAAAAATAATAACTCTGCTGGACCTTTTTCTGTTGACTGCTACAATATGCCTAAGAAACATAAACATATCTGTAACACCTGTTTTATTTTTATTTATTCTCTAAACAAATACTCATTTGTTGGTTCATTATCTCTCTTTTTTTTTGTTACTTTTGAAATTTTCTTGCACTTGGTGAACATGTGACCTCATTTTCTATTGCTTCTTTAGTTTATATAAATTAGGGGTGTTTATCAGCCCTCTTTCCAAAAAAAAGTATATGAAGTATATGAAAAGTATATCAAGTATGACAGAGCAGACAGAAGTAAATGACATTGCTGCCTCCATTGCTCTGACTGCTAAAAGATCCCTGCATACTTCCTCAGTACAAAGTCTTCTACAATACAAACAAGATGCACTTCCTCCTTGTCATTAACAAACCAGAAATAAAATAAAAATGTATTCCACTAAATATACTACTAAATATATGAGAGAGTGACATACACTCTTACACAATTTGAATGCAGCAAATGTGAAAAAATGAATTTGTCTCCTACAGAGACTGCAACCAATTTGTCACTGTTTTTCTTCTTACAACATGCCTAGGGAGTTGTATTCATAGATTTGTATGTAATTTTCCATTCTTTTTTCTTTCTCATTGTCTCACTGATTCCCTCTCTTTTTCTTACTCTGCACTGACACATTCACACCTCCCTGAACACTCTCCAGCTCTGCCCGACTACAGCCTTTATTATATTTATTTTATTCTGTAATTAAAAAATCTAGAAAGAGTGTTAAAATCTGGGCTGTAGCCACACAGATGGCAAATGTGCACTACACTGAATAACAGGTGTGTTAAGAAAACAAGGCAGTAGAAAAAAGAAGAAATAACTTAATAAGTGAAGCTGCACACCAAATGTTTGGCTAATTCCCACCATGTAGCTCTTCAATGTGCATCCACGTGAAGATTCAGATCACCACATCTCCAACACACAGAGACAAATACAGACCTCATCTCTCTCTCTCTCTCTCTCTCTCTCTCTCTCTCTGACAACGTTCAAGTAACATTTGGTCTTTAAAATCATCTAAACCATACAGGCTTTCATTGTGGTGGGAAACACCACAGAAGAAACTGACGCTGGTATATTATTATCTGTTGTTATTCCTCCTGCCACACTGACTCAAAACAACAGTTAGATCCTATCATAGACTATGAAATATTAATAACATAATATCACGTACTTATATTTCTACAAGAAATGAGTTCTTACAGATCATACAGCATCCACAATATGCGCGCTGTATGCTTTTTATGTTTCTCAATTTATAATTTATGTTGAGCTCATACACATGGATGTAAAATGGTGTAAAGTGCTGTTCTACCAAAATCCTCCTCAAGAAAAATGTTAAGTGCTTTTACCTCTAGTTGATTCTCAGTCCCGATTTAAGACAGATGAGGTGTTCATGTAACAGCATAGAAATTTCCCCTGGTCCGTGGGAGGAGTAAGGGCCCTTGGAAATAATGCATTAAGGGATAATGAATTAAAACTGCGCTGCAGTAACCTGCAGGAAAGATCCAAGCCCACAATGGAGCAGAGGATGTCATGGCTTTTGCTGTTGCATTCTGAACTCACATGGAGGCTCCAAATCAATATGCTTTTTGTTTTTTTTGTTTGTTTGTTTGTTTTTTAGGTGGCACTAAATTGTTAGTTAATTCCTTTGGTGATTTATTGAAGACCTGTTGTTACAGAAGTGAGCTCTTCTTTTCCTATGAATTTTTAGCTTAAAAATATGTTTTGGTAGTGGGTGGTATGAACACAACAGTTTGACAAGTTTGTTTGACCACTATAGTGACATGTCCGAAGACTGAAACTGACATTTCCACAGAGTCTGACACAGATGCTATGGCTATGGAAAGTCTGGAGTAATTGACAATCATTTGTCATAAGTTAAATTATCATGCTGGACCGAGTGCAAGTTAAGGTGATTATAAATGCAAGTGTTTGCTTGCATTCAAAGTTATTTTCCATTAAAAAGTTAAAGAAGTTAGTTAAAGGCTAACAAGCTGTGATTATCATGTATGATTGCACATGAGTACTGACTGCAATTTTTTAGTTTTTCCTTTTTGAGGGGAGTTCATACTGACATCAAACTCATTAGGGGAGAATATTCGATACAGATATCATGGTAATATTGTTTTGATACATTCAGCAGATTGGACAGGTAACAAGACTATTAACCTCTTTTGATTGAATCTGTTTGGTCTACATGAATGATAAATGGAGTAATGTTTTCTGCTTGGACTACTAGTATTTTGCTAATGATTTTGAGTGGTAGTAACATAAAAAGAGAAGGAAACAGCTTGCAAAGGGTTGAAATATTTTAAAGGTTAAAGTGAAATTAGGGCAGCATTATAGGTGATAGAATAAATAAGATTTTTTAAGCAGATGTTCTTACATATAATGGGGAAATTATAGATAGAAATTGTGTACAGAACTGACCAGACGCCATCAGAACCCTTTATGATTGGACATTTTGTCCAATACTTTTCAAATTATTTTGCTATTAGTTGTAAATCTAATAACCTACATAGATATTTATTTCATTTTGTTAAGTAATTAACAAAGTGGTGATTTCTGATAGATTTTTATACCCCCCCCCCCCCTCCCCGTTAGTGCTCTTGTTATTGATTTCCTTTGATATGTTTGGGTAATGATTATAAAAGGGGTATCATTTCTGTATTCTTTTACAGAAAGGTTTTGTAATCTCCAGCTATTGCCAAGACCTCAATCTGTCACACGCTGTTTGATTATCTTGGTAGAGTGCCAGTTTCTTGAGCTACAGAAGTATCTTATCTGTTTTGTGCAAGGTGAATGACTGTATGAAAGTCATCACCTGTAATATTAGCTGAATTTGAAATATTAATAACAATGCAAAAAATGTATGAAAGAAAGATGAACTATCTTTAGTTTAGCTGTATATATTTCTCACATACTGTAATTGTTAATTGTAGTATTAACGATAAAATAGTATCTTTTGAGGTCAGCTGTGGTTGTTACTATGTGTTGTACATTTTTGTTGGGTGCAATACCCTGTTTTTAGAAGTATAGAATATTGTGTATA
This sequence comes from Chanos chanos, assembly GCF_902362185.1. NCBI lineage: Eukaryota > Metazoa > Chordata > Actinopteri > Gonorynchiformes > Chanidae > Chanos > Chanos chanos. The sequence goes on from NC_044497.1 coordinate 37,879,665, forward strand.
TTTTTATGAAGTTTTACTTTCTTATATTACCTATGTTCAATTTTTGGTAAATGTATTTCTGAAGAAGACAAATACCAGGTTTCAGCTTATGGAGGTGATTTTGGTACTTTTTGCAAGTGAACTAGTACCCAGTATTTTCCAGCTAACAAACGATAAGAAAAGGTAAAGGTAAAGGTAATATTGCATGCAAAAAGGCATAATATTATGCATGACTATGCATATCTGGTTACCTTCACAGATCTAAAATCCATGTAGACATGTGGATTTCCTTGGACCTGACATTAGAAGTTACTGATATATTTAAAATTTTTCAAATCTCCCAGTCTTGAAAAGGTTGTCAACTATGACCTTGTGGTTATGGTGATTCCAAATGCATAATTAATTTAACTTTGTTTGTTCCATTGGATGTCCCTAGCATCTCTATAGTACTTTGAATTCATGCCACGTCTCTGTAGTTTGCAACCTAAAACGCCTGGACTTTTTGGATAAGGTCTGAGGTATACATGAGCTAAAAATCCTTTGAATTACAGAGGATGCAAAAATTTCAACAACTGAATGGCATGGGACCTTTATGTGTAACAACTGTCAAGAGTTCATTTTCATTCTCTTGTCTTCTTAGCCATGCATAACCATGCATATGTTCTCTGGGCAGTATGAGTGAACTACTGGGACTATACCATCCAGTCCACCTTGTTTTTGATGGACTTAAGAATACAGACAGTATTGTAGATCATTTTACAAAGGATTTCTGAGCACAGATCTCAGGACATTCTTGGGTTGTTTTGGCCAGACCATGTTGTGTCTCATGTCTGATCTGAGCTTTTCCTTCTTAGCGTTTAGCACTTTAATTAGACACAGTTACACACACTCTAAACATTCTGAATCAAGCGTTTTATTCAATTTCATTACTCCCAGTAGTACACACATGACTTTTATCTGTTTGGTTTTAGATTACATCATGATTGTATTGACTTATTTAATTAGCAAACAGAGTTGTGGCAAGCAGTCTAGCTACTGATGACTGTTTTCTCAATCTGTGTGATGAGTGGCTAATGGCAGCTCTCTGTGTTGGTAATGGTTTGGAGCATATTGCTGATGTTAACCATAACAGCGATGACCCCAAACACACACATTACCCTGCAGCTGTTCTCAATAAATGCATGTTTTTGTGTTTAATTCTGGGTATTTCTTTTGTGTGATGTTGCAGTGAACTTGATACCCGACATCTTGTCAGGTTTTCAAGGCTGTACATTTGCAGGGTCGGAGCTCTTCACATAATCTGTGAAAACCAAAAAGTCTGTGATCCCTCCCTTACCAATTCTGACAGGAGCTGTAACACCCCAAAGCCACAAAGAGCTCTGTGATATCCCAGAGACAAGCAGTGCTATAACAGCACCATTTTCTGCTACTAATAGCACACAATTTTATCCAATCTTAACCCTACAGTTCTTCTGACTAAACTTGAAACCAGTTTCAGCAGCACCCATCCTAATGTAAACTTCAAAGGCTAATAGAGAGGATATAGTGCATAATTTGATATTTGATATTCAGCTCGAAAACATTCCTTTGTCATGATGGGGGAAAATGAGCTGATTCTGGGCTATATGTATGTTGATCTTTATAAGCTATGTAATCACTACAGAGGACTGTTTCATAATTTTGGTATACTCATTTCAGCACAATTACAGTCTTTGTCAGCGGCAGGATCTCAGAGTGTGACACTCTGCTTTGATCTGCTTCATAACCGAAACACTGCCACTTGCTTTAATGTAATTCAGTGTATCTTATCATAAAGGAAAATGAGTAAAATGACTCAATATTTCTGTTTTTTTTTTCTTTTGAACAGAACACCTTCTGTAATTACACCTCTCTCTCTCTCTCTCTCTCTCTTTGTTTGGGTGTGTGTGTGTGTGTGTGTGTGACGTGATTATCCTCAGAACAGTAGTATGGTCAACATCTCCACTACAATCACATACAGCTTTGTTTTTTCCATCTCTGTTCACAATTACACTCTCTCCCAAGAGGCTCAGGATGATATTTTTCTGTGAGTGTGTGTGTGTGTGTATGTGTGTGTGTGTGTGTGTGTGTGTGTGTGTACGTGTTTGTGTTTGTGTGTGTGTGTGTGCGTGTGCACACGCACGTGCGCATGTGTGTGTCTACAGAGGGTTGCCGGATGGCAGCTACAGCAGGTTATTTTCTAGCTAACTTGAAAGACCTGCCTCATTTTGAAGAAACCCACATAGTTTGAGTATGTCTGTGCAAGTCCACTGTTACATTCTCACTTTAAAGAATGCCACTTGGTCTCTATGAACTAGACCATTGTTAAAAAACAAATTAAAAAATACACACTGCTCGCACTTTCAGATTTATGAAGATATGCAAATTCAGACTGGAGACTGGCTCACAGTGGGACTCCACTGAGAGGTTGGACAGAGTGAATGAGGCTGAAAATTGAATGAGAGTAATTTATCATATGATGGTAGTGTACTGTGATGTCTTTGCCGTTTGTTGTATTGATATTTGTATTTTCCCATAGTTTATTGCTATTGTGTCTACACCTCTACAGCATATATCTAGTTCGGGAACAGGTTCCAGGGATAGAAATATACACGTAGTCTCAAAAACAAAGTAGAATTGGTATAGACATGGTTTAACCAACCCCACCCCCCCGACTACACCGCCACCCCTTTAGAGCACCCCTAAATGAACATGTCAAAGATGTGATTTAGCTTCTGTTTGGCATCTCTTTTCTTATTCCTCTATGTGAGTTTTACATATGGAAGGTACATTTGATAGGCCCACTGCAGCTAGAGCATGTTTTCTCTGAGCTGTTTGGAATGGTCAGGAAGTTTTGGATTTAGCCATGTCAACCTTAATAACGTTTTCTGCTCTTCAGACCGTGAGGATGAGAGTTTTCCCAGAGTGTTTATTTATTTATTTATTTAAAGCTTTAAAGCCAGACAGGGATTCAGTGGTGAACCAGTAAAAGGGCTTATGTTTCAAACTGAGCAGCTGTTGTATGCACAGGTTTCTGCCTCATAAGCTATTTCTCAAAAATATTTATGTGTTTCTTTATGTTTTCATTCACTCTACCAAGCTGTGAACTCATCTGCTCATCTGTTTTGGGCAGATAGAGACTCTGAAAGAAAATGCAGGTTGAATTTGAGCAGGGGCAGTAATAATGATCTTATTATTTCTGATTCTCTGCTTAAACTTGCAGTGATTGGCCAAACCAGTGAGCATGCAAATCCAGCATGTTATTAATCTCACCATGGTACATGGGATTAATAAATTATGATTCAATCAGCACATGTTGCAGCAATGCATGATCACATTTATTCACATGGTGCTACAGAATTTGCATATGCACAGTCCATATTCAGGATAAAGGAAAGATTTCACACATTTGTAAACAAAACATTAATACGGAAAATAATATTAATGTCATTGTGGACAGATGATAGTATTTTATTGTGATTATATCCAAATACTCTGACTCAGTCATGAGTTGGGATTAGAGGTGGTGCATAATTACATATTTTCATGTGTTCAGTAGACATAGAAAACTGTACAGCACCATTATCTCTGTCTCTGTATGGAAATCTGTGTATACAAATTAATAGAAACACCAAAAAGTGTATAAATATGACTCACTATCTGAACCACATATCCTAATTAGCGTCGCGGGAGGTGCTGGAGCCTGTCCCAGTGCTCATAGGACAAAAGGCAGGGTAACACCCTGGACAGGTCGCCAGTCCATTGCAGGACAGACACACTCACTCCTAGGGGCAATTTATTTTCTCTAATTTGTCTAATCTGCATGTCTTTGGACTGTGGGAGGAAACAGAGCTCCCAGAGGAAACCCACACAAACACAGAAAGGACCATGGCCGCCTGGGAATCGAACCCAAGAGCATCTTGCTGCAAGGTGACAGCGCTACCCACTGCACCAACGTGCCACCCTGTATAAACACTGGTTTGTAAATAATTAATTTTGCCAGTCATTGCATTCAGAACTCACTCACTCACTCTCTCTCTCTCTAAGCTGCTTATCCTAATCAGGGTCGCGGCGGGTGCTGGAGCCTATCCCAGCGCTCATAGGGCAAAAGGCAGAGAAACACCCTGGACAGGTCGCCAGTCCATCGCAGGGCAGACACAAAGACAAATATACACATTTACACCTAGGGGCAATTTAGTGTCTCCAATTCACCTAACCTGCATGTCTTTGGGCTGTGGGAGGAAACCAGAGCTCCCGGAAGAAACCCACACAAATACAGAAAGGACTGCGGCTGCCCAGGAATCGAACCCAAGACCTTTTTGCTGTGAGGCAACAGTGCTACCCACTGCACCAACGTGCCACCCTGTATAAACATTGGTCCGCAAATAATTAATTTTGCCAGTCATTGCATTCAGAGTTGTTACAGTCTTTCTTAGTATAGTGGTTTTCAAATGATAGTCTATTTCTAGTGTAACACTGGACCATTCTTCAAGTACTAAATGCCCCAGTCCTTTAACAGATGTAGATAGTAGAAATCTACTCCATAATCTACAGCTCACAATTTCTGACAAATGGTCAGTTGTATTTTGGTAACTGTCAAACCCATGGAAGTGGTTTGACTTTGTCCTTGTGTTGGTAAAGCCATTCTTGAATCCTTTTGGTTGTGTGTTTTAGGGTGCTATTTTCTAGGAATATGGGAAAATCTATAGCAAACAATATGGATCATAGAATGTAACTCATTACATAAAATGGCTCTGGGTTCTTTGGTCCTAATTTCATCATTCAAAATAATGACACTGGAACCAGTGACTCACGTAAAATAGATCCCTGTATCACAGCAGACCCATCACCACGTTTAACTGTTATTAGGCAGCGCATGTGCTTGAGGTATCCTTCAACTTTCTCTAAATATAAATCCATCTAGATAGAGAAAAAAGATTCAAGAATGACTCATCTTTTACACAGACCATATTACTATCTTTCATTTGTCAGAGATCCAGTTTTTGGACTCATTTTTTATTAAGAACCGGGAGCCCATTAACCAAGGTAAATTCCTTTTGTATAGCTGAATGGGAGTATACAGTACTCAGTATGTGGTTTATTTATGTAGTTTTTGTTAAACTAGGTTACAGAGATGTAGACTCAAGCCATTTTTAGGCTGTTCTGTGTTTTTAGCAACTGCCTTGTGAAGTGTCTGCATATCCCTGTTCTATTTGCAGTCACTGATCCTCTTTCCTGATGCAACTATTTCTTGTTGCATGTTGCAATGATGTTAAATGCTGTTCCTCTTGACAAATTAAGTAATTTTTCCATTTCTGTGACTAAAGCAGTGGTAACTCAGGAACCATGTTTATGACTTCTCTGAAAACCTCACCAGAGAACCAGGCAGAGACGCACGGAGAGGAAGAAGACTGTTATTTATTGATTACAGCATGCAGAATGGTGTGGTACATGTACATTTAGCTGTATCATATTTCTTAATTTTTGGTAAAATATATTGTCACTTTGGCCTAGTTTACCCAAATATGAGCCATCTGTCATTAATGTCTTTGCTCTTCGCTGGGAGCATATGCATTTGCACTGGAATACATTTCAGCGGCGGCCTAAAGGAAATGAAGACCAAGCAACTGCTCTGCTGTGACAAACATGACACAGTACTTCAGAAAGTCAGAAAGTATATGATGGTCTAAAGGCTTTTCTTTTTGTTTTTGTTTGTTCGTTTTGTTTTGTTTTGTTTTTTGTTTTTTGCTTCGCTTTGTTTTGTTTTTTTGAATACAGAATTACACAATATGAAGTATAGTACAGCAACGCATCACAGTAAAAAAACAAAACATCATTCTTTGTATATATGTATTTACGAATTCTACAAATATATAGGATGAGAAACAAGACAGACAAGACATGATAGGACAAGACAGACAAGACCAGACAAACCGGGCTGATGGGACAAAATACACATTGTGTTTTTTATTTATTTATTTATTTTTTGTAGGTTTGTTAGAACAAAACAAAAAAGAGGGAAAAAAAAGTTTAAAAAATAAGTAAAAATAAAAGTTGAAAAGGATAGTAATACTTAATTATTTAATTACAGTTAAGTTAGGGGGCATTTGTGGAAAGAGGAATCAGCATTGAAGGTATTGTAGGGATTTAATGTTGTTTTTCAAGGATGCGGTAAGTTTTTCTAGATTTGAATGGTCTGTTAGTAGATTGAGCCAACAGGCTATGGACACCTTGGTTCTGTCTTTCCAGTTCAGTAATCTGGTCTTTTTGGCAATGGTTAGTGAAAGAATGGTTTGAGATGTTTGGGTGTTTGTAATGTAGAGACATCGCCAAGTAATGCAATGTTGGGGCTTAAGGGAATGCTTAGGCTAAGGATCTCAGATACCCTGCTCATGACCTCCGACCAAAAGTTTTGGACGTGTGGGCAGAGCCAGAGGGCATGGAAGTAATCATCTGTTGAGGTTGAGCAATATGAACATGTATTAGTTTGGCTAAAGCCCATGCAGTAAAGTTTGTGTGTACTAATCTGGGTTCCATGCAGGACTGTTTTTTTGGGGGTTTTGGAATTGCGTATCATAGAAATGTGTTATTGCATATGCTTTGCCCATTAATATCTGTTGGTGGGTTATTTATGTCTGTGGTCTTTTTGTCTGTAGGGATTGACATTGTGCTGTCTTCAGATGCAAGGAGTTTGTATATTTGGGATAACATTTTTTGAGGTTTAAGTGACAGCAACTTTAAATGGGGGCGGCTGTGATTATTAAAATTTCTAGTCTCGATTTTTTTTTCTTTATGACTTCTTTTAACTGGATATACTGGAAGTAGCAGTGGTCCGGTATGTCATATTTCTTTTGGATGTGGTCGAAGGTCATGAGCAAGCCATCACTGAGTAACTGTCCCAGGCTGGTTACTCCTCTTTCATTCCAGGTTAAGAAAGAAGGGGTTTGTTATTGATTAAAAACATGGGTTAATGCCATAATGGAGCACGGATAGATGATGAGAGGCTGCAATGGAGAATTTCATTTGACTTCCACCAAACGGTTAGAATGGTGCTGATAGTGTTGTTGTTTTTGTAACGGGTGTGAATTCTTATGGATTTATCTATAAATGGGAAATTTTTGATGCTCAATTCTTGAACTAAACTATTTTCGATTTCTAGCCAAGGTGGATTGATGTTATTTGTCCAGTGGCGGATGTACAGTAATTGGTGTGAGAGGAAATAGTGGAAGAAATTTGGGGCCCCGAGTCCTCCGTGTTGTTTGAGCTTTTGGAGGGTAGATAGTTTAATTTGCGTTTTGTGTTTTTTCCAGTAGAATCTAGTGACTGCACTATTAAGAGAGCAGAACCAGCCCGAGGGTGGGGTGACTGGGGTCATGGCAAAGAGGTAATTTATTTTTGTGAAGATGTTCATTTAAATACTTGAAATTTGTCCAATTAAAGATAGTGGTCATTTATTCCATCTTTCCAGATTGTCTTTTATTTCTTGTAGTCGGGGGGTATAGTTGAGTTGGAATAATTTGTTTAAATTTGGAGAAACTTGGATTCCAAGGTATGTAACAGATTTTGCTGTTTGTTTAAGGAGGGGGTCCCCAGGTCTGAGGCTCTTTTGGATGTGAGGTCTGGAGTAGGGTACTGGGATGGATTTTGAGTTCCAGGTTTGAGCAGTGGGTATGAGTTCTGGATTCGGGTTCTAAGTTCTGAGCTTGAGCTATGAGTTAGACATTCACCCACAGATCTTTTTAGAAAACAATTTTCACAAGCAGGAGGTTAGTATTGTGCTCTATGCTCAGACACACCTACTACTTTGTACACACAAACCATGAAATGATTCAGAGATAATCAATAATCTTTCTCTGTTCTGTCCATTTCATGGTTAAAGTGGACAATGGTATGATGAGATCTCTCTGTTGTCCTGCACACCTGTGTGACAAAAGTGGGTGATTTAGACATTGTGTGTGTTGTTTTTGTGTGTGCGTGAGTGTGTCTGTGTGTTCGTGTTTTGGAGTCCTGGACCTCATTCAGTGCCTCTGTAATCACATTAAATTCTACTCATATGATAAATGCCACTTTGAGCTGCCCTCTCTGCTGCTCCCCTCATCTTTCACACAGATGAAATGGCACTCCCGGCACAGTTTCTGATTTCTTTTTTAGGCAACTAAGTTCTAAATTTATCTGGGTGTATTAGCCACCCATCGTGATGGCTGCTACCTTTGAGACACTCAGCTTACTGGCCGGAATGATTATTGACAATATCCAGAATTTCCTCAGAGCTTCAAGGCTTGCACCTGCATGACTGCTACAAGGAATCACTGGAACGTTTGATTGGAATAAGACACTGAGTAAGCTTAAGGGTAGTTGGGAAGCCAGACAGAGTCCTCCACTGTGTTTGCCTATTTGACCTTGAGTCCATACTGAAACCCCTGGAATTATAGCTTCTCTTATCTCTGCCTCCTCAGATGGCCAAAGCTGGGATGCTGTCAGCAAGCAGAACAGATGAACACCACCTATATATGCCTATATATTTTGAGCTAAGATGAGTGATTTGGTCTGTTTCCACAGGAACACAGACAAATAATCTTCTTCAGTTTGTGGGTGCAGCATGTAGTGAAACATTTTGAGTCTCTCAAGCATAGTGAACTTACCCAAATGCATCCTTGTCAGCTCTGTATGGGAAAATTCTTTTTCAGTCTGTATAGGTATATTGGTATAACCATTCTCTATGCCTACCACTGCTGTGGGAGCTGACCCCTGATTACCTCATTAACTCACTTACAATCATTCTATTATTATTCCATGATGTACCACATATGGGTACTCAGTATTCTCTGCTCACTTGACCAATTTCTACTGTTCTATAGACATACAAAGAGACACAGGGCACTGAGGTACAGTATATGGGGCTGATGTAAAGACAGACACAAGCGTAGTGAGAGTAGAGGATCAGGGTTGAATCTGAGAATCACTGGGAGTGACTGTGAAGTCAACAATGGGTGTACAGGACCGACTAGAGCTACCATTCTGTGATAAACTGAGGGCTCATTCTTTACAGCCTCATTCAAAACTGCCCATCCTTCGCCAAAGTGCACTATTTATGTACTCACGTCATATCTCTGTGTAGCAATGGTTGCATGTGAGTGAAGCAAACCATCCATACACAGTGAGTGAGGTATTTAGACTAAATGATATCAGATGGAATGGCTGCATCGGTGGTAGAGGGAGCATGTTTACATATGACCTCCACTCCTATCATTGTATCTGCTTTAGTGTTTTTCCATATTGTGGAAAATGATAAATTGTCAAATGTCTCAACACCGACTCCAAATTCTTCTGTCCCATTTCACCCTTTTTCTGTATCTATATCTGTGTCAGCTCTGTAGTATTCTTTCCAGGGATATTAAAACTCACACTCTCGTCCTGGCCTGAAATGCATTACAAGCGCACACTTTCATTCTTGAGATTGATCCACATCAATATTTCAGGGTTCATTTGGATTACCTTGGGCCATTGGTGCTGAATGTCTCACTGTAATTGTCTAATATACCACATTATGAGGTAGTCCTTCCCCGCAGGGACACAGCTAATTTAGTGGCAGAGTTCAGTTGGAGTCGCTTCCTTATTGGCTGTCGGGCAGATGAGGATTTATTATGTAAATATTGAGAATAGAGAGGTTAACCTGCAGGCATGACCAACATACAGATATATGTGTATATATTTAAAGAGAGAGAGAGAATTAGAGAGAGAGTTTGAGAGAGAGAGAGAAATAGAACCTTTTCGTGAACTCTCACAGGACTAAACACATCTGCTTGCTGTGATACCCACACAATTCAACAACAATTTAACATCTAACAATTTTCATTGCATTATTGCTGTTATTTGTCCTTTTAATGAGGCAGAAGTTGAACTGAATCTATAAGGTGTTTAAGAAGTACCCTATGTTCCTTGATTACTTTACTTCTTATATTCAGTTGGCCACAGAGCAATAGGTAATTGCATGTGTTGTGCCTTAAAAGAGGTCTCCAGGACAAATACATATCCACATAATGAAAGAGTATTTCTGTGTATGTTTTGCTGTCTGCTTTGAGGTCTCACTCACAGTGATAAGGGTTCAAATACTTTTCAACATAAGATGAAATCAGTCAGATTTATGTGGCCATTCACATTTAAATGAATCATTTACATTAAATTTAACCATTCACATTTAAGTCAATAGAATGGAGTGTCATGCATGCACTCTCCTACTGGTTAAGCTCTTCTCATGTAACTTTGCATGGATGTCACATTTGACTCTTCAGTGGTGGACTATAAAAAGTAATGCTAAAAGAGGCTGGAGCTCCAATGGGGCTTTCAGCATGTTCCCGCATGAGGTACAAAGATCTCACAACCCAGTCAGCAGCAGTGATAAGTCTGTGACATGCTTTTCTGAAACTTTGGGTCCCATAGCAGGGCTAATGATTAAATCTCATCTCGCGTTGAATGAAAGAAATACAAGAGCATACGGAAGCTGCTGCTGGCCCGAAGTTGGTAACCAATCTAACAGCCAAAGGTTTAATGCATGATTGTCTTATCTGGCATCCTGATGAAAATGTTTATATGGTTGAAAACCTCTTAACTAATCTGACTCCATTTATTATTATTTATAGGCTAAAACTGATCAAGGTCATATTAATAATATTATGCCTCTTTGTGAATTTACTACTTACTCGCCAAGGACTTATCTGCGTTTATGCAATCTGTCAGCAATCTGTTTAGTTCAGGGACTGAAGGATGACCAATCAGTTTAAATCATGGACTGAGGGAATAACCTGTTCAGTATAACTATACTAGTTTAGTTCATGGACTGAAGGACGACCACTCAGTTTAGTCTAGGGACTGAGGGAATAACCTGTTCAGTATATCTATATTACTTTAGTTCTGGGACTGGAGGATGACCACTTAGTTTAGTCTTGTGACTAAGGAAATAACCTTGTCAGTATAACTAATGTGATTAGTCTAGCATGGTCAGTAGCTGGTGTGTTTTAGACTATCACCCAACTCTGCTGTGATCTAGAATTAATCCTGCTTACCTGTTGCCTGATACTCAAACTCCTTGTAACGACTGAAATTAGTAACTTCAAAAGAGGCAATACCACGGATTACCAAGTGACAATTTATTATAATGCCAAGAATAAGCAAATTACTGTATAAATCCAGTGAAATATTCAAACCAAAAAAATACTTGACCAAATTAGAAATAAAAGCATAAAGATGTAATGCAAGTAACAATAATACAAAGTAAAACCAAAACTTAAAGATTTATCATACCTGGCAAGAGTGACTACACACAAGGATATGTGTGGGAGTTTTGTATACAGAAAAAGCTCAATATACAAATTTGACTCTCTCGCTTAAATACCCACCCAGAGCAAAGAACTTACCGACCAAATGGAAATTTGCATGTATAGTTAATTAACACATCTGAGGACCTCAGGAAGGAGATACGATCCTGGAGCCGCCTTTTGTGCCAGCAGGTTGATGTAGCTCCCAGGTTTCTAAAACCTTATAAAAACCTATCATATTGCTTTACCACTGGGACTCTTGTACTCCTCGCACTGAGACTATTAAAATGACACTGATCTCCAGTGTGTTGACATTTTTCATTCATTAAATACATCTTACCCCTAAACCCCAATGTGCTGACATCTATTACTGTAAGAGCAGGATGTGTTGTGTCCTGGAAGCAGGGAGTGGGAATAGCCAGCTAATGGTAGACAAACACTAGGAGACAGAGATACATTAGAACATGCAGTGACTGTTCACAGGTAACACCAGATGTGTATTGCTTACTTCCACGGTTCAACCAGTTTTCAGGAACAAATGGCCTTACAAACAGAGGATTATGGGATGCCTGAAAGGGATGACTGTATTTTTGAGCTTAAGACAAATCTTAGATAAATATACTCAGGACCACAACTGCTGCTAGGCTGCAGGTATAGCACAGCATTCTGGGGAATTCTCCTAGGGCAGCTGTGAATCTGATCGCAGATGTGAATGGAAATAGTTCAGTACCTTGTTTGGCTTTATGATGGTGGTTTGACTGGCTTTAAGACAGTGATTTCATTTGCTTTCCAAAATACGGAACACGTTAAAGTTAAGGGACAGAGCTGTATACATGGACATTGTTGTCAATACATAAAAAAGTTAAAATTTGTATGGATTAAACTTTTCCATTGCTGGCATGCTGCTCTGTATACTAATCCCCCATAAAAGCAGCATTTCATGTGAAGTTCTGTGTATCTACATGTAACACCTGCTTGTTATGAATTTGCGTAACACCTGTTTGTTACGAATCAGTTTGAACTGTGATTTTGCATACAAGGTTAATGCACATTTAGCACATTTAGGTATTCAGATACAAGGTCACAAAACCAGCTCCTTATTCGTTGTGTAGCGGTTTTACCACCCGTTTAGAGGTTCAATTTTTCCAGAGACCTGATCAGGACGTTGAGTATATATTAGTCCAATGGTTGCATCTTTTTTCTCTCATTTCCCTGACTGATGATGAAAGTCTTAGTTGAGAGCTGGACTGCTCAACAGAGTGAGGGTTGCGCTTATTTATGCTATCATTTTTTACAGGCACAGAGATATTTGGTTAGCTCCTTGTTACACAGTATAACCTCAGGGAGTTCCTATTTAAAAATGCATCTTTTGCTAATGGCACAGGAACTGCACTGTTTCCCAGACTGTTAATTCTTTGAAACAATCAAGTGCAAACTGCCATTCCTAAGAAATCATTTCAGGAAACTGGCTCTATAACTGTACTTTATGACAGCACATTTCCTGAAAACACAGATTAAAAGCCCAGTGAAGCATACAGATGCAGTAATATTGCGCTGCTCTACAAACTGTGAGACTGTTTCATCTTCAGAAAGACAATCTTTTTAAATTCAGAGAATCTGAAGGATTTTTTTTTTTCTGTTGAGGAGCCACACAGCTACTGCAGCCTCTATACCGTCTGATCTCTGAGCTTTGTGGTTTTTTTTTTGGTTTTTTTTTGTAAAGAGTCAAAGGGTCAGAGAAGGTTTTGTTGTGCGTCACAGGCTCTTTACAGCAGGTGTGAATCATCTGCCAGTCGGAAGCAATGAAAGAAAGATCCCTTGGATAGTTGCAAAATCAAATCATCAGTAAATGAAAGAATAATCTAAAGGAGAGATCCACTGGATCCCATGTGAAGCAATAATACATTAGAAGGTGCATTATTGTGACTGTTGGCACAATATGATATAGTTGCTAGGTACACTGTGAAACCAGCAATGAGATAACTTCAACTTTGGAACAGATCAGCAGATTTCATTTGGATGATTGTAAAATGCACTAGTGTGTTAATGAGAGGAAAGTTACAAAGTTTTATGGAATGGTAAAAGTAACTTCGCCCAAAAAATTCAAATACTGTTGCTAAGAGAAAATGAACGAAGTATTGTTCAAAACAGCCATTCCACAGAAGATAAAATGTATTTGGTTAATATAAAAAACAATGATATGGACCAGGGGGAGCTAATCCCCAATCTACACTCTTTCTCGCCAATGCCTGTTACATACTGGCCCACGTCTATCCATTTCATAGTCAGAATTTCACACTTTGTCCTCTTAGGCAATGATTTTTGTATTCATCTATTGATTAATGCACAAAAATGATAGGAGTGTGGGAGTTTGTCATTACACATCCTTTTGTAATCAGAAGAATGCCACAAAAATTACTCCTTCATGGATCAACAAGATTCATTATGAGTCAAACACAGAGGAGGTAGTGAAAGGAAAGTTGACATGCCAAAATGTAACCTGTCATATTCTTTAGTTTCATGACAGACAGTTGACTCTCACTGTAGAACATGGTAGAACAATAATTTTGGCTTTTTGGCTTTTAAACTGAGTTTACCATTTTTTACAAAGAAGCAGTCATGCACTAACTTGAACCAAATAATAATAATAATAAATAAATAAATAAATAAATAAATAAGCACATGACAACTAAAGGAAAAAAGATGTGAACTGGAGTGCCTTTACAGGCAAGTCTCTCTGCAGGACTCTTCTGGAGACATTAACCAGATGTGGGAAGGATGACATGGTGGGAAAGACCACCAATTTACTGAGTCTGTTGAGGGGTTCTGTGATATACCTTTGATAAGTCAGATATCCCAGAAGAAATTGTCCAACAACCGTCTGAAGGGAATAATCCAACAGCTCAGTTCAGAGTGCATGTTCATTTAAGGGCTTTTCTGAGCCAACATTATAGTCTCCTTCTTTGGGACAATAGTACTTAAGACTAGCCCCTCAGATCAGCTTATTGTTTTATATCTATAGCCTACGAGGTGTTTACCATTTTAGTATAATCAATATAACCAATCAGTTGTCTATCATCTTTTTCTAAATGACTTTAATCTGAAGTCAGTCTCCAGACTGCTGCATAAGCACAGAACACACTAGCCAATTTGAAAAGAAATGCTGGATTCCGACTGCAGTAGACATCTCTCCTCCACTGTAAATAATTACAGCTGCTCATTTTAGTCTTATTCTACGGGTTCTGAAAAACCTCAGTTGATCCACTTTAATAGGTAATATTTAGACATTTTACTCAAAATTTCTAATTTTAACCATGTTATTGACTATTTCCTTTTGCCCGTCTTTATATTTCTATTTATATATCCACATTTTTTTCTCATCCTTTATAAACAATGAAAACAAATTTTTCTTGCATGTTTCAAATTTTTCAAAGGAGTGAACATATGAAATTCAAGAGTAGCTTGCTCTTTGTTCCCTGTGCTTGTATGCTCTTCATCTGGAGGGTACATATATTCATTTTATCAAAATTGGTATAATTATTCAAGAGAGGCTGCAGTCTTAGAAGCTGAAGGCTTTGAGTCCTCTCAGTCATTACTGTTCTCTCACAATGATGTCATCAGAGGTAATGTATTTGTCACAAGCACTCCTATAACGAGGGGCAAAGAATGACAACTTGTGTCTATAAGGTATTTGTGGGGACACTGACATCACTTCATTCAAACCATTTTTATCAGTTGTGAGCGAAAACATCTATCCCACATGTATACAGTTGTCTATCAAAGTATTGCCCTTTGCCCAGTATTTAACATTTGCCTAAGCTAGAATGAGCAACTCGGAGCCACTGTTCCGCATCTTTGGGGTTTTTTTTATTTGTTTGTTTTCTTTTGTTTGTTTTTTTCCCACTCAAAGTAAAGTCCAGAATACAGATGTCAGAGATATAAAAGATCATTCTGTATTAGGGGAATTCATTCTCCTTTTCTGAGAGGCCAGTAATTCTCCTGCTGATAAATCATTTAGTGGAAATGATTTTTAAAAAAGAGAAAGGAGTGGCATCTAGTCTTATCTGAGCTAATGAAATGGTTGTTCCATTTGCACATGCCATGTAACTGTCACTTACTTATGGAAGTTGAGTCCTGACATTCCTAAGCATGGAGACAAACTCAACAAAGACCTGAAGAAGATTGTACGGATAAAAAAGGGTTAAAAATAGCAGTTGGGATACCACAAACATCACTTTCTCTCCCCCATGCCTTCATCAATTTACAACAGTCTTTCTGATCTGTGGAAATGTGCTCTGGAGGAGGACTGTGGAGTGAGCTAGTAGGATCTGATGGGTTTGAATACGGTATAAAGGGAGTGCTGAGTAGCTATATTAAATCTTATTTGGCATTTAACAACTTTGTTTACTTATACATACCCTTTGAATTTAATCTTAAGAGACTTTGTGCCAAGATGTACTGTGCAGTGCTGTAATACTCAGCCTTTTGCCAAATGCTGTAATAAATTTAATAAACAGATGGCACAGAAGCTGGGGTTTGGTCCAAGAGAAGGAGTGTGAGGGAAGTCCCAGTATCAGCATAATCATAGCATGAAGGATAGGTGTAATGTTACTGTAATCACAGTGGTAGCCTAATTTTAGCAGCTAATGTTTACATAGTCACCATTTTAGCAGAGACAGTGTGTAACACAGTTAGTAATTTCTTCAGAAGAGCCAAAGCATTAGTAGTTATACTGTTCTGTCATCATAGTATTGGCACATTCTATTGTTCTCAATCTGACATTGTTAATCTCCTGCCTTATAAAATGGCGTGGCCCCTCAGCACAGAAGAGTTATGTCAACAGGCGCCTCTCAGTATCACATTACTGTAAATGACAACGTGTAAAAGATAAGCCCTGTAAAGAGAGCATTTACAACACACCATGATTGATTTAATCAGAAATGGTGTAGTTCGTTCTACATGGATGTCTACAATGAATTACGGTCTTTGGACTTATTTTTCTAGCAGTATTTGTGGGAACAGATGAGCATATTTTTGTTGTGTTCAATCTTATTCTGTGTGTCCTGTTTTTCTCTTCCAACCGCTGAAACACGATAAGATTCAATTTTTATATTTCATTTTCATATGTAGCAATGTCTTGATGGGAAAATTCCTGTCATTTCCCTTGGTTTGTGAATGGCCTCCTGAAACCAGTTTAAATGCCACACTGTGTTCACCCTCTCCATGGTTGCCACATTCAGTTAGTCGCCGTGAGGTGATCCTCATTCTCATGTACTGCGGCGTGTTCATGGTTGTGAAACAGGTTATGCCCGCACTGTGGAGCTAATGTGAGCTTTTAGAAGGAAACTGGAGAGATTAATGCTAGCAAATGACATACTCTGTCACTCTTTGCTCTTTAGCTGCCTGCTCTGGGCAGGGCAGGAAAAATGAGACTGGCTGTGGTTTCCTCAGGGAATTAAGGACTGCTTACACGCAGATTGCCTGAAGGGTTGCTGACGGAGGGGGTACGTGAGTGAAAGTGGTGGGTAGTGAGGGGTTCAGGGAGTGAGGAAAAAAAAAAAAAACTCAGCATGTCAACATACACACATGTTTGATCCATCACAGTGTGGGCTGATTTATTTAACAACCAAACACACTTCAGTCTAACGTTACATGTGAGTCCCAGAGAACTAAGAGAGTCGATACTGTGGTTATTACCAGTTGCTCTTTATTACAGTTGTTCCTCGTTGAAGCACTGTCGCACTTTTAATGGAAACCACAGGTAGTCTCATTTGTTTATGACCAAGTGGACATATACTCCCAATGATCTGACCATAAATCCCAAAACAGTATCATCAGATTCAACAATCAAATATAAACTACCTTCACATTTTCACAGTAAAAAGAAATTATACAGTTGTAAGACTGGGAGATGACTTATGTAATCGGTGAGACATTTCGTTTAAGGTCATCTGTGTGCTGATCTCCATGATTCATCTGGCCTCATTTATTATGCATTTCAAATCATTATTTGTGAGGTTCTGCATAGACTGCTTAGACCTACATGATCAGAAGAGCATGATAACCAGGCTACCTAGTGCTTTGCAACCTGCTTATAATTCTGTATGTCGATTTCCAGATGTACACAAAGCTTTTTCCAGTCAGCTTCTCGAACAATCTATCCTCTTGCACCTCAACAGTCTTTAAAGTTGATTAATCCATTCCCATATTTAGCACAAAAAATAGGCACAGACACTATTACATTTTCTGTATCGGCTCAGAGCCAGAGATAATGAGGACACGTGTGAAATCTTAGGCATTGTTAGTTTTTCACTGTTTTAAGTGTGTGGGCACAATTACAGACACCTCAATGAGCCACTAATGGCCTGATTTTGCATGCACTAAAACACCAATAATCTTTTATTAAATCATACCATAACAGTATTTAATGAAGTCATTTTGGTGATTGCTTAAATCATTGATAATGGAAAGACTGCATCAACACATGGGCGATTACAATTCACATTAAGGTGAAATATGTGCAGATAGTTGGTTGGGAAAAACTAGATGCCAATAACTAATGTAATAACCTATTAAATTAAACCTGTCACATCCTGAATGGAATATATGCGCTATCTGAAGGAGCAACTAGGATAATCACAGTAGAGCTGAGTTATTTGACTCAGGGGCTTCTATCCAAGGGGCTTCTACGGTCTAATTTCTCTTTCCAGGGTGTGCTGATGGTACTACATTTTGATAATGTGATGTTCATTTTTCACTGTAGGTTGCTGACATGTCTCCCCACTCAGAAATATATCAGGAGAATACAAAACAATTGTATGATTGCTCATTTAAACTCTTCTGCCTGGTGAAAGTGTGGCCTCCCTCTGAGAGTAAATGCTATGTCCATATCTGAGTAATCTTGTAATTATGGTAATCTGGGCCAAGAAAATGCCAGCAGGTGGAGGAACACAACATTACGTGACTGTTTTACTAGGTACTGTTTTTCCACATGTCTTATTCTGTTAATGCATGTCCATGTACATACCACTTGTGTTTTCCCAGAGTCCTGCAGCTTCACATACAAAACTCAATAATGACCTCAGAGCCGATGAGTCCTCGGTTTACAACTAACAGTGATTTGTTTCAGAACGGTAAAGTAACAAAGCCAGTCGTGTGTGTCTGATGGAGGTTCATTTCAAGCACAAACTGGACCCACAGAGAATACAGTTTTCATGGAAGACTATGTCAGTCTGTGAGAACAGCTAATTTTGTTTATTATTTTAAGAGATTTTGCAATGTAAAACATCAACTCCAGATGCATATTCACTCAGTAACCCCATATAAGCTGCTCAGGACCCCAACAGGACCTCTCTAAAAGTGGTTGAGTTTTGACAGGAACAACTCGCTTTAATTTGTATGCCATTTGAAATTTTGTGAGAATCGTACTTCATCTCAACTTTAGCTATAACAACATTATCTGTTATATACAAACCAGCAACGACAGAGAAAAGCATAATTACTAACAGAGAGGCGCTAAAATTACTGTGATTAAAGGGGTCTTAATTCTTGTATGAAAGAAATGGCTCTTTGAAAAGCTGGACCCTTGTGCCTCAGGTGAGGTTATGTAACCTATGTGTGACATTACAGTGCTAGCTGTGCTGGTCTTTCATCTGCGTGTGCTTTGATCCAGTGCTGGCTGGGGAATGGCCCCTCAGTTGAGAAAGTGGCAGAGTTGAAGGTCATTCTTGAGACAGAGATCAACATTTTAATAGTACCCCCACCCCTTTCCCAGATCATAGAACCCTTATGATAGGTCTGACAGAACAGACAGAGCCATGTTACAGAAATTGTTGTCCCTGTATTTGTGCCATGTGTGTAATGTGCAGAAATGCTAGCAAATCACACACATATTCGAATTTACCCGCATGCACTTCAGCAGAAGTTAAATACACTGCTCTCTGGACAGTCATATTACATCTTTTTCACTTACGTAATGGACCATTTTGGACAATGTGTTCATGAATTCTTTTAGCAAGATTCTGTCATCTTACAATTTTACAGTTTTGCTGTTCTAACACACTGATTTCACTTTAGCTCTGCTGAATATTGCAGGTCCCCATATCTTCAACCAACTGCCAACACTATCACTTCATATTGGACATATGCATATGCACAAATGCACACACACACACACACACACACACACACACACACACATTTCCGGCAGCTTCTGCCATTCTGCCACTACTCAGTGCTGTGACATAAACCATCCTGTGAACCGCTCCCCTGCTGCTTGTGTATGTGCATATGTGTGTGTGTGTGTGTGTGTGTGTGTGTGTGTGTGTGTGTAGGGCTGGGTATTGTTTAAAATTTTTCGGTATCAGTGCCAATACCGGTACCTGGAATTCGGTGCCAGTACCAAAACAGTACTTTTTGCGGTACCTCATTACACTCGTTATTGTTGTAGGTAATTTTTTTCTACAGTAACCAAAATTTTCATTTCATTTCACAAAATAAACCATCACTTCTCAATTTCGACAGTGCAAAGTATTTATAGCATTTATTGTATTGTAGTAGCCTGTTTCTATTTCTAAGATGGTGCCCACTGAGACAGATGTCTTTGTGTCTTGTTCCTGCCACCAGCACTGTTTATTGTTTATTTTATCTTTAGTATTTATCTTAAATGTACAGATCACCTATGCTACAGTAAGATACAGTAGGGAGGCACTCCTGGATACTGGTAAAGTTCACCATGAACTTACCTTTAGTCTTTCTGAGTTCAACTTTCTTCTACGTTCGGACTTCACTGACTCCAACTGGTAAGGCCCAGCAACATCAGCCTCAGGTGAGCGACACAGCTGACAGACAGAGCGGCCAAGGCGGAAGCATGGCAAGAGAGGTGGGCTACATGCTTGGCTAAAAGTTAGGACTACATGACCACCACTACCTAGCCTGCTTCTAGCTAATATTTGCTGCCTTGAAAACAAGCTGGATGAGCTGACAACTAGAAATACAACCCAGCATGAGATCAGAGAATGCTGTGCTCTCATGCTGACAGAAAACTGGCTCTCGGACGGCTACAAACACACTCCGTCCACCACGAGGACCGCACATCGGCATCAGGAAAGAGCAGAGGCGGTGGCATCTGTGTCTACGTGTAAAATAGGTGGTGTTCAGACATACAGGATGTTGAAAAACACTGTTCAGCTGATATAGAACTGCTGATGGTGAAGTGTAGACCCTTCTATCTGCTGAGGGAGTTCAGTGCAACGTTCATACTGGCTTTTTACGTACCACCATGTGCGAATTCTGCCATGGCACTGGGGGTGCTGCACAGCATGATCAGCTAATAAGAAACTGCACACCTGGATGCCGTGTTCATCGTAGCTGGCGATTTCACGGCAACTTTAGGACTGTCCTCCCCAAGTACCCTCAGCATGTGAGCTTTCCAAAAAGAGAGAAAAACATCCTTGACCAAGTATACAGCCACATGAGGGGTGCCTATGACAGTGTTTCTCAATCCTGCCCCTTGGGGACCTCTGCTCTACATTTTTTCCATCTTTCCCTACTCTACCTACCTGGCTGAACTGATCAGTGGCACTTTTGATTGGCTGAGCACACCTGATTTAATCAAGAGCATGTTAATCACACTAATCAGGTGTGTTTGGAGCAAGGATAGATAGAAGTATGCAGAGCAGGGGTCCCCCAGGAACAGGATTGAGAAACGCTGGCCTATAAGGCTGTGCCCCAGCCACACTTTGGACAGTCCGACCACATCTCTGTGGTTCTGTACCCATTGTACAGACAACTCCTCAAGCAAGCTCCCCCAGTAAGTAAAACTGTTAAAGTGTGGAATGAAGGAACTGATCTGACGCTTGAGGACTGCTTTGAGATCACAAACTTGGATGTGTTTAGAACTGCTGCTTTGAGACAGGACTCTACAGTTGACTTCGAGGACTGTGCTTCTAGGGTAACTGGTCACATTACCACCCGCATTGAAATCACTGTTCCCACAAATAGCTGCAGGAAATATCCCAACCAAAAACCCTGGATAAACTGTGAAGTTCAGTCCACGCTATATGCTCGCTCCACTGCATTTGTCTCAGGCAACACTGAAGACTACAAAAGGGCCAGATATGACCTGCATAGGTCTATCAAAGAGGCCAAGAGATAGTACAGACTGAAGCTGAAGGGATACTACACCATTGCGGACTCCTGGTGCACGTGGCAAGGCCTGCAACACATCACAGACTACTTGGAGAGGAGCAGGGGGTCACAACCAGCCATGCTACACTGCCACATGAGCAAAATGAGTTCTATGCTCACTTTGAGGCTCTCAGCATCGACTGAGAGAGAGGGTTTATGGCCACGGAGAGCACACAGAACACATTGCTCACTGTGTCAAAGGCAGATGTGCATAAGGCTCTGAGGAGAATAAACTCACAGAAGGCAGCTGGCCCAGACAACATCCCCGGGCATGCACTCTGGGTTTGCTCATCAGAGCTGGCTGATGTGTTTGCAGACATATTCAATCTGTCCCTTGCACAAGCTTCTGTGCCTTCCTGTTTCAAGTCCACTACCATTGTCCCCCTCCCAAAGAAAAGCACCGTGACCTGCCTAAATGACTATCGTTCCATTGCACTCACTCCAGTTGTGATGAAGAGTTTCGTAAGGATAGTCATGACTCACATCCAGGAGACTATTCTGAACACTGATGACACAGTCAGCACTGCCATTCACACAGCCCTCACACACCTAGAGGGAAAGGACACACATGTTAGAATGCTGCATATCGACTATAGCTCGGCATTCAACACGGTCGTCCCACACAAATTTTCTGAAGAGCTCTTCGCCTTCAGATTGACACCCACCCTTTGTAACTGGGTGCTGAACTTTCTAACAAACAGACCCCAGTCAGTCAGAGTGGGCAGCCGCACATCCAGCACAAGAACTGTAAGCAGAGGGACCCCCCAGGGCTGTGTGCTGACCCCCTGCTGTACACACTCTTCACACACGACTGTGTGGACTCCCAGAACAACACCAGCATCATCAAGTTCGCTGATTATAACAACAGTCATTGGACTGATCACTGGTGGGGATGAGACGGCGTACAGGAGGGAGGTGGAGGATCTGGTGGCCACAGTCTGGTATGGACACTGCACTTCTCAGGACAGGAGGGCTCTCCGGCATGTAATTAAAACTACACAGTCCATTTCAGGAGCAGCTTTCCCCTTACTGCAGGACATTTACCACACCAGAGTCATCAGGAGGGCCCACAACACCATCAGGGACAGTACACGCCCCCAACACAGCCTTTTCACACTTCTATCATCAGGCAAACGCTACAGAAGTGTGAAGTCCAGGACAACAAGATTGACAAACAGTTTCTATCCACAGGCAATCAGGCTTGTGAATGACTCTCTCACACACTGCCCCTTCCACACACACATTATTTTCTGTACTCTACTCAACTCTACAGAAACAGAAAGCTAGGTTGAGGTGAGCGTGATTTCTGAATCTCTGTTCGCAGCTATTTTCTTGAATTAAATTAACATAATTTTATCCTAAAGCCTAAATGCTACACCTTATCTGTATCCTCTCCTCTTCAATCTGTCTCTGTCACCCAAGACCTCTTTGTTCTTTTTTTTTTTTTTTTTGAGAAAACAACAGCCATAAACAATGTTTTTGACGGGTCATCCATTTTTTTTAAGTTGCTTCCTTATTTTTGCTAGATTTCTGGCCACACACTTGAATGCATGACAAATTGTATACGATTTCCCAACTTGGAAGTAGGATCTTACGACAAGCGCTTGAAGGCAGCACAGAGACAGAGCGCATTTAGGCCACGCCCACGCCACGGTGGAAAAAAATGCTGCACTTTCCATTGATTTGCATTGCACAGTTCTCTTTATTGTCTTAAAACTAGAATCACAACCATGCCAAAAAGCTGTTGTGTGGTGGGTTGCACAGCAAATAAGATAACTAACCCAGATTTAAGCTTTTACAGAATTCCAAGATGAAAAACAGAGCCAAAAAGACGTCATAGTTGGCTTAAAGCTATTAAAAGACAGGAGGGCTCCCTAGCCATGGGGACCTTATGGGATCCCAATACTATTCACGTCTCTGTCTGCTATGTGTATTCATCATAGGTATGTAGATCCCTAACAAACATTCAATGTTGCTACCGTAATGCTCCAACTACCCAGATAGCATGTCATGACAATGACAATAACGGTAATAGTAGTGCCAGTAATATGTAACACTAGGCTTGAGCATTTGATCTTACATGACAATATGGCAAGTTCATATGACACTGATTCACATTGATACAGAACAACGTGGGTAATGGTAATATTAGTGCTAATAATATGTAATAGTACAGCTATACTTGAGCATTTTGATCTTAGATGACAAGATGATAAGTTGATATGTCTTTGATTCAAATTGATACAGAACAAGGAAGATGCTGGTAATAGATGTGCTAATAATATGTAGCCTAATAGTAGGCTATAGACTTTAGCATTTTGATCAGAATGATAGCTAATGTTCGCTATCTAGATGACAATTTTGACTAGCTTAGCCTACCTGGTGATTCGATCAGGTAATGGTACAAGTCAAAAGAAGTGACGGCTGGCCACTCTGTGGGGTCATTTTTCACACTGATTTTGAGATAGAAATGGACACTGCGCGCGTGCGTGTGTGTGTGCTTTCACACTAGAGTTTTATTTGAGTGTTTCTCTCATGCCCTCCACTTATTCCATTTTACACCTTCCCCTCCCCCTCCCCCTCAGAATGCCACTGTCTGTAGGTAATTCATTTCCACTTCAAATACAGTCACAGGGGAAGATTCCCGCTCACATGATCCATACTGAGAAACAGCTGCTCCTATTCTCTCAATGAGGATCCCTCAAAACACAAAACAAACAAACAACTCAGCTATGGCTTTCTCAGGACTCATTATGTCATTTCAAAAAACAACAAAATGATCTATGTGAGATAAACAAAACTTGAAAAAAAAAAAAAAAACAAGACAGTGATTTCATCAGTGATGCATCTATTTCACTGGAATGAGAAATAAGATGAGATTGAGATATAGAGTTTAAAATATTAAGATGTGTACTGTGATTTTATAATTATCTGTTACTTTCTGTGTGATATTATGTTAAGAAAATGAAAAATTCAGTCCTTGCTGAATAGTCCCCGCCCACTCTTCTCTCAGTGCTGGGTTTGAGAACTCCCAGGTGAGAAATATGTAAATAAACTCCTCAGTATGATTCACATAATCATTTTGTGACTAAAACATAACAACAGCACTGTTTTATGAAAGCTCTATTATTCACCATATCCTTGTTTTCTATCTGTTTGCCCAAGCCAGTTTTTCTCTACTAAATGTCATTGTGCAAATCATTTTTTAACAACTTGCACTGGCTCTTCAGGTATATTTACTAAATTTCCTGCTTCAGCACTGAGACAGATTTACAGATATCTCTTCCTGGTGAAAGGATACGCAGGGGGACTAAAATGTTGATTGAAGAGTTCAATGAAAATCAGGTACAAGAGAGGAAGTGCATCAGACTGTATTCTCCTCATAAGAGAGTACTCCAAAAGAGAATGCAATGAGGAAGATTAAAATTATTAGAGCATCATCAACCAGTTACAGTGAAGAATCTCAAGCAGTAAATAGAAGAAGACAACAGAGAAAAGTAAAAACAAACTCAGGGAATAGAGATTAGTGCAAGAGAGATCAAATCATCTCTAAAATATTAGGATCCAGGAGCTCCTAAGGAGAGCAGGAGGCGTCTGATCATTAAAGACATAGCGAAAATGACAGAATAAAGATCCTGACAGGACACTATAGGACAAACTACGGGTGTGTTGTTCTTAGGTAGCATTTGTCAGGATTTTTTTAAGCATCAATGACCAGCTGATGATGGGGTCTCATATGGGATACAAACACAGATGATGACTGTCTGCTGAGGTGCCAGAGTATCAAAACTGACAGGCCTCTGTGAGTAGTTGTTGTAGCTGTGCCAGTGTTAACAGAATGACCAGAATACCAGGGAGATAAGCTGCATCGTCTCCAGACATGATGTGATGGGAGGAAACCACTGTTTTTATCAATGGGCTCCCATCAGGAATCAAAAACAATGGTTTATTGTCATGCTATGTGGGTTTTTCAATGGAAAAAACAAAGCCTCAGAAGAGTCCGTGGTTGTATGTAGGGACAGGAAGAAGAATTTAAGTGTGAAACCATGAATGTACAGTCTGAACTCAATGTGTCAGTTTTAGATTGTTTAAGAGTCAAACCAAAAAGGAAGGAGGGAATGAAATGTCACACAAACAGACATTGTTTGTTTTGGGGAAATAAAAGGCATAGAAGTTGTGGGGAAATTTGATTTAGTGCGAAAGCCATATAAAGCAGAGAAAATAGTTTCCAGAGGAGTGCTGATATCATCCAAACTTGAGAACGGAAAAAGGACCCGCACTGGAGAATAGAAAGGTTGGTGAAGAATGTTTTGTGTGATGGGAGGGCACTTGATGGTGGTACATCACAGAGATACATTCTTATCTTTGACAAGTAAACATACAAATGTGAACACATATGGGAAGTCCAGACTGAAATACTGTGCATAAAACTGAAAACCTCCCTTTGCTTGGATGTATTGTCTCACGTTCAGAAAAAAGTCAATTAAGGTGCAGGTGTAAGAAAAAAAATCTTAAAAAAAAAAAAGTTAATGAGAAATTCAGACTAGTAATCATTCTGTCATAGGAGTGCATGTAAGATGGGCATGGAAGAGAGAAAATGAACAAGAGAATGTCTGCTATGGCATTACAATGCTCATACACAACATGCATGTTAAAAGGATACACTGCTTGTCACAAAACACAGATATGTATTTGTGGAACCATAGACATCAATAGAGTACAGTGACTACCATGATAGAAAACATCTCAAAGAGGTCTGAGGAAGGTAAATTATGAACAAAGCATTCAAATCATTGGGCCATTTGTCAGTTAACCTGTGACTCTGAGAAAATCCACTAAAATGTACAGAGGGAATGGCACAGATGTAAAAAGCCAGAGAAAGCTTAAAACGCATTTTAAGTGAGTCATTATGCAGTAGAAAAGGAGTCCAGTAACACAGAGTAGATCTGCCTCCTTCATTTATAATTATGTTATTGCTGGGTTGGAGGAGGGGTTTATTCACACGGTGAAATTCAAATGGCCCAGAAGTGAAAGCAGCTCATGGTTATTTACACTGGAGAAAAGCAAAACAATTCAGCTGTACTTCAAGGGGACTCCAATTTGTTGGCAAAGATGCCTGCATCTAACACTATTAACAGTAATGCAAACAAAATTTGAGAGAGGTAGGGACCTCAAATTTTATTTTCCAGGAGAGACTTGTCTTTTTTAGATTAAACATTTCAAATTTCATCTGAGGCTGTGAATGTGTTGTGGTTAGGTGAGGGTAAATTGTCAGAACATCCCTGAGCTAGTGTAACACAAAATGTAATCTGGAAATGTTTGGCTGTATCCAGAAAAGAGCTTCAAATAGTGAACTGAAAAAAGTGACCTGCCTCTTCACCCTAAATGGCCACTCATGGTTAAATGGAACTTGGATTATTGTCAGTACTCCTGTCAGGACTTTGTCTTTTGGCCACCCTGCTGGCCATTCTGGGTATTGTGTTGGCATGTGCCTTTGTTTGTGTCTAGTATTGCCATGTGCTTCTGTTTGTTCCTGTGTTCGCCTGTCCCTGCCCCTCACCTGATCTCTATTATTGCCTCATTTGTTTCCACCAATCACCTGTCCTTCAAGACAATTGTTCTGTGTATTTAAGTCCTGTTCTGGCGTCTGTTCTTTGTCAGATTGTGACTGTTTTCTGTCTGTGCCTGCCTGTGAAAGTTTGCCCTCTGTGATTTTGTATGTTTGACCGTGTTTACCTGGTCCTGTTTTTGCTTATTGTTTTGGATTTGGTTGCCCTGTGGATCTCTGGCTTTGATCTTGTTAGTGCCCTGTTTTTTTTGCCAATCTCTTGCCTAACGATTTGGATTTGTTTGCTCTCTGGATTTCTAGATTAGACCTTGGGCTGGACACTTTTTGAGATTGGCTTCTGATTTTTGATTTTGAATAAATCTTATTTTACCCAGTGGGTCTGCGATTGGGTCTTGGTCTGTCAAAACCTCACAGATTATTGTGTAATGCCTAATATTGGCCAGGTTCATGGGTAAAGAGACATTAATTTAACATTAATCAGCCTTGGTCAAGTGGTCTCCAAAACCTGTTAGATCCTACAGATGGCATGATGCACTGTAGTGTAACGCAAAGAGAAAACCTTCAAGGGAAGGAGAAGTGGGAGCATACAGATCAAATACAGGTCTTCTCTCATCTGAATATTTTCTAAGATTTATTCCTTTGGGATTCATGTGAAACAAAGAAGGCGGAAAATTGAAATGGCTGATTAGATCACTTTTATTCACCTCTCTCTTGAGGAAGGTAGATGGACTATTGGGCTCATTACCAGTGCGCTGAAAATTATGAACGGCATCAGGAAATGAAAGATAGGAATAGGACCCTGACCTGATAGCCTTTTGACGACGTGCTGAGGAGATAATCCACGAATATAGTTTTAGAGAACAGGATGACCGTCTTGGATAAGGATGTGATATGAATTGGTGTTGAGCGATGGCCTCTCAAAGTTTCCTGTAATGAAACTTTCTTTTTAAGAGCTGGGATCTGAATCACTAAAGGCATAATAATCTCAGATGGAACTATCTATTAAAACTGTTAAACATTTACTGCACATAAATGACACTAACAAACATTTTACAGGAAAATGTACTTCAGTATCTGAGACTAAATTTGCAAATCATGGCTAAGTAACAAGCAAATTCTTGTCTGCGCTCTGAATACTCAAAGCATAGCGTGTCCCTATAAACCCCAAAATCCGAAACAAAGTCATTTAAGGTGAAATTGTATTGTACATATGGGGCAGAACACTTAAGAAAAATAGAAACAATGCTTCACGCAAGAGTCACATTTAGGAAAGGCAAGGGGACAGAGGTCATATTCATATCTTTAACTTGTAGACCTTGTATGTTGAGTTTCCGCAAAACTGTGGTGACTGTGGCAGAAAAGAATGACCTTCCAAAAACTTGGGAAAGATGAGCTAATGCTAAAGTAAAACAGGGCATTGTTTGTGGAGGAGGAGGAGGTCCCTGGTACAGAGGCTTGTTCAAGAATCTGTTTCTAAAGCAGGAAAGCAGGTGTCAGTGGACCCTGCCATAAGAAGAGAGAGTTGTCAGTAGGGCATTCAGAGTAGAGACTGAAAGCTGAAATGCGAACACAACAAGAGCAAGAACAACACTGTTCAGTTTAGTAGACACACAAGCATCGTCAGTGCCAAAATGCCAAAGGGTTTGAACCATTGATCCCATCTTTATTGGCTTTATATGTGGAGTTCAATTGCTGCCTGAAACAGGGAATATTGGAGACCAGCTCGTTCCCTTTTTCATCTCTCTGGACTCAGAAGAATACCATTCACAGCCAGGAAATCAATGAATTGGTGGCCAGGCAGAAGAGGTGATGTGGTTGCTAAGTGATCCTCTGCACTGCTGGCATGAAGCTGTTTAAAGGAAATAGAACATCTGTCATTAGAATTTTCTAAGGGGTTTTGAATCGTACCTGAAAATAGCATAGTGAAATAGTGAAGAAAAGTGTTACCAGAAGTTATTAAAAAGAGAACCGGTCTCATTAATTTCCAAAAGCATTAGAGGAACCAGTGTCTGACTACCTCCGTAGGACAGCAGTATGTTTGGCAGTCATTTATGTTTTCTTATCTGCAAACTGCTGTGAGGTAATAAAATGAGAGAGCGGAGCTATTAGCTGGCAAGACTTACAAAATGGTCTTAACATGAAAAAAATTGAAATAAAGTGTTCACTCATTAGCCCACTTAGCCCATTGTACCAGCACCACTCCTGCATCTCCTGTATTCATGATTAACAAAGTTCACAATGTTTCTCCTGTGTATAGTTGGACTGTATTCTAATTGTCCAGCCAAGTGCCAGTCAGTGTGTGCTCCACTGCCACTCCGACACCACACTTTACACCTTCAACTCTGTCTGGAAAGTTTTAGAGGTCAAAGGGTCAGAAACAGCATTTAACCCATTTATAATTTAACTTCCCCAGGCATCAGACATGAGTGAGGTCTGTTTGCGTTGCTCCATTCAGGATGTCTGTATAGTTCATATCCAATAAAAAGCCATAGAGCAGGTTAACAAGCCCAAACAATGGACAGGGGAGCCATTTCTCTATGACAGATTATCCCTCTGTGAACAGCAGTCCAAGACTCATACAGATTAACAATGTGCCGTTCAGAGCGAGAGGCGACACATCACTGTTTTGTTCTGGTACCAAATTACTACATGACATGAAAGGAATGACTTTGGTCCAAATAGAGCACTGTTTATTCCCAGAGTCTCACATCATCCGCCAACATTTCAACTTCATTTTGTGTTTGAAACAAAACTCATGTTCTATTTATGGTCTTGTTGAACCAGAACTGGTCACGGATCCCATAATAAATTATCAAATGCATGAGACTTCTTTGAACTCCCATTTTGCATTTAGTTCAGGATCTCTATAAGTACATTTTTCATTGTACATAGCCAGACTGTCATCAGTCTAATTTCATTTTAATTATGTCAAATATCAGAAGTGAAACCCTTTAAATGAGATTCAAGTCTCCATAATCCAAATCTCCAGTGAATGTAGATTTTGTCACATTTTGAAAAACATTTCAGTGAAACTGAAATGGTTCCTTTGTATATATATTTCATGCATCAAGACTGGTGAAGCTCTGTAATTCATCTCTCTTTCTCTCTGCTCGTTTAAGGATATTCATTTAGACTGAATGTGGGACAGCATAGAACATACAGACATTGCTACCCATGAAGCTGGGTCCATCTAAAGAAGGTCTAGGTAGAGACCAAGGGCAATTAGGATGTGTTCATATTAACATTTTGGGGTTCACACCCAAAATCTGTCACCATACACACACACACACACACACACACACACACACACACACACGTTAGAGCAGCAAGGATGGTTTCTGTACTGATGATTAACTAGACTTTCTCTTGTGTTTAGAGCACTGTTTGAACTCATATAACATGATATCTTCTTTTTAACATAAATTTAACATTTATATGATCAACATAAATTGTTGTTGTCAGTGACTCACTTAAACATAGGCATCAGGGACTTCAGTTTTATTTTACATTGTTTTACATTACAAATAGATTCACCCTCCACTATCCTCCTCATAAGCAGCCTAATCCAAAAAATTCTCATTTTTTTGAAAAAAAAAAATGTTCTTACAGACTTAAATCAACCTTTAAACCAGGTTTAACCCATCTAGAACGTAGTTTTAAAATTAGATCCATCTGATTAGTCTACCCACGTCTTGAATCTTTGTCTTGAATTTTGTGAAACTGTTGCACGGATGATTACTGAATACCAGCCACTGCATGTAGTTGAAATGTAAATACAACTGTAGTCTTTCTCTAATGTCATAACTGAGATGTCTGCATCCTGAGTGTATTCTCTCTGAGGGAAAGCTGTGGAACAAATCCTTCTCACTGCCACTCTCCTGTCAGACCACATCTCATGCCTGCAGTGTATATGTGTATGTGTGTGTGTGTGTGTGTGTGTGTGTGTGTGTGTATTTGTGCTCATTGACATGGTGCTATAAACATGTAGCCAGAATAGACACTGGACACTCTCTCTCTCTCTCTCTCTCTCTCTCTCTCTCTCTCTCTTACAAGCCTCATTCAGACACACAAGCACACACCACACATACAAACCCAGGCTGTTTAGTTTTCTCATTTTCAGTGAAACTCAATGGTAATAAACGAGGTAGTGTAAGCTGTGACATGCTCTATAAATTGCATGTTGTCCCATCCATCTTTCCATACCTCCTGCACTTCAGACACCTGCAGAGTGTGACTGCAATTTAAAACTCTGATATTTGTTACATGTTTTATTCAAGGACCATATCCACATTTCCCCTACTCTACAACAGAGCAGAGAACGCAGGGAGCATCTACCATTATCGAGTTCTTCACCAAATTAAACTGGGGATGTCAATCTGCTCTATTGTACTGCACTGTATGTAACATTATTGCATGTCTGTAAAGATATCAATAAACTGGTGTAATGTGGGTTCTATTTAATTTTACAGTACTCAAATTTTCCTTGCAAGTCCCTAATCACCATGCCGAATGTTCACCAGCCTCTCTGCAGAGTAAATGTGATGAATACAGATTTCTCCCTATACAGCATAGGATAATGATAAAAGAGAGAGTTTTGCTTGTGTGTGTGTGTGTGTGTGTGTGTGTGTGTGTGTGTGTGCTCTTACTTTCTCTCTTCTCTCCCCTTTTCCCTTTTTTTTTTTTTATTATATCCCTTGTCGTGCTAATGGTATAGGGAAATTCTGGTTAATGGTTTACTGTGAATATTAGACTTAATTCTAATATCACTTTGCTGTAACCATAACCTTATTTCAGAACCTGAACCCAGTGAAATTACAGTTATTCTGCAAACCTCTATTAATAGCTCAGCGCTCTAACCACGGAACCTAGAAATTATTCAGAATAACTCTTCACCAGCCTTAACATACATAAAATAATAGCATTAAAGTAGCAAGTACAATAATACTCTTTGAATTCAATACTTCTATAGCTAACTAAGTTCCAGGATCACCACATTCATTAACTTGGTAATAATTTATCACGTACTCAGAGAGTAGGAATACGAACGTACATGGTACAGAATTAATCTAATATTGATTCTGGTGAAATTAAGGCAATCTGCTATACACACAAATACAACAGCATCTAAACTACACACAAGAAGACAGACAACTAATGGTAGTCAATAACTATATCCTCGTTACTTAAAGTATGTATGAATGAACAACTTTGTGAGTATGAGGCTTTACTCACGAAGAAGCACACTTAACCAAAAGAACTATATGAGTGACATTCTAGTGGAGTTACTTACACACAAAAGGGTAGTGAGGGAAGGAGAGAAAAAGGGGGAAGAAGAAGAAGAAGAGCAGGCCCAGCCATGTTCAGGTAGGAGGGACCAGAGTTACTGAGGTTGGCAATAGAAGACCGTGAGCAAGACTTCATGTCGGTGCCGGGAGAGTCTTTCAGCATTGCGGATCTTCCGGAGTGGTGAGGCTGGGCTAATTCTTTGCAGAGATGAGCAGGTCAGAACGGACAGACTACATTACGGTTGGGACAAGCGGAGCTCATCTGGAGCTGAGGCTGAACTGCACCTTAGCTGAAAGCTAAACTGAAGGATAGCAGGAGGTCTGGTTTTGTCTGATTTGCAGATGGGGGGTGCTGCTATCCTTTTGGGGGTGTCTCTGTCTGAAGGGAGGAGACATTCCTTGGAATTTGCAGAGGGATAAAAAAGGTCAAGGAAGGGTGAAAAGAGATAGAGAGGGTCAAGGAATGGTGACAAGTGATAAAAAGATCAGGGTAGGGTGAACTGAGATGGAGAGGATCAGAAAGAGAGAGAGAGAGAGAACAGGGGAGAGTCTGTGCAGTGTTTAACCTCAGAATCATTCTGTGCAGTGTTTAACCTCAGAATCAGTGAAACATTTATTAGCCCACATATTGCAAAGTAAAAAAAAATCCCTCCTCTAGTTGCCGCCCGACACCCTTTTTGTCAGTGTCACATTACTTGGAAATGTAGAGTAGCATATGGAAGTCTACTGTAGTTTACCTGAACTTTTCTGAAAGAAGAAAACCTACAGGAGTTAATTTATCGGTAGCTTGTCAATGCTCACCTCAGACAAGTTTAGATCAGCTGTCAAACTCCTACTGAGAGCTGGACGTTTGCACCCTGAGTTGAACATGCCATAATTAACAGTATATTTATCTTTATGTAGAAACAGCACAGGAATCAGAGATGCACTCTCTTTGTAACTAATCAATATTTGTTTAAATATAGACTCCTTTTCTTCCTCATGACTTGAAGCAGTGAGGGGTGTTTGTCTTGCTGTTTTCATACAGAAAGACTTTTAGTTATCCTGTAAATATGAAGGAAATTAGTCTTTTGTGGCCTACTGGGAGATTGGACTGAGGATTTCTTATTGAACATTTCTGCCTGTTTAAAACCTTTACTGCAACTAAATCTGAACTTGTAACATATTTTTAGAGAAAATACACAGGGCAGTCTTTATGGCGGATATGTGTCAATATGGTACTTCAGAGGATTCATATGATGGCAAAATGATGTTTGTTGAAATGTGCGAAACCAAATCAAAAAACATGCCCATTTCCATTTCCAAATGACTCAAAACATGTAACTTCACATCACCAGAGACAGAAAGGAATTGTGGGGGTGAAAAACACAACTATGATGCAGATATAGTGATGTGACATATGGTGTGGTATGATGTGCAAGCCTAGAGACCCCAGTTGTAGTTAAATGAGAAAAGTCTGTGTGTGTGTGTGTGTGTGTATGTGTCTGTCTGCCTGTGTCACTATATTTGTGACAGAGTAATAATTTCTCTCGGTTAGCCTTGGCATGAAGGCCTTAGCCCCGAGCCCTGTGTGTCCTGAGCAAATGCAAACAGCAGTGGCACTGATATGAAGAGTAACGGTGTGAGATGAGCATGTGCTGAGGGACAGAGGAATTGGGACTACACCCTGTAAGATGGATGTGGTTTACTGCAACATGCCCATTGAGGCATCTCTGAGATGCCACTTTTTGAAAGATGAGACATTTATCCTTGTCTGTTCCTGTCTTTCTGTCTTTTCATGGGTGGTGAGAGTACATCTATCAAGCACTCAGGATCAAGGCTTTTCTTGGTTTAAGCTGAGACCTTCCTCTGACATGGTAAAAGTTTAGGAATGGCAAGGCCAACATTTAAAAAGACAAAAAGGTGGAATTACACTGAATGTCTGGACATCCATTTTCGATGCGCAATAATAACTCAAAGAATGCTATGTGGATGATTAATTTTTACGATATTAATTGAACGTTAGCTAGCATAAATGATATACTGAGCTGAGAACAGACAACACTGTGAAGATATAATAAACTGACTCACTAGACCAGACTGTGTAGTGACTGGTTGCACTATTGCCTGTATGGTGGAGGGGTAATGGACACAGTTGTGGTCAGACACCTATAATGAGTGAAATGGAGGATTGGCAAGTTACTTGAGCTCAAAAAAAGAGACAAAACTACAGCAGGAGATTTCAGAGGTTACGTCTACATAGCG
Source organism: Chanos chanos (assembly GCF_902362185.1). Lineage (NCBI taxonomy): Eukaryota > Metazoa > Chordata > Actinopteri > Gonorynchiformes > Chanidae > Chanos > Chanos chanos. The sequence continues at coordinate 37,914,263 of NC_044497.1, forward strand.
TATGATGATGTTTGAGTGTGTCAATTATGTAGGTGAACAGGGAAGAAGAAGGAGCAAGAGGGGTTAAGGAGCTGCATTCTAAGCACAATGAGAACCTTAAAGTTCTTGTTTCAAATACTAATACTACTACTACTACTACTTCTACTATGACTACTACTACTACTACTACTAAAACAGTATTTAAAAGAGTACTGAGCCCATTCAAATGAATTATTGTGAACCAGTGTACAGCTTCACCTCCGCTCAGCATGCGCTTCAGTCAGAGAGGGAGTTTCTGTGAATTTTGTCAGAGACTGTGGACAGTTCCTACAGAGACAGAAATATCCTCAAAGTGAATCTCTGAACCCAAAAAAAGGAACAGTACATTACTGGACAGAGAGGCTCGAATGCATGTTTTTGAGACAAAAGAACTCTTTCCCCTGGGAGATAAAAGCATAGGGCAGCTGCCTCTTCAGAACTCTCACACATCTTTTCTTTGACTGTGATTACATGTGGCACTACACATGGCCCCATGTCTCGCTTCTACTTCAGCACTCTCACATGATCTTAGGGTGTACCTTGCTCAGAGAGAAAAAGGGGACTGATGCAAACTTTACTACAAACGTTCACTCCGAGCTAAGGGAACAACAAATAACATCTGTTAAACATACGTTGCACATGAATGATTTTTTCTGAGAAGCATTGACTTTTTTTATGAGAGATGGAAGCCTAAGAGTGGAGAGCAGCAGAAATGTTCAGTGGGACAGAGTTCGATCAATGACCGTCTGGAGGAGGGTCTCTGTCTTTGTTAAAGTGCATTCAGCTGTGTTCCTGTAGATAGCTTGGTGGTTGGCTGTTTTCAGAAATTTACCACAACAAAGGTTGTTCTCCTGGCCATGAGAAATATACAGCTTCATATTGGTCCATTTGAAGAAAAAATATATCTATTTTTTTTTTATATATATATATATATATATATATATATATATATATATATATATATATATGCACACACACACACACACACACACACACACACACATATATATATATATATATATATATATATATATATATATATATATATATATATATATGGCTATTTGTAGCCTTTGGTGGCCACAGTTCACACTTTCTTTCTCTCACTCTCTTTTCACATGTACACACACACACACACACACACACCACACACACACACACTCATCTCTGGCCTCACAATATGCTTAGTTTCTTTATTTTCTGGCCAATTTCTCACACTATTCCTCTCTGGGCTCTGCTGACACTTTGCACTGGATTGAACTTGAGGACATTTTTATAGGACTGATTAGTCAGAGATAGAGACATAGTGAAAGATAAAGAGGAAGAGAGAAAGTGAAAGGGAGACACAGGAGACACACTTCTTTCCAAAAAAATTTTTTATACTTTGAGTAGCCAGCATTGAAAGCCTGATACTTTCAGAATGACTCATGTCGTTTTTAAATGAGTCCTTCTTCTGTGGCTGTATCTTTCCTTTAACTCAAGTTTTATATCTTAATACTTACACTGTCCCTGCTTTGTTGATGTGTCAGAAAACAGAAACCTTTAAACATTTAGACAGGAGGGCACTTGTTTTTTTACCAGTAACACTTAGTCATGTGCCTCATGGGTCAAAGATTTAAGTACAGCGCTTGATGTAAAGGACTATCCTCTAACCTCTGAAGATAAGGGCGCAGCCACTTGGACTGAAGAATGTAGAGCCCCAGTGAGCTTCCACTTCATAAAGCTGTCTCATAAAAGGCTCAGAAGACTGACCCAGCCTTTCTAAGATTTGTTAAAAACCTCACGGTGACCACAGAGCTTGCTCCGACCCTTACAGGGTAGCATATTGCTGCAATAACATCAGCTGAAGAGCATGCCTCAAGAGCACTGCCTTGTATAAGATATCTTAAATTCACCTTTTCCTTGGGGGCCTCTTTGCACACCTTTTTGATCCTCAAGCAATCAAACAGTTACTTGTGTCTAGCCTCTGAGCTTTCTTTCACTGTATAAGCGACTTAGATGAAGTCCAAAGTAGAACAGGCTTTGTTATTCAGTAGTTGAATGACAATGTTACATGCTTACTGGTGCAGTCTTCTTCTAACCAGGTAGAAAATGAATTGACTTACTTGTAAAATTTTCCAGAACATTTCTGTTAATTCTGATACCCCCATTTTTCCTCAGCTAATAATTACATATCCCAAAAATATTCTGAGAATTTCAACCAAAGACAGAACAATTTATAGAATATGTAGTTGTGAAAGAAGCAAACCTGTTGAGAAGTAAACTTTTTTCATCAAATGCTGCTTCTACAGTTCACCTCATATTACTCTACCGCTGCCTGTCTTATTGACAGTCCTATAAAGAGTATTTATGGGTGTACACACATCTCAAATATGCTCTATGCAGTCTCAGAAAGGATTTTAATGATATACATTCTTCATTCACTGAAACTGTACACCTTTGTAACTTTAATGCAGTACCCATGCCTGTATTAAAGAGTGGTGGAGAAATGATAGGATTAGCAGTGCTGTAAGAGAACTCGCCCACCACACAGACACACACATCCAGTCTGAGGCTGAGTCAGACGGAGGTCTGGTGACTGAGCTATGTGTGGGCATGACACAGTGGGTTTATCTGGTCCATTTTAATTCATTTAAACCTCTCTAAATGTGACATTTTAACACAAAAGCCATGGTTGCGGCATATATAGCACTGGTATCTGAACTTTACTTTTGCCAACTCGATGATTTTCTCTCTTTCTCTTCAGGAAGTGTGTGCATTGCTCAGTCTGTGAAGATTCCTCGAGAACCCAAACCTGGAGAATTCGATAAAATCATTCGCCGACTGCGGGATAACCCAAATGCTCGAGTTGTTATTCTATTCGCCAACGAGGATGACATCAGGCAAGTCAAATCTCACTCTAGCCTTTGGTCAGAAAAACAAACAACAAACAATATTGCAGTTTTAAGCGATAATTAGTCTATAATAACCACACATTTTGATTTATATATACATTTTCTATCACAACACTGAAGGAAAATGTAGATATTCAGTGATATCCACTCTTTATTTCCTCTTGTCAGATTTAACAGTATACAATATCAGATATACTAAAAACGGCTATGGGATTTAGATGCAGTTAAAGAGAACAGCTCCCTTTGCTTATCCCCAGTCCTGTATGTAGAATCATCTAATAAAACTCACAGGGATAAGCCGTGTGAGAGGGTCCAACACATTCAGCTGTTCTGCTGTTTGTTTCTCCCTCTCTCCGGGGAACATTGTTTGGAAAGGACATGCTTTTATTTAGTTTTGTTTTGTTTATTTTTTGCTCCCACAGTAGCAATAGACTTGCCAGTGTAACACTGCAATCAACAGCATCTTCCTTTATTTGCTGTTGAAGCCCAGGCCTCACCTACTTTACTGAAAGTTTTGTGTCACCTGACCTCACCTACTTTACTGAAAGTTTTGTGTCACCTGACCTCTGTCCTTTCCCTCACGCTAACTGGCAGCTTCTTCTTCTAGCACAGATTTTCAACCAGCTGCAGTCAATACATCTTTCTTTTCTTTTCTTTTCTTTTATTGTGTTCTAACCCACCAACAGTTCATGTTTTTAACTGGAAACAGTGAAGTTACATAGAACTCCTCTTTGCTGACTTTGGCTGACAAGAAAAAAAAAATATGGCACCAAGAAGAAAATAAAAGTTATATTAAAATGCTCAGCATAAACCTTTTGACCACCAGAGCATGGATGACTGAACTCTGTCTGTTCCCTGAGCAGTGGAAAATGCTGAAGATGTTAAACTGTCCAATAATCTACCAAAAGTTACAATATCCCCACACTAGACTTCATATTTTTAACTGCACACCAACAAAAAGATTTGTTTGGCTAACCTCTTAATTGTTCTTTTAATGTGTAAATAGTGCCAAACCAATGAAAATCACAAATAGTTTTGCTGTTGTGTATGGTTATAGCTATTAATTAAGACTAATTTCCTCACCACATAGCCATATCTGTATCAGAATTAGCTCTACGGTGATTGTTTTTATTTTGGCTGAAATGGGAAAATGTACTTGCTATTTTTTGCACTATACATTATTTAAATTGTATTCATTAGGGGCTCATTGAACAGTTTTTTGACCTTTGAGTCCTGGTATCCACAGACTTACTTCACCCCGATGGAGCTCGCCAAATAGACTATGGAACAATTTAACTGAGGTGGTAGTCGTTCAGTCAGACACGCTTCATGTCCCAAAGTCAGCTAAAATCTTTTACCATCTTTTGTGAAAGCTAATTTATTGCACAAAACGATTATGCGCGTGTTATGCAAGCCCCCAATAACCTTTAAACAGGCTTATTTTGGTCATATCGACTTGGAAACAGTAAGGATAATTTAGACGTTGCTTATTTCTTACATACCTGCTGTATTTGTTTCTACCGTGATGTCTGAGGTGGCTGTTACGTTTTGTTTTGTTGTGTCAGGTTGCGGCACACCATTCGCTGCAATTACGACCGGTTCGTGCATGCGCGACAAATTCAGTTCATTTTTGCCCTGTCTCGCAATGTTAACGAAAGTGGAAAATAATAACTCGGGTCCGCTCCAAAATGTAATGAGTTCTTCCTTGGCCCACGCTACACCCTTCCACGAAATTTCATGAAAGGCGACCTTGTAGTTTTTCCGTAATTCTCATGACAAACATACAAACCAACTAACCAACCAACAAACCGCACCGAAAACATAACCTCCTTAGCTGAGGTAATAATTGGAACGGCCATAAAAATGTTGAGGAGATCAACAATATAGTATAAATAGATCAAGATTCAAATGCACTTACAGATCGCAACAAAGTTACGGACCAGTCGGAGCATTCAAAGAGTGAATGAGGAGGAACGAGCAGGCTCTGAGACATTATTATCAAAAGGCTGAAATACATGTGAATATTTACAGCGACATTAAAATATTTGCATTGAGTAGCATCACGCTCAACAGTGTTTTTAAAAGTAGCAAAAAAATAATGCACGGCACGAGCCGCAGAGCAAAGAGTTTTGAGGGTGTGCTCTACACAGCGATGAATTTACCGCGACAGCAAATATTTGCATCGAGTTTAATAATACATACAAATAATTTATCGTTATTTATAATCATTAGAACACTCGAAGGCAAACAAATACGATTTAGATAGAAATCAACAAAATGCGCTTGACTGACATTTAGCACTGCAGCAATGTTTCAACAAATTACAACAAAGCAATGTACGGCATGAGCCGTGGAACAAAGACAATGTATGAGGGTAGCGAGGAAACTTGGGCCATACAGAAACAGATATGTCATTTTAAGGGAAAGAGGAAATTGCTATTTTATTTTTATCCCATTATCTTAGTTTCATTTTTTTAAATATTATTTTTAATTTCCGCCATTACAGTTTTTTTTTATCTTGCACACCCCCTAGGGGCGGTCCGCGCGCCACACTTTGGGAAACCCGTGTTTAAATGACTCTGTAAATGACTGTGAAAGAAACTGCAAGTGACTGTCACCAAATCTGTTTTTTTTTTCTTTAGAGAGAGAAAGTAACATTCAGCAACATGTTAATCAGGCAGGTGCCAGAGATTAGTGTTAATTTATTATATTCTAAAATAGGGCCTCTTTCACATCTGTGGACGCAGAATTGTACGAACAGAGATGCAGTGCAGAAAGCAGGATAGATCTTGAATAGAAAAATGGTGCTCCACAGAAATAAAGGACAGATATTTAATAATGGCCCACACTGAGTGTTTGGTAAATGTGTTATGCCTGAATGCCAGACAGAGTCCTTATGGGGCCAGGTATGTGTAAATGTTTACTGCTGTTCTCTCTCTCTCTCTCATTGTGAGTTAGATAAGGAGACAGGCAGTCTCTGTGGTCTTGACCGCAGCTTTGTCATTGCCCTGCTTTCAACCATAACTGTCAGTGCTGCAGATTAAGAAGGTCTCAGGAGTTGGGCTGGGTGACCAGCGGTCTAGACCAACAATTAGAACTGATCAGACAGCACTTACCAAAATCTGTCCTGAATCTTCACAGCACCCCTCAAGACCCTTTTCTCTCTCACCAGAGACTTCGCCCACAAAAATGAAAAATCTTGTTTATTAGGCGCAGCCTTCAGAACTGGAACAAAATTCTACAAAGCTGATTTGACCTTCTGTGCAGTGAATGGCCCTTTTTTTTTTTTTTTCTTTTTTTTTTTTTAAGGGTTATGAAACAGTGTTCTATCCTTGACCATCTTCTCCACAACAAATGGGCCTGAACTTGGAGGGCACAATGAGTACCAACAGAATGATTTCTCTCCCCCCCCCCCCTCTCTCTCTCTTTCTCTCTCTCTGGTTATCTCTCTATTTTCTAGGCGACTCCTGGAAGCTGCTAAAAAGGTGAACCAGACAGGCCACTTCCTGTGGGTGGGCTCAGACAGCTGGGGATCTAAAATATCTCCAGTGCTGAACCAGGAGGACATGGCGGAGGGAGCAGTCACTATCCTGCCCAAACGGCAGTCTATTAAAGGTACTATTCACACTGCAGTACCAATGCCTTTAGCACAGGAACTAGGTGATATCGACTTTTTAACATTCATTCGCGAGAGCATCATACTCTGTGGTTAATGTCAAAAGCATAATGGAGATTTTCAGAAAGTACCCATGATCTTAACCTGACCTGTAAATAAGCACTGCATAAGAACATAGTGTGAAGTTAGGTCTCTGAGTTGCAATAAATGTTTTTCCACATTTCAAAACAGTTTGTTTCTAAAAGACTTTTGACTTTACCTTGTGCCGTGTCTTAATTACTTAAGTTGTGTAGTCAAGAAAAGAGCTCCATTTAAGTAGTCTGTATATAAGTTTTATTTGATGGCAGTGTGTCCTTTTACTCTAATTTAAAAAAAAAATGAAGAGTATTCTTTCCAAGGAGCAACTGAGTTAGAAAGCAGAGTAGATATATTACAATATGGATGCTACGACAACGGCAGAAAACAGAGCCTGAGAAATTGAACATCACTGAGGTCTAGTAGCAGGCAGCACATTCCCACATCGTTCCTGCTATTGATCTCCTCAGGGTTCGATCGCTACTTCATCAGCCGAACGCTTGACAACAACAGGAGAAATATCTGGTTTGCAGAGTTCTGGGAGGACAATTTCCAATGCAAACTCAGTCGTCATGCACTCAGGAAAGGATCAGGAGTCAAGAAATGCACAAGTACGTACCATGAGAATCTATTTCATACTGTCGGTCTTTTCTCTCATTACTTTGTTGTGTTTACTTGTTTGGCCGTTACTTCACCCGGCTGTTCCACTGAGATGAAAATTCTTAAAGCGGAGAGGATACATCAATAAAACCAGGACAACTGAATAAAGATAAGAAAACCCAATATGAAAGCTTTGAATATTCATTAAGCCTAATGAAATTCAGAGAACATTGTGATTTGGGAGAACAGGGCATTAGTTATAAACCTAGATCTGTATTTTTCTGCTGGGTCATGGGTGGTGTGTGCATGTGAGTGTGTGTGTGTATATATATAGTGTGTGTGTGTGTGTGTGTGTGTGTGTGTGTGTGTGTGTGTGTGTGCATGCATCTCTTTCTGTGTGTCTGGGTGTATGCGCATGTGTATGTCTATCTGCACATGTTTATGAATGCAAATGTGTGTGTGGGTGTGCATTCATGCATTTTACTTCTCTCTCTATTGCATTGTCTGTCTCAGTATTCTTGTAATCAGTGATAGATTCCACCTGTAGGATGTGTAATCAACGGGAAATCCAATCAGAAGACTCAAGCCCACTCATTAAAATCAGCAGACACTCTTAAGCTCTGTCTTTTTCATTTAAACACAGACGGATGACTAATATTTTACATTAATGTCAATCCTGATAAAAGAGGGAATTTATTCTTCCAAAAAAAAAGTTATACTGTGCAATAGGGAGAAGCTGGTGATGTAAACAGGAAGAAATCAGCCACTCCGGAGACGCCGTTTAGCAGAGTCTATTACAGATGTGCAAAAGGGACTAAACAAGTGAACAAGTGGCTAAGTCAGTTCTCATATGAAATGGACGAACAGAGAAGACATTCATATTCATCCTCAGAAATTATGTCATAAAAGAAACATCAGGGCAATTGTGTATCTTCAACAGTGTTAGCAGGCAGTGTCTCACCCCTAAGCATTTATCCATAAAAGCTGTATTCTCTATAGTTAATATCACAAAGAAGATATGGAGACCTCCAGATGAAACCATGACCTTTTACTGACCTTGAAAAAGCACTGCATAAGAACGCAGTCTGAGATTAGGCCTTGGTCACGCACTGGCCTTGATTATGCATTGGATATTATTCCATATCATACTGAGATTACTTGAATTCTAAATGTTGTTGCTGAAATAAGGCATAGCCTTCAAGCTTTGTATGCCAAGGAAAAATATATGACTGTCCTCTAAGATATAAGTTGACTAGATGGATCATTTTTAAAAGCAGGCATTACTTGTCTTAGCAAGTAAATTTGTCTTATTTGTGGCTGGATAAAGTTCTATAACACAAGGGTCTGTAAAAGTGCAGAGAAAGCAGAGCTCCAGTCTTTGAAAAGACATCTTATCAAAGTGCTTGTGCAGACTATTTAAAGTGTTCTGATGAAAGAGAGAAGCTGTCTATCTCCAGCTGTGACGCTTCAGCCCTGCAAATAGATCTAGTGCTGCAGAATCCTATCAACACGTCTCAAATTCAAGACCTAAAGGCAATTACACACACACACACACACACACACACACACACAGAGAGAGAGAGAGGGAGAGAGAGAGAGAGAGAGAGAAAACAGCAGGGATTGGGACAGGTGCCAGATATCTGAACAAAAGCCATATCTCTCTTCAGTCCTGTCAGAGCCCTTAAACCCTGTATATAGGGCTATAAACAGAGGGGGCAGGGCATGCTCCTGTTTTGAGTCCAAAAGAAGACCGTCACACTCAAATATCTCTTATACATACACTCACAACACACACACACACACACACACGCGCACGTGCTCACACACAACATACACACACACACACACACATACACATACACACAAACACACACTCATCCACAAACAATCTTTCTCACAGTCTTAAGTCTTCTGTGTTCTTGAGAGAGGAGTAGAACAGAGTTTAATGACAAAGCACTCATCCACTCCTCAGCATTTATTTAAAAAATATGTCATTAGTTTCTCTAAAAGACTTTTCACTCTTTCATTGGGAGGAGATGAGTAAGGCTGTGTACAATGACTCAGTGCTGGCGTCAGCGACTCTAAGAAAAAGCTGAACCACCACTAAGAGCTTTCAGAGGGACTGAAGGCTACCATAGGCAAACCTGTCATAACCCAGAGCTCTGTTTCCCACACATGTAAATAGCATTTTGATATTAATACAGGTCCTAATCTTAAACAGAACCTAACCTCCAAAGGCAAAACTCTCATGACCGGGATCATGAACACTTTTCTCTTGCGCACAACATTGACGTAGATGATTAACACAAAGATGCAAACTGAACACCACCAGCAAATTAAACATATCCTGGAAAGCCAACGCTGTCCTGTGATAATAAAGACAATATTGTGGATAGATGAAGAAATGAGTGACTATATATATATATATATATAAAATTTTTAATATAGAGAGAGAGAGAGAGGGAGAGAGAGAGATAGATAGATATGAGGTAAACCCCGTACTCTCTGAGATGAGGGATTGAGGGATAAACACAGCAGAGACCTGACACTCCTAAATAAATGTGATCACAAAAACTAGATTTTCACATTTGTTGTCACATAGTTAACAAAGAATTTAGTGACAAACTCAAAATCTACTTGTGAAATACAGTGGTCTCAGTTATGGACAGAAGACTGAGAAGAGAGCTAGCCATACTGAGGACAGATGTAGAGATGTATTTGTAATCTTTATGTACGATAATCCCACAGTGAGTGGATATCTGGCATCAAATTGTTCCATTTTATCTAGTCATATCCTTCAGTGAAAAAAACTCACAGTTACGACCAGCAGCTGCATTGACTGAGGGTAAATCAGAAAGCTTTTAAGTCTTGTCCTTAATGCATTCTCAAGTTCTCCCTTCCTGATTTAATATTGTTAAATGGAAGAAGAGCTTTCATCTTCCCTGGTATGTTGAAAAATGTGATGTAAAATTTGCTGAAATGATTTGTATTTTCAGTTTGAACATAGTTTCTTGAGATCTGTGAAGATGAAAGAATGATAAATTCAAGAGAGAGTGTTCAGTTCCTCATTTCCCTGTTTACAAGATGTGCCTCGTGTTTCTATCTGGGATACACAAAACAAATATCTGAAGAACTGTCTGGCTTTTCACAGGCTACCTTGGAAGGGATGGATAGTCCTTGATTCAAAATTTTTTTATTTTATTTTATTTCCTTCAATACAAATATTTCATCATATACATAAATATGAACCCAGCACTCAAGACCAAAACAACACAAAACACAAACGCAGGGCCTGGTAGTAACGGATTATATGTAATCGGGATTACGTTATCAGATTACAAAAAATAAGTAACTATGATCAGCCCAGATTACATTTGAAAAAATGTGCAATTAGATTATAGTTACATTGTCAAGGACTACTTGATTACATTTTTGATTACCTTTTTAAAATATGGCAATTTTAAAATTATGAAACTTACAGTACTCCTGTAGACATTTATGCCAGCATGTTTTTGTAAGGGTAATTTGATTCGTCCAACTGTAAATGCTGAATATGCAAAATGCATTTTATTTGCATTGAAAATGTTTTAGATCTTTAAAGAGAAAAAGGAATATTTGTGGAACTTTTGTGGCTGCATCCAATATTTTTTAGTATAAGGTACAATATGTTCAGTGATTGATATTGAAGTAATCCAAAAGTATTCAGATTAGATTACATTCTTTTGTAATCCAATGGATTACGCTACTAATTACAAAAATTGTCATGTAATTTATATTCAGTAACTGAGCACATTTCAAAGTAATCTGACCCAACCCTGCACAAAAGGCAGAAGACCAAGGGTTGATAAAGGGTTTGTAGTAAGACTCAGAAATTCAGTGAAGAATGCTTTAAGACATACTTCAGTAATACTTTAGTCCAGAAATAGCTACTGTATCTGACGAGTGTGTATGTAAGATCTGAGTTATCTATTCAACAAAAAGTATTTAGGAAGGGATACTCGCCTCAGGCATTCAAATCCAAATTCAATTCTGTTTTATTGAATTGAATTGAATCTATTTTATTAATTTTCTATAGTGTAGAAAATGAAAGGTGGAAAATGTGTGATATCTAGCCCTAGAGGACCTTGAGTTGAATAGCCATGCAGTAAATTAAGACTTCACTCTGAAAGAAAGACAATACTGCATTCATCACCTAACATTGTGTCAAATTGTAGTTGTAGTCTCTTTAGTTATCCATCTCTCAGAGGGGCCTTTAGAGCATCGTAGTTTTGATAGGAAAGTAAAAGTGGCTTTTCTCCATCTTCTCAAGCAGATAAAACATACCTACCATAAGTCACTGACTTTTTTGAGTGGAAAAGTTTGGCAAAAAATGATTGATAGGTTTTATTGCCAACAAGCTTTAAATAAAGACCATAAATGAAAGCTTTCACATTTAGCAGTTTGACAGAAATAGCAGCAGAAACTGAGTTGTCTCCTGTGGTTTCTGCTGCTGAGTTTTTCTTTCATTAAACCCCCTGCCATGATATTGGCCAACTGCTGCTGTACAAATATTTAACACTGATGAACAGGAAATGTATACTCTCGGTTTGATGTCAAAAGAAATTGCAAAGGAAGGTAATTGAAATGCAAGACCCATGTACAACACCTGTTTCAATACAATGTAATGAGTGTGGGCAAAAGCAGAATGGTCCTCGTTGACAAATTACTCTTCCAGTTGCCAGAAAATCTGTAATCAGACCCTCTTAAGGGAGATTCATGGATGTGATTTTAAGTAATTTCTGTACACAAAAGTTAATGGGACGAAAACATTCATCTCCACTTGAGGAGGATGTAATCAATGTCTTGACCTAGTTAATACTGACAAACACTTATTTTCTGATATTGCAAAGTGTTTTTTGTTTGTTCGTTTGTTTTTAATCACAGGAAAGGAAGAATCTCATGACTGCACCCTGAAATAATTGTGTAAATATAATTTTTAAACACAATGCGCTGTGACCAGTTAATCTGAGGAAATGAGCTATTGCTTTGATGAGCTTTAAACGTAGTATTTCGAGAGCTATTAAACTATTTAAATATCTGCTAAATCAGCAGGCATCATTACATTAGACATTATTCTGAGTGCTAAAATGCAAAGTTTTCTGTGTTCATGGATCAGGTTTGTGCTAAACCATCATTTAGTTTAAATTCACATTTTAGCTTCATAGTTAACACTGACAGTACACAATATAACTATTTATACCCATCTGTGTGTCTGAAGAGCTTTAAGTTGATTAAAAAAAAATCACAGCCAATTAGATTTCAGCCCTGCTCAGGACATCAGGCATCACTAGCCACCCAGAGAGGAGTCTGTGAGACAGCACCAAGTCCCCTCTGATTAATTAGATTAAACAGAAATGTGCTACAGTCGTTATCTTCTTCACTGATAGGGTTTTTATGAATGTCCCCACTTTTGCCTACTCGGACCAATATCCATGTTAATTCTATTTGATTCCAAATGTAAAAATTTCACTTACCATTGCAAAGATTCCAGATGTGTAGCATGAATAAAAATTGACTGTTGTAGTAAGCTATGATGTAAGGTTTAACAGAGTACCAGTGGGAAAGCAGTTTTGCCCAGGCCAGACACCTGCTGATCCACTACACAGCTGCACTGAATCATAGTCCTACAGCTCTCCAGATATCTATTCTTCTGAGCAGTCAAGCGCCAGCTGAAGCAGGGATCTAGTGTAAATTACCATTACAGTTAATTTAGGGAGCAAGGATACCACAGCCTACTAAATGTTTGACAACTACATAGGCTAAATTCATAGTGAGTTGAGGCAACGATACAATACATGGAAAGTAAACATGTAGTATGTTGGAAAGTTGGTTTTAAATTAACTGTGCAAAATGTCTTTCTTTATACCCTTCTGAACATCAATAAAAAACATAATGCCATTGGAGATCAGTTCAGCAGATGAGAATCAAATACCCATGTTTCAATAGACGGAAAGCAGGGATCTACATTGTAATCAAAAGAAGTGTCAGTGATCGACCAGTGACCTGGAGGTCATCTGAAGATTCAATTTCATCTCTCCCCACATCAGTTTTATGCGATGGTGCACCGACTTTATTGGTCAGATGCCTCTGATTCTACCAAAAAATCATAAATCATGTAATGAGCTGCAAAACAAATCCAGACAAGGAAATACATTCAGACATGATATTTACGGTAAATGAGCTTTCACGGGAACCCTTTTATTTTCCGTCACTCTACGTCAGAGGCATGCAACATTCCCAGAAGATGAAGGAATAAGAATGACCAGGATCACACTGATACACAGTAATGAAACCATCTTTTGATGTAGGAAGAGAGTGCCCACAGCTCCACTAAACATTCCCTCTACAGAGGTTATTTTAGACCATAAGTAACAGCCAAATATTTCATGGAAATCTAAATAAGTGAAGTGAAGTTTAAATGGTCTCTTAACAGAACTGGATTCACATTTTGCTTTATGTTGCTTTAAATTCTCTTACCTCCACAAATCAGCCAACGTTTTCATTCTAATAAACATTCTAATAAACACTGAGCTCCTGAGTTAGATGCCCCCAGTTAATACTATTCCGTTCCATCCACTGCCCAGAGGAAAGTGCACCATAAAGCAGCCATGCACAGATTACCAAACCAACCTATCTGCTCAGCTGGACTGATCCATTCAGTGGGCAAAAGTGGATAAACTGCATCAGTAACATCCATAAACCAGGGCAGAAATGTTAGCAGTATAGTGTGAAGCATCACTCAGATTAATTGCGCATGATGAGCAGAGCTTTGCTGTGGGTAGTAGATGTCACAGACTGAAGGACTGTTTTGTCAAGAGATGTGAGTTTTTTGGGGGTTTTTTTCACGAGTTTGTTCATTTTCCAAAGAACTGAAGTCAAGGTTTGTGTATCTGAAAAAATCCTGTTTGACTTTACATAGAGGAAAATGAAGAGGGGGCAGTCTGTCACTAGACAGCACAAACTCTGTCTGTTATTCTGAGCTTTTTTCTTTTTATCCTCTTTTTTTTTTTTTTTTTACCTCAAAACATTTTACAGCATTTGTAAATTGAGAAATTCTCATTTTCTCAATTTGGTCTGGGGTAAAATTCTCAGGAGTTTTGTAGTATCTCTCTGTGTTCATGCATCTTTTTACCCCCTTTGATAAACATTAGCCGAAACATGTCAGTCTTGACCTTTCAACAGATCAGGCTAAAACAAATCTAATAAATTCATTTAGCTGCTGATTTTGTGACCTTGTTGACTATTTAGTGATAAGCCATTTTCACATATGAGCTGCAGACTATGTCTGCGGAATCAGGTTCGAATTTTGTCCAGAGTTGCCCTTTCACACATGTAGCACACAACTGTCTGTGTCAGACGCGTTCTCACCTACTCTAAATACTCCATTTGCTTTAGGTGAGGGGTGGCTCCTGTGTAAGGCATGCAGGAGGCAGGACATGATGCGTCGGTCCTTACCAACAGAAGTTCCCGTATCTCATTGTCTCTCCAGACATTTTTGTTGACGTCTTCGTGTAAATGAACCTTCTTCTTCACCTTTGGATGTTTGTATTCTTCTGGTTTTGCGCCAGTCACATGTTAGAAACGGCATCAACACACCCACTTGCCCGCTGTGCATTCTCCGGTCTGTAATCTGCTCTGTTTAGACGTGGACTCAATCGATCATTCAATGGACTTTCTACTAGGGAGCTGGTAAAGTCTGTTTAGGGTCTGATCCGACTGATTTGGACATTTGTGTTCTCACATACAGCTCCTCTGGTTAGAGTCTAGATTATTTAAGGGTTGCAGTGCATGTCTGAAAGGGGCTATAGTCTCCTCTGTCACTAGCTCACTGACTGAAGGATTCCAGAACATTGGAATGATGTGTTTGAGTCGATTCAAAGTTAGGCCTTAGTTATGCTGACTATAAAGCATTGCACTTTTTTTTTTCTTCAGAGGATTGTTTATTCCCAGAGAGCCTGAGAACGTGAGTTAAACAGACCAAAGACCATGTGCATTTCCACTCGGCTAAAGTACTTGTAGTCACCTCATATTTTGGAAATAAGCTGTACAATGCTTCACTAATGTCACTGGACAGCACATCCCAGAGAAGCAAATGAACATAAAAAAAGCAGTGAAGGAAATATGAAACTGAAACAGATGGCAGAGGGCAGGAAAGAGAGAGAGAGGGTGGAGGAGTAACTCAGAAGTTGAAGACAAAGCTCTCAAGAAGAATGATAATGGCCCTTCTTTGGCCTCTCTCTGTCAGAAGGTAGTTTACTTGTGTGAGTGTTGATGATTGCAGTGAGAGTTTCTTGGCAGGGTCAGAAGCTACTTTACTTTGCTGGGGTTAAGGAACGTTAGCCTAACTGATACTGATCAATCTGAGAATATGTTTGTTCAGGGGCAGGGGAGTGGGAGGTGGTAGGTGGTCAGGTTGTATTTTCTGTATGTGGGATGAGAGGGAAGTATAATTAGCTTTGGGACAGGACACACACATCTCCTAGATCAAAGCTTCCAACTGAAATTCACTCTTTGGGCTCACCCACCCGCTACTTTTACCTTTGTTGCCCAGAAAGCCGGGACCTCATTCTACTCCAGTGCCAAGGAGCAGAAATATCTGTTCATGAAACATATCACTGCTGCCTCCCATTATAAAGGCCACCTAAAATCTGATGTGTACAGTAGAGTATACAGTGTTAATATTGGTTTACTGGTGACTATTGAAATTATTTACATGTTGACTGGAACCTTTTCACATTTAGCCTCAAAGCTGTTACTACTGGGTGTTGCATAAAACAATGGTAGCATTTCCTGTACAATGTCTTTATTCTGTGTAATTAAGCAGTATATCCATGACAACTTTTATTTTTAATTAAGGAGTGATTGTCTAGAGTATAGAGGTACATTTTAGTATTTTTACATAGTAAAATTCATATTTCAGACTCACATATCAATCGTGCAATGTACTGTTTTGTAAAAGGAGGTAACCCAACTCTCTCTCTCTCTCTCTCTCTTAGAAGTAACATTTATGTAATTGTATAGTTGTGTTTGCAGTTAAGCGTAGATCCAATAGTGTAGTTTTTGCTCTCTTGCCACACTATTTGGTCTTGGGTGGAATAGGCTGTTACGTTCAGAGGAGCTTACAGGAGATCCATTGTGACAGACCTGTCAGTCTTTTTAGTTCTGTCAAGTTCTTACTCGTTGTTCGACAGTATTCCACAATAAGAGAGGTCTCATAAGCCTAAACAATTTAGAAAGAGCTGGGATCAATGCCAGTGAAGAGTGACTGCAGTACAAGGTTATTCGAAATGGAGAGATGACTGCGTTAGACACACAATGGTTTTGAACTATTGAGCTGATCTGGCTTAACTGCAAAGACCAGAGAATGACTCCTAAATCACTGAGAATAAATCATAACATTTTCTTACATTAGTGTGCACTCACAGGACAAAGAAAACAGACAAAGAGAAATGTTTTTTTTTCTAAAACACAGTGGAAATGTATCTTATAGAATGTATTTTACAGCATACCACAATAACAAATAATAATGATTTCATCTCTGTATTATTTGCAAGGACATCAGTGTGAGTCAGTTCTCACAGAGGGAGAATAGAATGGTACATGTCGGAACAATTATCCAGCACACTGAGATGGCCTCCACTCTGAGGAATCCAGATCCTCTGATTCATCCTTCGATTGGAAGGCTGAAGGTCTGCCTGTACACTGACCTTCAGATCGATGTGGGTTGAACGCTTTGGTCTTTATCAGTGAGCTTGTCCCTGCTCCCCTGTGGGATGGCTCACTCAGCAAGACTCTGTGTCACAAACACAAGACGTGGAGGCTTAATATTTTATACTGCTTATATATCAACACTCTATGGACACAATATCTCAGTCTGTCATGAGCTCATCAAATGACCAACAGCTCAGGAGTATTTTTCAGGATGTTAGACTATGGGTCATCTCAGATTTATTGAACACAGTTGTGCCATAGAGGATCTTGCATAGTGTGGCTACCAGGAACCAATCAATTTGCTGATCAAGTTAATCAGACTGTTATTCTCTGTGGTATAACTGAGTTCCACACTGGTGTTAGTAACTCTCAAAGCTTTTGTCCCCATAATTAACTGAGAAAGTTGCAAAATACAAGACTGACACATCAGAATTCTGTCACTGAGGGGGTGCTTTGACATTCACCGCATATGCACAGCCCTTGCACTCCTCATGTCTACAGTTATTGAAGTCTATGAGACATCAAAATCTAAACAGCCAAAGAGAATTGAGACGAGAATTATCATCTTTATTTTAATTGAACTTTTCAGATGCACAGCTCATAAGTTAAGGTAAGAAAAAAGAAGATAAAAAGGTTTTCAGGGAAACAAAACACACATAGAAAGTGTTCAAGGTCAGTGAGACAACAAAAAAAACAAAAAACCCCATTTGATGGTGGAGAGCTGGACGAGTTTTAGTGAGAGAAGACATTCTTTCAGACTGTCACAAACACACAAAGTTCAGAGTGAGATTTAGAGGGAGGGCAGTGTGAAAGACCACTAAGGAATTGTGCAGAAATAGCTTTCTCACATACTCTCCATGAGCTGTGAAACCTAATTGTGGAGTCAGGAGCCAATACTTGTAGAAAATAAAAATTGTTTCTTGGCCTGAGACACCTGTGTCACAGTTAATGTGAATCTGAGATGTCAAATCAGGCCACTCTGGGTTCCATTGCATCTTATCTGGCTGCTTGATGAGAATGATCATTGAAAGGCAAATGATTTCAAGAGGCATTCAAATTTGTTTTTTTCTTTCCATCTATACCCTCATATGATAGAAGCTGTGTTTTCCGGTTATATTTATCATAGTTTTTGTTAATGTTGTTGTTAATACTATAAATGTGTACGTATAAGTTATGGTATAAGATAAGTGTGTTTAGGAAGGAATGAATGTTACATATTCACCTGTAAACTCCATGTTTCTTTTTTCCTGGTGAAAGGTTTTGTGAGGGATTTTGTATTTTCAAAGTACGACAAGAACTTTCTTCTTGTTACACCAACCTGGAGTGTCAATCTTTCTCATCCAAATTGCCACATAATGAATATGAATGATTTTACGTTTTCATTGTGTTTTATTGAAAAGTAACACCTCTGAAAACCAATTTCATTTCTGCAGAAAGGTACTGACATATGTGCATGTATCCTCTCTCTCTCTCTCTCCCTCTCTCCCTCTCTCTCCCTCTTTATATATATAGTGTTTTTACATTGTCTTTTTGATGATCAAAAATCAAATGCTCTGTGAGACCTGTCCAAACCCTCACAGATCATTATCAACCAATGGATGTAAGGCAAAACACTGATTAACAATCTGGAATATGTCACCAAAGCATTATAGTTCAACTAGTATCAAATACTTGCAATGAATATTTGATACATATAGGATTCTCCCCTCTCTCTCTCTCTTGCTCTCTCTTACTTTATCACTCTCTCCTCCACTCATTCTTCCATTCATTATTACATTTTCATCAAAAAAAAGTGTTAATTAAGTCATGGAGAACATGACAGAAGTTCGTAGTTGTAGTTGTAGTTGTAGTTGTGGTCTGGGCTGAGTGTGCTCCAGGGAAGGGGTGTGTGTGTGTGTGGGTGGGGGGGGTGGTAGTGGAGAGATTTGACTTTCGTGTAGTGCCAGACAATCAGAATAAAATCAGACACATTCAGAGCTGCAATGGAAGGCATCACCTGTAGAGAAATAAACATATACTGACAGTGTGTGAAAGGCCACCCTCCTCTCAAACAGCCTGTCTACTCCACAAACGCTTATCGGCACGTGTAGCCTCTGAGCGATAAGAACATATTGGAATTGATCATTTTTTATCTATTTATTTATTACAACTGGGCATTTTCCACTGCACTGAATGTGTTCTCATCGAAGTTTAATGAGTTTAGATTAAGCTTGTAATACACTTAATTTACAGAATACAAATCCTATAAGCTCAGATCCACATATTAACTTAAAAACAATAAAGCAGGTATTAATATTGTTTAATATTGCAAGTATTTTTTGCCTAAACTGAACTGCTGTTAGGGAGACAGCAGCTCTGATCAAAGGGAAACATTTCTCGATGGTCTACTGAGTAGGTAATTCAGAGTGGATATCCATACAGAGACAAACACACTATTTTGACTAACAAGAAAAATAACAAAATTTGTACTAAAATAAACAACACCTTTTTTTGGCCAAACAGTTCATTGTAGTCCTCTGTGTCCTCTGGTCTGCTTTTTGATTACTGATTTTGTGCGGCCAGCGTGGAATCTACAAAACATTAATAGTGTTTTCTGTTCATTAGTTCTCTAATGTGTTTGTGTTTGTGTGTGTCTGCATGCATCTGCGTGTGTGTGTGTGTGTGTGTGTGTGTGTGTGTGTGTGTGTGTGTGATGACGATGATGATGATGATCATGATCATGATGATGACGACGATGATGATGATGATCATGCAGCCTTTTCATTAAGGTATCATGCTCACTATTTGTGGAGATTTTCAATGCTGGATGCACAGCAGAGAAAAGTGCTACAACCTAATGTACCTTTTTACCTAATGTACCTTTTCTCATTGAGACTATATATCCATTACAAGCTGTAAACTCATAAATATCCCATCATCCCACTCTGTAGAAATCAAGTCATATCCTGCTTTAATTATATCATTTCTTCTTTTCTAATGCTGACGGGAGGGCTTTCAGCGCACCGTCCTCATTTACTAAGTCAACACGGCCAGCCTCAAATGGCATCTTTACTTTGGTTGAGGAATGGGCTAATTTTAAATCTTTCTTATTTTGTTCCTTGTGGCCTTTTCCTCCACTCTGGCACCCTGATACTGCAACCTATAGCTCACCACAAATGTTCCACCATTACAATTCAAACATTCCCATACACCCACCTCTGTTGCTTGTTCACACATAAGTGCACAAAAAGAAAAGAGACCCTCTTCTCCTCTTCTCTCAGAAGGCTACAGCAACCAGCGACTGTCACTCTGCTCAGGCTGGATGACAGGTCTGTGGCTAATTGCCGGAGCGTGATGTTAATTGAAACCTTGCTTGCTAATTAACACATTTTCAAAGCATTGGGCCAACCTTTGGCGTGATGAATCTAGCTCTGTCATAACTAATTACATTAATACTGAAGAATGATTACAGCTGTCTACTTCTGTCTTTTCTTTCACCTCAACCTCTCCATCACTCATGCCCCCTCTGAGTAATACTCCTGTGATCTATCTCACAGTACTGTAGGGAGGAGAAGACATCTCTCTATCCATCTACACCTGCATTTGCCATAAAAAGAAAACTTTTGACTTGATGGATAGAAAAGAAATAGGTCTTGAGACATCCTGTTTTTTCAATTTACCCAAAACTAACAGAGAGTGAAATCTCAAAAGGAAGTTTGAAGAGAAACAGATTTGTTCTATAAAGACCTGCTCATCTGAATGACCCTTCCAATTTCAGCAATCAGAGCCTAAGCAGGGGTTTTAATGAGACCAACACAGGGTCTCTCTTGAATCTCAGTTTATGTTCTACACAATGGTTCTCCTGAATGGTTCTTATCATAAATACCCAGTTATTGGCAATATTCATCAATGCCAAACTTGAAATGAATGGAATACAGGGAGGATAGGAATCCTGACAATACAGTAATCAGGGTGCTCTCCAAGGCTATCATTTGCTTGATTTTCTGTCATGCAATCAGTCAGCATCCTCAAAGACCTGTGGCTGAGGCTTCCATTTCATCTTTATAACAGGGATCAGGGTGTACAGCCAAATAACTGTATAACTTCATTGCAAATAGCACACACACACACACACACACATACACATACACACACACACACACACACACACACACTTCTTCTAGCAAACTGAGTGAAAATATAAAGAACAGGTTTTCACAGAGTTGTAAAAGTTGTTATGAGGTCTGTGGCTGTCCTGTACAAATTCTCAGAGCTGAATAAAGGTTATTCTTCATGCCAAACAGTAGAGAAAGCACATGTGGACTGTCTGTTCTTATCTGAAGCGTATCACCTGAGTTCAGAATAACACACTGGTTTTTTGTTGTTGTTATTTTTTTGTGCTTTAGACCATGAGAGGATTGGGAAGGACTCATCATATGAACAGGAGGGGAAGGTACAGTTTGTGATAGACGCAGTTTATGCCATGGCCCACGCACTGCACAACATGCATAAAGACCTGTGTCCAGGTAGGATCGGACTCTGCTCCAAAATGGAAACCATCAATGGCACCCAGCTCCTCAAATACATCCGCAACGTCAATTTCACTGGTGAGTAATCCAATGCTACTATACTGAAGAGGGCTAGATAGATTAACTGTGGGATGGATGAGTGGATGAATGGACAGATGAATGGATGGATGGATGGATGGTGTAAATGTAGAATAGAGATAAAATTTTAGCCAAGGTATTTCAGATATAAGATACAAAATCTTATTATTTCATCCAGTTTGTTACAAACACACACACACACACACACACACACACACACGCACACACACACACATAAAAAGAAAGAAATGACAATGTCGTCCTGCTCTTGTAAGCCAAAACAATGCCTTTTCTAACCAGACTTCTGTTTTATCAGTGAAACACACTGAAACATCTGCCTTACTCTTCATGCCACATTTCCCTGCCTCTGAAGAGTGTAATTATGTTAAAACAAGCCACAATGAGAGAAACAAGAAGGTTTGAGCAGTGAAGTTAAAAATCTGTTGGCTTTACAGAGTGGCCCAGACAAAAGCCTTCACAAATCCCTGAAAGAGCATGAAAGTAAAAGACAGCAGTGCTCACAAACAAACACATAGCCCCAGAACAGCATCTCTAAGGCCAGAGAAACTCATCTGCATTTGAATAGGGCTTCATGTTGCCAAGGGAACATTTGAAATCACACTACTCTGCAGTTGAAATAAGACGTGCGTGCACGCACACACACACACACACACACTCCGTAAACCTGATTTAATAGAATACACCTTTTTCTGGACTGGTGGTGGCAGCCATTCTACTTGAATCACCATATGCTTTAGGACCAATGGAACCAAGATGAATTAGTTTTCTGGCTATGATTTCTATCTGAGGCTTCTTGCTTTGCATGTATGTATGTGATGTGGCATATGTAGAGGTTTTTAGGTAGAAGTGATGCTGTTTCCATTCATTCTTGCCTTATGCTCTCTGAAGCAGGACCTTTATTCATTCCACTGATAATACTATGTGACTGTAGCTGGCTATGTCTAGTCCACACAATGGCAAGGACCATGTCTTCCCAGAAAAATCAGCAGATCATTGATTACAGAGATTCAAGCCCTTTAAAGCCTTCAAGTTTGGCCAGTATTTTTTTTTCTTTTGTTGTGCTAATATGTGTTGATCAATAGGGTGATTCGATGTTTTGGATGAACTGTTCTCAGATATCAATATGTTTTCACTTTGATAATTCAGTATTAGATATGGGCCAGTTGCTGAGGGTTGAGATGGAGGGAGACATAACTGCTGGATTGGTTTAAAATAATACATACAGTCATTCCCAGACTCATTTAGTAATGCACAAGCCTGCAACCAAAGCAATCACCTGAAGTCTTTACCCAAAGTCATCTCCAAGGGAGGTTGTTTTCCTCTTTTTTGTGTTAAAAGTCTTTTTATAAATGCCCATACCAAGACCTTCTGTTGAAAGAAAGAAAGAAAGAAAGAAAGAAAGAAAGAAAGAACCAAAACATGTTATTTTCCCCCCTGTTTTGTGTTAAAAGTCTTATCATACACATACCATATCAAGACCTTTTGCTCAAAAAAAATATAGACTTGGTTTCTTTTGCAGTGTTCTGTTCATGGCAGGTCCGGGACTCAGTCTGAAATAAGAAAACAAAAGGGTTCATGTTAATGTGATGAGTGTGGGCCGGGAGAGGGCGTACTACAGTGACCCAAGTACATCGATCATCCCTTAAAATCGACCACATTTCTGAGAGGAGTGTAACCACTGCTGTTCTGCTGCTATTCACTGACCTATAATTAATTGCTCCAGCCCCAAACACAGACACACACACACACACACACACACACACCTGTGCACCCACACATCATGTCCATTGTGTTTGATCTCTGTGGGGTTATAGTCAACTGTTTCTCTCTCTCTCTCTCTCTTTCTGAGGTGAAATACAAACCTCCATGAGACCTATCACTGTTTCCATCTTCTACACTGTCAGTGTTATTCTCCTGCTCTCACATCCTGTCACTTAGAAACATTGGTGTTTTTAACCTGTCAATCTCACCTGCCACTCTGCCGAACAGGAACGCTGCACATTTCAAACCTTACTGTCCACTTTATACCAATCTCTCATGACGATCCATTCTGCCCTTTTCAAATGTTGAGTGCAGAGAGCAGGTTAGGGTCCCCAGAGCTCATATCATGGGCTTTTGCTCATTACCAGTGCGACTGAAGAAAAATATGAAAGCAGCGACAGCTTTGAAACTGACACAAAGCACTGCTTTTTAGAGAATCACTAAAATCTTAAATGTAGTTTTAAGAGAAAATGTACATCTTGCAAATGAGGTGTGTTTTCCAAACCTCTCTTTTAGTTGGTTCCAGTAATGCAGACCAATTACAAAAGATTATATTAACACATAATATAGATACTTTGGACAGAATTGCCATTTCAGTCTTGAGTAATGAAAAAGAAGGCTCTATAAACAGTGAGGGAATGAAGAAAAGTGCGAGATGGCCCGGATAAACTCCAGATCTGAGCTGACTGACCTACTGTAAGACATGTAAGAAACTAGCCATTCGGCCCATTATTCATATTTATTACTTTGTTTCTCTCAATGTTTCTGCTTTTCTTGTTCACCTGTTTTACTTTAGTCAAAGATTGATCATGTTATACATTTCAGACTTGATCACTGTTTGATCACTGCCTTTTAAAATTAATATAGACTCAGAAAAATTTCAACTTTTGAAACTTTTTTTTCCAAATTGATATTGTGTTTGGATAAATAAATAAATAAATAGTATTGTGAGTCACGAAGACTGAACAGTGTGAGACCCACATCTGAAAATTTGTTTTATATTCGCTTTGTCAGAGAGTTCAGCCAGACTGAGCAGAAATCATCTCTGTAGTCTGAGTTATGACTATATCTCTGTGCTCCTCTGGCTAATTAAGTGCTAATGACAGCTTCCCATGTACTCTGGCTGAGTGTATGAGTGAATATGTACAGACTTAATAACAGAATACTGACTACCTTTTTTTCAGATTAATATGGCCCCTACAAATGCACAATGTCTAGAATCATTTGGAGAGGGGCATCTCTTGGACAATGCAGAGCTTCCTTTCCCATTTTTGGTGTGTTTATGTTTGAGTTTCTGTGTGAGTAAGGGATGTCCAAGTCAAGTGGCTATAAGCATTTTCTCTCTGCTGCATATCACTGAGGTTATTTCTAGAAAATGAACAGTATGTTAATTAAATTGTATTTAGCTCTGAAGTGCATGGCAGATATTGCTTGGATAATGATATGATGATATTTAATTTCAAAGAGAGCATATACAGAAATAAGTTGTGTAAATTATAATTTCAAAATGCACCACGTATATGGAAAACCACAATGAAAGCTGAACCTTAAAGGACTCCTCAAAGTATTCTTGGACACAGTAGAAAATAACAGCATGAA
The DNA here is from genome assembly GCF_902362185.1 of Chanos chanos. NCBI lineage: Eukaryota > Metazoa > Chordata > Actinopteri > Gonorynchiformes > Chanidae > Chanos > Chanos chanos. The sequence goes on from NC_044497.1 coordinate 37,939,183, forward strand.
GCATAAGTCATTAATAACTTGAATCTGGTGAAGTTGGGTGCAAGTGTGTGAGGAGTTTAATAGTAGATCCCGTTCATGGAAAACAGTATAAGAATATTACTGACCAGATCTCCTGTCCTTGTTGCTCCCATATTACTGTTGGCCACTCCCATGCCCGCCCACTGAGGGGAGAAGTAATGAATGCCACCTGTATCTGCTGCTGTTGCATCTGCTCTCATTGTCTTTGCATTTGCTTTTGTTCTCAAGTCAGAAGTTGAGATTGTCGGATGAGTACTTGTTGGATATCAAACCACTCTGTTGCATCCATGATGGTGGCAAAATGTAATGTCTTAAATGACTTGGAGAATCTGGTTATGTTGGCTGCAAGTAAGTAAGGAGTTTAATAGCAGATCACATGCCCAGAGAACAATACAACGAGAAACATCAACTAAAAACCATATACACAAATGATGAACTATAGAATTACAGGGAACTGGGAATATTTTAGAATACATAGAAGACTTGCTAAAGCTAACCATTAGGCTTCGCAAAAGAGACATGAAAGTAATAGTCTATTTATGCGGCTTAGCAGGAACATTGATAATCAGGAACAGGTGATTAAAATTCTGGTGAGGTGGAGCGTGGCGTTGCTGACACAGGTGCAGCAGCAGGAGGTATGATAGCATCTAAAAAAAGAATCAGAGTGCATAAGTTTGAAAATGAGAAATCTTCATTCATTCATTCATTCATTCATTCATTTGTTCATTCATTCATTCATTCATTCATTTGTTCATTCATTCATTCATTCCAAACACTCAACCCAACACATATCCTCTGTAGTGATTCTCCAAATATCAGGGAAAGAGTAATAGAGCTTAAGATTGACTTATTAAATATGTTCAGCATCTTACAACTGTGTAACTTTGATAAGCTAAACACACGGCCCCCATTTATGACTTACTGCATTAAGCTGTAATTATCATAGGTAGTAGTGTGTATACTAACAGCTCAATGATATTCCAAAATTATTTATTATATATTAAAAACATTATTCAAAAATTGAACTTGGTTGTTTTTAAATTTTGCCAAACAATATTAGTTGGATCACAGAAAACAAACTGCCTTTACAATCTTTCTGAATGTGATGTGCAGGTGGTGAAAAATGAGCTAGAAACAGAAACTTCATTCTCTTCACAACACAGTGCCTGCCAGCTGTCTGTTTGCACATATAAGACAGATACATCTGGCTCTGAATGCTGATTGGCTGGAACACATTTAGAGCAACAGCAACAGCTTCACATATTACTCTGCTGACTTACAGGTTATCAAGACGACTCTTGGTGAGGGTGAAGAGTCTCAATTAAACTTTTTTGCCACATAGGGACGTCTGGTGTTGGGAACTTAAAAATGATTTAAAAATGTGTGTGTGTGTGTGTGTGTGTGTGTGCGTTTGTGTGTGTGTGATCCTGTGGATTTCATACATTTATAATATACCTGAATGAACTCAATTATAATATAATTAAGGGCTTATTTGGCATTTTCATATCCCTTATTTTGCATGTTCATATCCATGCATTATACATTTATTGTCACCTTGGTTTGAACATAAAGTCTAACAACAACTTGATTAATTTATTTAAAATGAAAAAGAAGACATTTAAAAAGACCAGATCTAAAATCAATTCAACTTTACCCTGGGGTCAATACATTTATTTTGTCTCATTATTAATAGTAAATTTTGACTGTGAGGTTTCTTTACATAATCCCCTACCCAGGTGGTCCCACTATCCTAAAAAGATCAGATGTGATGAAGTCATCATATTTGTCAGGAACAGACAGAAAAACTGGATGCATGAGCAGGATAAGCCTTTATTGCCAGGGGTTTCTCAGACTCAAGCCAAAGGGCATGACAATATCAGTGTAATGTCAGCCAATAGTGGGCAGCCACTCAGGAAATTATTGCCATTATTGCATGGGATGATGTGGAAAGTCAATCTACAACAACGTCATATTAATACAGGGTTCTGAGTGTCTTTCTGTGCTGGACCCCGTCTTTGGAATCAGTGATTTAAAAGGTTTTCTGTCTTCTTCTTTCCGAATATTCATATAAAAAGAACAACAACAAAGAACACTTTCATGTAAAAGAGCAACAACAAAGAACACTTTCATGTAACTGTCCAAGTAAAATGAGTTTCTATATTATTATTCTAGAAACTTTGTTGAACTATGGCTGTTGTTATAGGTAAAACTAAATTCAGACACTAGTGAATGTAATTACTTCGACAGATTGTGAGCAACTATAGAGGAGTTCACACAAGTAAATCTGTGTTGTCTCTAACTACACATTAACCCTAATATAATCCCTCAGCACAGGGATGGATTTGAATGGGGTTGCGTCAAGGCTTGGCAATTCGTAAAGCTACTTAACTGAAAGTTTAATTACAGAGTGACAGGAATACAGATTCTTCACTTTCACCTCTCTGCCTAGCAACCAAGAAAATAACTATACACGGAGCGACAAACATAGAGAGCATGGGCTGGAACACACTATGGAGTGTTCATTCTCGGCTTTGTGTCACAGGAGAGGAGGACAGAACAATCAACCCCATGCTGAACTAGCATTAAACTAACGTTGCCCCAATGTTTGGATGAATGTGATGAGTAATAAGCAGTTTAGGCTTATTATTCAGATAGTAAATTACAGTGTGTCAGTCCTGAAGTCTGTAATTGCAAAATCCCAGTTTGAGTTTCAGCGCAATGTGGAGTATTGCATGACTACATTTAATCGGTAAATGTGTTAGGGTGTGTGTGATTTTCAGACAGGAGCAGTGGTAGGATGTAGGATGCTTGTAAAGGTTTTGGTTACTGCGTGTGTGTATGCGTGTGTGTGTGTGTGTTTGACAGGCATGTGCGGTCAGGGTAGGCGGTGCCTACCCTGTGATAATTTAATCATGCAACAAATTCATAACAACATATCAAAATCTCACTCTAGTTACAAGCATGTTGTTATAACATATTTTTAATGATATTTTTATGTCCTTGTCCTTTTTAAGTCCTTAAACTTCTAAGAGCGAAATGCCGTATAGCGCACAAACTCGCCTACTTGTTCAATGGGGAGGGTCTGCTTTCTTTAGGACTGCCTTTAACGTTGTGAATTTTGGAATTTGCGCATACGTATTGCGTAGCTTAAGGCAAAATCAACAGACGAGGAAAAGCACTGCTTATGGTGGGAGTGCGAGCCAGTCATAACCATCTAGGTGCTAAATTGCTACAATGTCAGAGATATTTGTGCTCTCAATAAAGCAAGCTAGCTCATTTGAATGTGAGAAGCTTAGCTACACTTCAGCGCGAAATCATTAATGTCAACCATCGTACGTCTTCAGAGTTTTAATAAACTGGATTACCAGCAAAAATTCCTTGTGTTCCTCTTTTTAGTTAATGTTTCAACAATATTTACAAAGAGTATCTCATAACTGCTGTTTGTAGTGACTGTAATGAAATTCACAGTGGTTTGGGAGGCAATGGTGTTCCTTAGTCATTTCACAGTCATCAAAAACCATATAAAACAAGAAAAAAGTACTTCATTTACACTTTGACAATATTTTTATTTAGGTTTTGATTGGAAATGTAGTTCAGCCAGAGGGGCACAGTATTCTAGAATTCTGTCTAGAAGAGTTAAGAAGGATCAGATTTCTATAAAACATTAGAGAGTACAAAAGGATGTAGTTTAGATTTGTGAATGCCCACTGCCTACCCAGCCACTGACCTCACAGCACGTCACTGGTGTGTGTGTGTGTGTGTGTGTGTGTGTGAGTGAGTGCAGAGCATGACACTGAGCTTGAGTCTGATGTTAAATTCAAAAAAAAAAAAAAAACAACAAAAAAAAAAATCTGTTTCTCATTAGTAGTTGCGGGAACTTCACATCCATTATCCATTTACAAGAGAATTTATTTTGATGACAGGGATTAGAGTAGTAATGTGTGCACAGTTTATGTAATCTGTGCTGTGTAATGTTGTTGGAGGTTGTGGCTTTGTGTGTCTAAGGTTGATTGATGAGGTGCATGGTTGGCAGCCTTGGCTGGATAAATGGCCATTTGGTGTGCATGTGTCTCACTCTTCATGATAAATGTGTGTAAGTGTGTGTATTCACTCTCTGGCTGACTGACTGACTGACTAACTGGAGGCTGTGTGTGTGTTTGTTGTTAAGGGAACGTGAGTGATCATGCTGTGTGTCAAAGTGTTATAGTCAAGCATTTTGGTTCCTTACTCATTAGACCTGGACATCCATCAAAGCTAAATTTCAGTGCAGAAATAACAGTGAGCTCACATGAAATATCACAGCATGCCTACATCATGCTTACATCACAAAACATGCTTTCATCACAGCATAACTACTTCATGTTTACATCACAAAACATGCTTTCATCACAGCATGCCTACATCACGCTTACATCACAAAACATGATTACATTACGCATACATCACAAAACATGATTACATCACGCTTACATCACAAAACATGCTTTCATCACAGCATGCCTACATCACGCTTACATCACAAAATATGCTTTCATCACAGCATAACTACATCACATTTACATCACAAAACATGCTTTCATCACAGCATGCCTACATCACGCTTAAATCACAAAACATGCTTTCATCACAGCATGCCTACATCATGCTTACATCACAAAACATGCTTTCATCACAGCATGCCTACATCACACGTACATCACAAAACATGATTACATCACGCTTACATCACAAAACATGATTACATCACGTTTACATCACAAAATATGCTTTCATCACGGCATAACTACATCACATTTACATCACAAAACATGCTTTCATCACAGCATGCCTACATCACAAAATATGTTTTCATCACAGCATGCCTGCATCACGCTTACATCACAAAACATGCTTTCATCACAGCATGCCTACATCATGTTTACATCACAAAACATGATTACATCACAGCATGCCTAAATCACGCTTACATTACAGGACGTGCTTTCATCACAGCATGCCTACATCATGTTTACATCACAAAACATGATTACATCACAGCATGCCTAAATCACGCTTACATCCGGGATGTGCTTTCATCACAGCACCTTTTTTATGACACCACAGAGTCAAGCAGCTCACCTCTGGAAGCTGCAAGAGCTTAAGTAACAACTGAGTTCAATTACACTGATGTTGATGATGATGATTGAATTATTATTATTATTATTATTATTATTATTATTATTATTATTAATATTATTATTGCTACTACTAACAGTTAATGGCTGAAGCATCTCAGCACCTCTCAGCGAATTCGCTCCCTCGCATGCCCTGATAAGACAAAGCATAATCAGCAGAAAAAAAACATGAAATATCTTCTATCTCAAAATTATTATTTAATAACTAGAATCACAAATTATCATCTCAGGATTCTGATTAGGGTCGCGGGGGGTGCTGGACCCTATCTCAGCGCTCATAGGGCAAAGGCGGGGAAACACCCTGGACAAGTCACCAGTCCATTGCAGGGCAGACACACAGACAAACACTCACACACACATTCATACCTAGGGGCAATGTAGTGTTTCAAAATCGACTAACCTGCATGTCTTTGGACTGTGGGATGAAACTAGAATCAGCTTGTTAGCATATGTTAAAAAATAAATCTAACTGACTATTGATTGTGAGCTGTGAGACAGATGGTTAGTGACAGCATAGCAGTAGCCCAGTAGTACTAAACCATACAAAGGCAGAACAGAGTAAGTTCAGTTAAGTCCCTATACAGTTCAGTGATGGCTACAACCCAAAAAAAGTCATTTCACCTTTGTTGCTCCAATTATTACATTGTTGATTTCTAATGAGGTAAACGCTCATTACATTAAAAGATGATGTAACATAAAGATGCTACAACATTTTTATGATGTAACACATAAAAATTGCCGGTACTGTTCTTTGCTGAACTATTACTTCACAATATGTAAAGGGCCATCTTCAAGGTAGAACGCAGAAACTGCCATTAAAAGGCGAAACATTGGGCCAAATTAAAGAATTAAAATGAAAAATTCTTCAGTAATGGCCAGCATATGATGCCATCTTCAGTGATCTACCAACCATTAATTTGCATGGATAATAAAAGAAACATTAAAATCTTTTTAACTTACTTTTGCTGTAGTGAGGCAGTAAGTGCCTCCAAGTTTTTTTTCAAGAAACCATCAGTGAGAGAGCAGAGATATCTTTAAACTTATGTGAGCAAAGCTAGGGGGAAGGTGATAATAAAAAATAATGAAAGAATATAAAAGCCAAAATTGAATGTCAGTGACATCTGGCATGTTTCTCTCGTGGCAGGGTGCACAACTGTTGAAGAATCATCTGTAAACCATCTGTAACTCATTAATAGTCATTATTCATTAGTAATTCATCAGTAGAATTGCCAATTGCTGATTGCCAATTTCTAAGCATTTGCAAACATTGCAAATACTTTGTTAAGAATTGTGCTGTTACCTATTAGAATGTAAATGATCACTATATTACTATAAATAATTCAGGACACTAGTCCATTTAGACAAGCAAATTTCAATAATGATTAAAGTATGAGGAAATTTCTGTACTCCCTGAAGTTAGTAGAGTTCAAGTGTGTGAAGAAACACCTGCAGATACAGATAAAATGTAATGGTATTTGATAATAATGACCAAAGAAAGAAAATGACACTGTGAATGGGTAAATAACAAAGACAAACATAATAAACGAAGGTGCACTAAAATGGTATGACCTGTTTTGTTGTTGTTGTTGTTGTTGTTGTTGTTGTTTGTTTGCGTTGTTTTGTTTTAGTACAGCAAAATACAAGGTACTAGAAATTCCAAAGCTATTAAAGGAAAGGGTGAAGTGAAAAGAATCTCTTAACAGTCCATACAGTATGAGCATGATCATCAGTAGCTAACCTAACTACCAAAACAAATGTCATAGAGAAAGCTGGTTAACAATGGTTGTTCCCACTGAGTTTGAGACAGGTCTTGGTAATTCTGTTCTCATGACAAGGAAGCAGACACAAAGGTCAGCTTCAGTATTGCGGAATTCCAAGATGTATAAAGCCCTGATGTCTAACATCAGTGTAACATCACCTACATCAGTGTAACATCACCTACATCAGTGTAACATCGCCTACATCAGTGTAACATCGCCTACATCAGTGTAACATCGCCTACATCAGTGTAACATCGCCTACATCAGTGTAACATCGCCTACATCAGTGTAACATCGCCTACATCAGTGTAACATCACCTACATCAGTGCAACATCACCTACATCAGTGTAACATCGCCTACATCAGTGTAACATCACCTGCATCAGGGCAACATCACCTACATCACTGTAACATCACCTACATCAGTGTAACATCGCCTACATCAGTGTAACATCACCTGCATCAGGGCAACATCACCTACATCAGTGCAACATCACCTACATCAGTGTAACATCACCTACATCAGTGTAACATCACCTACATCAGTGCAACATCACCTACATCAGTGTAACATCACCTAAGATTCACTCATTTGGACACAAGACTTGGTACCAGTTCTAATACCTGGTTCCAACCCATCCATGTACAAAGGTATATTTTCATTGTAATATTGCAATTCAGGCAGTATCGTTTGGCTGTTAAAGAGTCTTGTTCCTTTTTCTTGAGGTAGTGAATTTTTTTCTTTTTAAAAAAAAGTTTGTAACACAAGACTTGAGGTTATGGGCTTACAAGTTTCCTGGGCTTGTGAACGTGCAAATGAATCATGTGTTTGCAGGACCTATTTTATGATTTCCATCATGAATTTAGCTTTCAGGTGACTAAACAAATATCATGTCCGCGCCGTGAGACCTGAGGTTATGGGCTTACAAGTTTCCTGGGCTTGTGAACATGCAAATGTCTCCATAACAAAAAAAAATAGCATCAAAGGAAACATGTAGACTAAGATGTATATGGTGAATTTTCAATTTAGTATTCACTAGTGGAATATGTCCTTTTGAGAACAGTTTCAATGTACTGCATGTTGAACAAGGCAAATGGGGAATCCTTGGTGGCTTGAATTATGAATCTAACTTATATTCATCCTGTATAAGTAACTCCACCCTGGCTTGATGCAAAGACTTAGGACTTTTACTGCACATCAAAAGGCTTTTTTTCCCACACGTTAAATGAGCTTTGTCTTTGCTAATGGCACAGCAATGACCTGTGAGATTCTGGTTGCTTCCATCTTCCATCCACATGCAGTAGTATGCATGCAAAAACATATTATTCCCAGAGACCAAAATGATGAAGAGGGTGGATTTACAAAGGGTGATACATCACCCTGCCTGCTCAAAGGCTGTGACAGCGCATGCAGACATGCCGTTTGTTTGTCGATTGTGTCTGTGTAATGAATTATTGCTAAAGGTTGCCATTTATGTTCCAGTGTGAAAAACTTTCTGCACTCAAACTTGTGTCTTTTCAATTACTCAGTCAAGGCTTTATCAGAACCAGAATCGAAAAGCCTCTTATATAAATTTTGTTGGCTCCATTTCATATTACAGCAGGATTGACAGAGAGGCCTGTAAGGCATCCACATATCTTAGTGCAGATAATAACACGCATTTGCAACCACAGAGTATTGATTGCCTTAGACTCATCTTTGATCTTCTGTTAGCTCTCTTGACACTCCAATCCACTACTATTATAGCCATTAACTGCCACTACACAAGAGTGTCTGTTACAACAGATAAAGAGATCTCAGACTGCAGAAGATGGGGATCTTCGCACTTCAAGTTCATCTGTATATTTCCTTTGGTTGGAAAAAACTGTTAAATATAAAGCTTATGATTATGGGTAACATTATAAACCTGAGTTTGTCATAGATTTAAAAAGTTAAATCATCCAAAGATTTTAAGTACCTCAAATTATCTGTGATTCTATTCACCCTGTGGTCATTGTGCTTTTTAAAACCTCTAGATAGGTCAAGTAGTACAGGAGGAGAGAGAGAGAGAGAGAGAGAGAGAGAGAGGAGAGAGAGAGTCTATAGTACTTGTGAAAATAAAGAGGATCATCACAAACATCATAAAGATCTGATTCAGTCTATGTTTTTTTTTTTTTTTCGTTAGTTCTAATTCTTTTTTTTTCTTTTTTTAGTTTTATTCTGCCAAGAGACAAAGAAGGAGAAAAAAAAGAGAGAGAGAGAGAGAGAGAGCACAAACCTGCAGGCAAGAGGGAAAGACATGTTTAAAAAGGAAAGGCAGATTTTCAGTGAAGCCTAGGGAGGGAGGGAGGCATAAATGCAGAGAGATAAGACGAGGAAGAAGTTAAAAGTTCCTCCTCCTCTTCCTTCCTCCTCCTCTTCCTCCTCCTCCTCCACTGTCATGAGGGAGCAAAAATCTGTCTCTGTCTACTCTCTAACTCACCCTTCAGGCCTTACCTTCTCTTTAGTCATACGTAAAACACAGAACTGAATTAAATAAAATGGAGCTTAGACAGATACAATCATTTAGATCTTATATAAATCCACATGTTTCAAGGCAGTGACTTAGTGTTATCTGAGGTTCTTTTGAGGTTGTTTGCTGATTCTGTTGTGATTTTTTTCACTCCCCAGGTATTGCTGGTAATCCTGTGGTCTTCAATGTGAACGGGGACGCTCCTGGCCGATATGAGATCTACCAGTACCAGATAAATAACAACACAGCTGAGTACAAGATCATTGGCCACTGGACCGATCAGCTCCAGCTATATGTAGGATTCACTTTTGGTTCTGCAATTTTCACACTGTGTGGTTCAGCAATCTATATGTATACAATATACAAGTATACAGTGTACACTAACATACAGTATATTTCCACACATGTAATTTAAGTAGACATAATCTGCATTCAGTCTTACACATAAATACTATAACCATAAATTGAAGTCTTTTAGGAAACTTTTATAATAATGCATGAGTAGGAGTTTGTGAATCAATGGAATCATTTATCTCTGGTCTTATACGTTCTGACCTATGAGTAAGAATAAGTTAGCATATTTCCCTTTATTTCAATCTGTCATATCAGAATAATTTTTAATTTTCATATGAGAAAGATGATAAATAGAACATAAGTTGTAATACTATTCTGTATTGTAAGATAGCTATTTTCAAAGAGAAACATGCTTTAGTTGAGATATATATTTTGATCTTTTTAAATGGCATAAACTGTCAGAAACACTTTCATTTTAGTTTCCCATTTCATGACTTTGAAAGTCCTTTGAAATGATGTTAATCCACCAAAAGTTAATTGAATTGTTCTCTCACATGCAAAACTTTTTTTTTTTTCAAATTGCCCCTACACAAACAAAATAATTATTGCCAGACAGTCTAAATGACCCTGTTTTTCTGTTTTACTCATTTACCACATAGAGGAGATAAACTTTCAAATTACATTTTAATCCTAATTCTAATTAGACAATGCCTATTGAAGTTACACCACTAAAGACACATCCACTATTTCTGCGAATAATTAAAATTTGGAACCAGCTCCAGACTTTCAAAAGAGTGTTTGTGAAAGTCAGTCTATTTATGCTTAATACATACAGGCTTTCCACAGGTTCTGTTAATAAATAGAGGCATTATTAAGTATCTGAACGCCTAATAGGGAAAAACTTGAAAGTAAAATTTTGGTCATAATCTAATTTGTGTATGTGGACAGGTTTCATGAGATCGCATGTCAAGTTTTTGAGGTTGAGCATATATATATATATATATATGCATATGATGAAAACAGCTTTTTCATCTTTGATTTTATTATGCTGTGTGTGTACATTCTATGGAGGGTGAAAACAGCATTTACTTAAACCCAGATCATAATGCATCAAGTGAAAGTAATATAAAATAATATACTGGATTAATATCGGTGTGTTTCAGTCACTCAGACATCCATGTTGTGCAAACTCCAACTTTGCTGAAAACAGCACAGAGAAAACATCCTTACAAGTGATAGCCCACTGAGGGTCATGTTTGATGTTTTCTTCACAAAAGCAAGTGCTCTGCAGACAATATGTAGACAAACCTTGGATTTGCTCCAAATTCAGGAGGTCATGCCTTCTTTAGGAAATCATCAACCAAGCCAGGTCTTTAAAATATTGCTGATGTTTCAGTTAGCTTAGCTCAAACACAGATTAAATTTACCAGTGATAGCACCAGAACTAATATTGCCAATATATATATATATATATATATATATATATATATATATATATATATTTTTTTTTTTTAAGGGTGTTTTTTTATCCACTATGAATAAGCAGCTGGATATTGACATCTATAACTTAGAGTGTTTAATTTAGATAGAGCCAAGACAGTAATGTGGGGCCTTGAAAACTGTCCATTGAAAGCTCAGGGTCAGTAACTGTATAGAATGAGGGGGTAGTTTGCTACAAGATGCTACTTCATGGAGGACATGCAGACTGATACCTTTCTGAGAGATATTTTTAAGACATAACCATACCAAAAGCACCATGATTATACCAATATTTATTTATGAATTTGACTTTCAGTGGCTATGACACTAACCAGTATTCTTCATCTGAACCTCCCTAGCTCAGAACAACAAAAATGTTACCATATTTGTTTAACAAATATCCTGAAAATTCAGGCTTTGTGGCTTATGGGTGCAGGGCAACTAACTGATTGGAGAGGGTAACCTATCAAAATGTAATTCCATTTTGTCAAGTGAAAGACAGCTTTAAAATGAAAATTCAAATGCTTTTTGAAATACAATTACTTTCACTTGATGCATTATGACATGAATCTTGTCACATTGATATGACTGAAAGGGTAACTCATGATTTGATAAATCGTGATTTAAACTTAAATAAATCTTATCTCAGTACCTAGCTGTATTCAGTGTACTGATTTGTGCAGAGCTAACATCGTCCTAATTGCATAATGAGGATAGTTTTTCACCTGTGCACCTGTGTTTCCAGGATAAGAACATTCAGTGGCCAGGTGGATCTCGCCAGGTGCCCACCTCCATATGCAGCCAGCCGTGCCGCCCAGGAGAGCGTAAGAAAACAGTGAAGGGTATTCCGTGCTGCTGGCTCTGTGAACGCTGTGATGGATACCAGTACCAGGCTGACACCTACACCTGCAAGATGTGCCGTTTTGATCTGCGGCCCAACGAGAACCACACAGCGTGCCAGCCCATACCTATCGTTAAACTGGAGTGGAGCTCACCCTGGGCAGTGGTGCCTGTCTTCATTGCCATCCTGGGCATCATGGCCACGCTGTTTGTGGTTGTAACCTTTGTTCGTTATAATGACACGCCCATCGTTAAAGCCTCTGGAAGAGAGCTGAGCTACGTCTTACTAACAGGAATCTTCCTTTGTTACGCCACCACTTTCCTTATGATCTCAGCACCTGATGTGGGCATCTGCTCTCTCCGCCGGATCTTTCTGGGCCTGGGAATGAGCATAAGCTATGCTGCGCTTCTTACCAAAACAAACCGCATCTACCGAATCTTTGAACAGGGCAAAAAATCTGTTAGCGCACCGCGGTTCATCAGCCCAGCTTCCCAGCTGGTTATCACTTTCAGCCTGATCTCGGTGCAGCTGCTGGGAGTTTGTGTCTGGTTTGTTATGGATCCTTCACAAGCTATCATTGATTATGAGGATCAACGCACAGCTAATCCAAAGCTAGCGCGCGGTGTGTTAAAATGCGACATCTCTGACCTGTCTCTGATCTGTCTGCTGGGCTACAGCATGCTGCTCATGGTAACCTGCACCGTTTATGCCATTAAGACCCGTGGAGTCCCTGAGACCTTCAATGAGGCCAAACCTATTGGCTTCACCATGTACACAACCTGCATTATCTGGCTAGCCTTCATCCCTATCTTCTTTGGCACCTCCCAGTCCACTGAGAAGGTTAGATAATGCCTTAATAACAAACTTGTTCTTACCAAAAGCTTTTCATTTATGAGAAGATAATGAATGTAATGAGCTAATTAGTTAAAGGACTGCAGGAGACCTTACAAACCGGTTACATACAAAATCCAGACTGGAAAAATCATTCCAGAAAACTTTTATATGGTAGATTATCCTCATGTTTGAATGATGCTAGTCATCACTCAAATTCTTGCAAATGCTGGTGCATAAGAGAAACAAACAGCCCAATTAAACACTGCCAACCCACTGACAGTTTGTTCCAAGTGAATGCAGCCTACTGAGATGAAAATGACCTGCATAAAGAGCTCTTGTTTAACATAATTCATTGGTGCTGGTGTATGCCTCTTCCATCTATCATTGTGAAAGGGCTGTTTCGGCTCTTATAGAAGGATTGCAGGAATTTGTTAGTTTGCTTCTATGAATGAAACAAATCTCATCGTGTTTGTTTGGTTCATTTTCTTGACTCTACTTGATACATATATTGACTTTTTCCTTCATTGAGAGATGATGTCATGCAAAAATAGAGTTACATTAATGTTACGAAATAGGACAGTCTAACTGAACAGGTGATTTATATAATTACTACGTTTATAAGAAATTACTGAAATATACAAAACCTTTCCCTATTTCTGTTGGTAAAATATACTGATAATTTTCACTAAAAACCATAGTCTGTAAAGTCTGTAGGGTGGTACTGTTTGTAGTCCACGGATACTCAAAGCCTTGAGCCCAAGGGACATTTTTGGAGAATAATATTAGGTCCAGGAGCAGTAGTTGTAATTGCAGGGCAGTAGTAGTAAATTATTTTTCTTTTTGCCTGCTTTATTGTCCATCAATAACATTTTCTAGCTACCACCCAGGTCACTCAAAATGAAGCAGCTGCGCTCTTTCCTGAGAAGTTGCTGAAGCTGTTACAATGGTTATGGAGGCTTTGTATGAATATGACAAAACAACACTCCTTTCTTTTCTGGCTGTCCTACACAGCGGGGAAACTCAATAGAAGTTAGGATGTTTGATTTTGTAGTGGCATCTGATATTGGTGACCTTGAGAACCAAAACTAAATCAAACCAAATCAAACATGGTGGACCAGTACTGGTATGAGTTTTATGAGCCATTTTGTACTTAATTGTTGGTTTTCGCTATTTATGTTATCGACTGCAGGGCTAACTGAACTGTCACCTGTCAGTGGTTTACAGACGGAGGCAGTAGCCTATCTGAAACAATTACAGATGTCTGATTCATCAACTGGGCTGAAATGCTCTTTGAGGTCTGTGTTAAATGTGTGTGCTACTTAAAAACAGCGTAGGCTTACCTGCAATTTAAGATGTCAGTATATAAATATACAGTAAAATGTAAAACATTGTGGGGTTTTGTTTCATAAGATAAAAATTGGTTCAGACTTTGCGTAACAGTGTTGTAGTCTGGAGGCACTATAGGGTATAGTGACTGTGAGTTGGAATGACTATATGAAGCAGGCACTGTCCGTTCTAGTCTGTGGTGTCTGGTAGAGGTAGGAACTATGTAATGGGTGAAGGGTGTGTAATGGGTGAAGGGTGTGTTGACTGTCAGTTGTAGATGATAGTCTGCAGCCACTGTAGGTTGTAGGGTCTGTGAGTCATAGTGGTTGTAGTCTATGGTTACTGTAGGCTGTGAATCAAAGTAAGTATATTCTATAGTGATTGTGGGTTGTAGTGATTTTGAGTGTGAGAATTTTGTTTAGTGACTCCAGAATTTAGTGACTAAAGCATGCAGTGATTGTAGCATGGAGACACTATAAGAAGGTTTTCAACAACTATAATCTCCTTTCCTATCAGATTACTGGGCCCATACATTTTCATCACACAGTCTTAAGTACTGTGTAGCCTGCAGCTATTGTCAGGAGCAAAACAAATGCACATTCAGTTTGCCTTATTGTAGTATTTCTGTCATAAGAAAAGCTCATTTGGCAGCAATATGTTATACAAACACACATGTGTGCAGACATGCAAATAGTGAATGAACAATTCAAAGCTTATACCATTCATGTGTGTCATGAAAAAAAAAACATGATTACAAAAACAATCCACCAGATCTGATTCTCTCAGGGTGTTTAGTTTGTATTGTACTGAAGAATACAGAGGTGTGGTGGGTGAATACAGGGAGATACAGAGTGAGAAAGAGAGAGAGAGAGAGAAAAGAAAAGAGGTGAACATGGTAGCAGGTGTATGATAGGAGTCTGACAGGAGGTGATAAGGGTGTGTTAATTGTGTCATTGTTGCTCCTCTAATGGCAAGTGCAGAGAAACACGTTGCTGTCTGTGTGGTTGATAAAAAAGACGAGTGCGGTGATTGGCAGTGGCATTGGGTGAGAGTTAACCATGCATGGAGCCAGCCTCAACCCGGACGCCTATCTGACACAAACACACAGAGAGGGTGGAATTCTGCTTTCTTTATCTTCTCAACCAACACTAAACATCCGACAAAGATGTTTGGGTGGGGGAGGTTTGAAAACTTTTTTTTTTTTTTTTCCATTGAAGTGGTGCTTAAACTTCTCAGAAATTATCATTCCAAATGTTCAATAATTTAAAAAAAAGAAAAATTCAAATTAAGACGAGTACAGTCCGCAGTTGCTTTCATTAATTTCCCAATTTAATCTCTCTTCTTGGCAGAGCTTGGTAAATGAACAGGTGCCAGTGAAAATGGAAGATAAAAGCTCACTTATCAATTAGTTGATTAATTTTGTCAAGGGAAACTGACAGAAACCTTGATCATATATTAATTAATTTCAGGAGCAGAATGTATTGTGATTGCATACAAGCTTTTGCATATCTGAAAGGGAATTTGGTGTGAGAGCTTTATCTTAGGAAATTAAATAATTTGTTTCCACATAGAATCTAATTCACTGAACAGATTTTTCTCAAGAACAATTGCCTCAAAGTCTAGAGATATAGAGCTCTGTAAACCTTAACAACATAAAGTCCACCATCACAGGTTACAGTCAAAATTAGACATGACTTAATTAGTAACTCAAAACTTAAGTGGTTATCTGGTCACAATTTTGATTTTAAAGTTGTATTTCATGGTATTGTTTTGGAAATATATTATGTAAAAGTAAAATGAAAACATCCCCTAACCATTGAATATTATCACACATAAGAGAAACTAATCAAATTGGTGCCTCACTATTTTAGCAGATGAGTGTTTGTTGTGAAAGGTGACAGGTTTGTGGGTATTTACATGAAATATTTTATCTGGCTTTTTGGGTGTGTGGCATTGTCATTAGACTGGCAGAACCTGAGTGATTCTGAGTGACAAGTGTGAAATTGTGTTAGCTTGGCAATCGTTAAGAAAGAGGGGCTTCATTAAATGTGATGACATAAATGTGATGACGTCTGACATCAGGATTCCAGAGCCTGCCACTCAGAACTGAGACAGCATGCAGAGAGGCGGGCCTTCAGATGACTGACAAGTGAATTCCTTCTGGGAGACCAGTAAAGTAACAATGAGAGGGGCCGTGCTTGTCACTTCTTCTGAGGGTTGATGTTGTCTGTATTTATTAGTTGGTCTTGTAGATGTTCCCTGCTGTTGTTTTTGTCTTGACAATCTGTGATGTGCTCAGCCACTGTAAAAATGGATAATTAGAGATGGCATTTAGGTAAACTCCGTTTGAACGACAGATACTGCTATGCAGAAAATGTTCCCTGGTAAATTGTTCCATGGTATCGGATCCACGGTGTATAAACTCAGTCCTGTTTTCTGAAGTTTTAGACAGGGCGTGAATATTGTGTGCAGTATCAGGCATGCTGTTCAAAGAAGCTTTCGAGTTGTCAAATGGGCTTAGGTGTGATAAAATTATTAATTACACATTTACCAAAAAATACCCTGTTGTACATACTTCAGTCTAGATATATCTTCCCAGGAATGACATATGCATGTGTGCATCACTGTATTGGTGTTCATATATCTTTTTAACTGTAGGGTTTGAGTGTGGATTTGTTGTAACTAATTATTTAATGTCTTTTGGCTGTTTCATTTTTCTGAGGGTTTATTTTTACATGTTGTAATTTAGCCTGGGTCCACATGGTGTTCACAGAGGTGTGTCTCAGCTGAGTGAGTCCCTCCTCCTACACTCCTCACAAGTCCCATAGAACTCAAACCCTGAGGGCTTTCCTCATATGCTATAGTCATACAACATGCTAGTCTCCAATAAACACAAAAAAGAAACATAAACAAATAGAAGTGCAGTGACAGCAAATAAGATCCCAGCTCTTACAGAGGGAAAAATATCACATACTAAGAAAAGCTGGAATGGGTTACACAAGGCATAAATACACAACACATAAACAATGTTAGCAACAGGC
Source organism: Chanos chanos (assembly GCF_902362185.1). NCBI lineage: Eukaryota > Metazoa > Chordata > Actinopteri > Gonorynchiformes > Chanidae > Chanos > Chanos chanos. The sequence continues at coordinate 37,956,443 of NC_044497.1, forward strand.
AAAAAATAGAGAGACTTTATTTACTCAGTACAGAACGCTAAAGAAAAAAAAATAAAAGATGAACTCAATTTGGTTCAATAAACTTCATCTATTGCTTAGAGGCAGACGTTAGAGATGTCAGCTGCAGAAAATAAATACTTACAGTACATTTAACAGATTAAAAACAGAGCAATTTTCAGTGAGGTATTAGGTCTACCTTTGTGTTTGATTGGATAGCTTCCTGCTCTTCAAATATAATGATAGTTAATGACTTAATCATCTCTCTCTCGCTCTCTCTCTCTCTTTCTCTCTCCCTTCCTCTGTGCAGATGTACATCCAGACAACGACACTGACCATCTCTGTGAGCCTGAGTGCCTCTGTGTCTCTAGGAATGCTCTACATGCCTAAAGTCTACGTGGTTCTGTTCCATCCAGAGCAAAATGTTCCCAAACGTAACCGAAGCCTGAAGGCAGTGGTCACCGCTGCCACCATGTCCAACAAATTCACCCCGAAAGGTGGCCTGCGACCAAATGGGGAGGCCAAATCAGAATTATGTGAGAGTCTGGAGACACAAGGTGAGCTCTGATGAGAGGGAACAGAGGAGGTAGGAGTGAGAAAGATCAAAATGAAACAGGCAGAAGCAAAGGGATTCAAATAAATATGGCAGCCTAGGGCAGGCAGTTATTAGGGCTCTACTGATCTGTTCTTTGGAGTCTCAAAGTCATCTTTCATTTTTATGGAAAAGAGGACAGTGTATGCATAAACACACGTTACTTTTAATGTAAAAATGTAATACATATCTCTGTCATTTAACAGCTCAGCAGCCCTTGGTAATTACCCAATTCTGAACATGATTCATTTTTTCCCCCGTTCTGTCATGTAGTAGTAAGCATCACTCCAGGACTAGACAAGATAGTGCAGAACAAGAAAACGGAGAAAAAGAGTCCATGCGAAGAATAATCCAGCAGGACTATGGTCCAGGAGAATTAAGATCACTTTCATGTTCGGTTGGCTACACTTTTGTTTTCGAGCCAAAGTGAAAGGCTCGAACTGAGACGATGACAGTCTTCCTGCTGCTGTACTAAATACTGGTAGCAACTGCAGTCACATCTGGAAATCAGCAATATTGAGATACTCCTTTTTCACTAGAACTGGTGATGATTTCCAATTGAAGAAGACATCTCTAAATCTGTGGTCATATGCCTGATATCCAAGAACTGTGACTCATACTAAGTGGAAGTCTAATCTCCCTAAAGTCTAATGTCACTGTGGAGATTCTTCTCTGACTCTCTTTCAGTTGAATCCTTTGTCTGTAAAGCCGTTGCAGCACATGAATGTCCAGGAACTGTAGCACACATTTGTAGAGAGAAAAAAATGATGGTAAACTGCAAGAAAAGACAAGAGTGACATTTTAACTATAGTCTCATTGCCTCAAGGAAAGCCTTGAAGGTCAACAAAGTAGGCTATTAATTAAACATCCAACAATTAATCAACAAAGCAATTCATTAATCTACACAGACACAATGTATCCTCTTTGATCAAGACCTTGTTTACTTTAAATCTTTAATGAAGCTACGAACGAGGTGAGATTGATTAGAGAGAGAGAGAGAGAGAGAGAGAGGTGAGATGGGAGAGGGAGAGCCCCATCCTTTGGCAATCCTTGCGTTTTTTGTTCATAGTGAGGGCCTTTTGTGGGCCCCACTTGTCTAGCTCTAACTCCTGCTCTGTGTGTGTGTGTGCCAGATGGTAGCGAGGGAGGGGACATCTGTGAGGGGCTGTAGACACCCAGGTAATGATTCCATGCCTGCCCACTTTACTTTGCACAGTCTGTGCCTGCCTGGGCCACCAGCAGTTTCCCAGCAAAGCCATCACTGAAACCTCCCCTAGTTTAAGCCTGGCACTTGAAGCTCCCCTATCCTGCTTACTCTACCATGCACAATGCGGTTAATAGCCACTCTTAGCATGTGTGCTATGTGTGGATACACCTACAGTTTGTGCCCATTCAAGTATGAGCAACTTGTTGGCAAAACTGATTATTTCTGTAATACACAAATGATTTGGTCAAGTTTTAATTAAACTTCACACTCACGCTACGACCCTGCACAAACCCTCCACTTATTCCACCGAAACCCCCCTTTCTGTTTGTCCCAAACCATTCCGAATATTCCACTCAAATCCCCATCCTATTCCTAAACCCGTCCATCTACCCTACCTTAATCTCAGTGTGATTTCCCTCCCCATCCTCCTCCGTCTGAAACTTATTTGCTGATCCCTCTGAATGGCCATCATTGGATAGTGATAGCCAGGTTTGGGCTGTAATTTGTTTGCTGTGTTGACAAACTGTGGAGTGTGCTGTAATGGGACAAACAACAGCAATAAGCAGTAGCAGCCAGAGGACAGATGGAACTGCCAGCTCCAATTTTCTTAGGACCATCTATTTTTTTTTTTTTTGTCTCAGCCTACCCGCACATAAATATTAAATAAGATTCATTTATCAGAGTTTGGCGGTGGTAGGAGGGGGGCATTAAAATGGTCGGATTGTCGCTCCTTCGTCTTCTTGTGTTAGAGATCTGTCAGATAAACACCCGCTACAATGTTAGCTCTCAGAGCCAGCCAATAAGAGCACTGTTCTCCATGCTAGGCAGCTGATCGGAGTGGTCATCTAGCTGGGTGGTCAGGCAGATTGTACATTTATTTACAGACGACATGCATAAACATGCATATACAATGGCATAGACACCCCCCCCCAACCCCACTTATACACACACACACAGACACACACACACACACAGATGTACACATACAGAACAGGCGTGCACACACACAGAATAAGCGTATTCTGTGTAACTAATCCAGATCTCCAATTCTTAACATTGCCCTAATTCTACATCTCAGATAGACCATAGCTCACTTTATCTCAGATCGATCAAGTTTTTCATGTTATATACAATGAACTCAGTGAATTTAGCCTGTTCTTTCCGGAGCTTTACAACCAGTTACATAACAGGATTATATTTCTGTAAGTGGAATAAACAATATGGTGACTATGTACCATTGAATTTTACACCATTTCAACTGTATCACCTAAAAAAACCTTTCAACTGCTGGCCCTCTGTAGGTCTGTACTCTGAGGTGCTCTGGGAAATACCGATGTGTTTTGCTGCAGTTTGTCTCAGTGTGATCATAGTACGCTACAGTCAGCCCTCCGTATCCGCGGGTTCTGCATCCGCGAATTTGCCCAACCGCGGATCGAAAGTTCCACAAAGCAAAACTTGAATTTACCACGCGGCAAGGACTACGCTGAATCCGCACGAATGAAGTGATGTGTCGACATACTCTGCTGTAACCTCCCGCAATTTCACAGACCCTCAGTCTCGCTCCAGCACTGAGCATTGTTCGCCTCGTGTCTCGTTCGTTCGCTACTTGAGTTTTAAAACATTTATGTTTTCTCTATTTATAACTGTATTTTATATATATACTTGTATTTTAAATATTCTGTGTTTTTTTCTATGTATTTCTCTTTCAGGTCATTAAATGAAAGCAATCTGTAAGTGTAGAAAGAAAGAAAAGGTTACGTGGTTGCTGACATGTATTGTATAGTTAGGCCTAGGATGACTGCGTCTGTACTTTTTTGTTTTTTTCTTTTTTGTCATTATTCCCAAAACAATACAGTATAACAACTATTTGCATAGCATTTATGTTGTATTAGGTATTATAAGTAATCTATAGATGATTTAAAGTATACGGGAGGATGCGCATCGGTTATATGCAGATACTAAGCTATTTTATATAAGGGACTTGAGCATCTGCGGATTTTGGTGTCCGCGGGAAGTCCTGGAACCAATCCGGCGCGGATACGGAGGGCCGACTGTATCTTCCATTCAGCCTCTCCTTCCTCAGCCCACAGTGCTTCATTCCCACTCTCAGCCTGAAAAGTGATATACAGACAGATAAGCAGACAGATGGACAGGCAGACAAGATAGACAGACATACAGACATGTTTGCAGTCCCCAGGAATATTATCAAATGCCATCAAAAAAAAAAAAAAAACAATATGATGTGATGTGACAGGCAGAAGTCAATAAGTTAAACTTGAAAAACTTGTTTGAGAAAGCCCTTCTAACTTAGCCATCACAATACACAACATTTTCTCAGTCAATATTCCCTTTTATCTTTGGGCAACCAGTACGATCCAATCACCTGTCAGCATGTTGAAAGACACACTGTGGAATCAATGCACGCAATGATTTCTGCAAGGTTTCTGTGGAGACAGTGCTGCATGCTTTGCTCAGTGCACTGAATGTGAGATGGAGGCATGCTTGTATATGAAGATATATACAAAGTTTTGCAGATGGGCAGGTGGTGCAGCAACACAATATGCAACATACACAACTATTAAAGCATTTAATCAAACACTGGGGATATTCTCTGTTAAGGTGACTGAATCAAACATTTTCCCCCTGGGTTTGAATACACACACGTCAAATAACTTCAGCAGGACTGAAACGTTGAAAGTCTAAATCTCTGAGTTTGCAAAGTATGGTCGCATCCTACTGTTTCATTACTCTCAATGTTTCATTATGGCTTTTCATTGAACTATCTATGATAGTGTGAATACATGCAGATTTCTAGACAAATTTAAGCATGTTTTCACTTAAGTAAAGGCAGTTCTGGTTAAATGAGTTTATTTGTCTCTAGGTCAGAATATCAGAGCAGTCCAGAGCATTTGATGTGGTTGAGTAAAAGTAATATGTAATCATGTAAAGCACAGAGATGGATTGTTTTTCTCAGTTCACACTATTCATATTAATTATTTTGTTATCATTTTCAGTTTACTCTCCTTTTCTCAACTCAGTCAGACATTACACTAATTAAAGCTAGGAGCCATGCTCTAGTGCTAAACCTGTTGTTCTGACACAAGAGCCAACATTCTAATACATGAACCACTGTTGTGGTGTGGTGGTTTTTCTCACATGTTACTCTGTGTCTCTGTCTCTCCACAGCATTGGCCTCGAAGCAAACATATATTAGCTACAGTAACCATGCTATTTAAGGGTCAGAGGAGGCGTACTCTCATCTGGCCTCGGGGCCTTTCATCGCAAAACACTAAACCAGAAATCAGACGCTACAAATGTGGAAAACGGACATTAGACCATCACTGCAAGCAGTAAGGATGAAGCACAGAGCGACGTGGATGTATGGCTGTTTTAGAAGGCCCACACAAGGCACTGAGAGCCTCTGGGAAAGATCCCATGGGGTTTTGTACCAGACTGGACAATGGTGTTCTACCTACTCCACGTCATATTTTTCCACAATAACAACAGACAGAATGACGTGAAGCCTGGTTTTTCCTCTGGAGTTCAAATCATACCTCTCTCTTCTCTGTCTTTGTCTATCTCTGTCTCTATCCCTCTCTTTCTCTCTCCTTACAGCTATCACTCTCTGAAGTTATCTTCTCCAAAACACATTTTTAGCAGATCGTATTTGATGAAAATATGATGTGTGTGAGTTTGTATTTGAAATTGAGAATTTGCATTTGTGTGTGCATGAGAGAGAGTACATTTTATGTGTGTGTGTGTGTGTGTGTGTGTGTGTGTGTGTGTGGCTGTGTCTGTGGCTGTGTCTGTGGCTGTGTGTGTATCTGTGTGTGTGCTGTGCAGTAATATTAATCACAATCCAGAATATTCTACGGTGAATGTGAAGGGCTGTGATGACATCGTCTGAGTACCACTTCTGTTTTTCTTAAGCTGCTTCAACACCACTAGCCGATCTTTAAATCACATTCACTGATAACCTCTACTGACTAACCAGTCAAATGAATTATTTGATTTGAAGACATTTCTTTTTTGCTTTAGAACCAAGAGATCTTTGAACATTCACAGAATGGCAGATCAGATTTTTTCTCACTTTCCAGTGATACTGATATGATGAAAAAACTGGCAGCATTGAACAGTCCCTTTCTCTGCAGATGTAAAGCATGTGTGTGCTTTGTTGTAAAAGTCTTTGGAATGCAAAATGTTTAAAGACTTTAGTTCACTGTTTAAATGGTGTCACCCCTGGAGTGCCCACAATGCCCAGGGACTCCACATCACGGTTTAGTGCCAAACCATGCTCATTGAGATACTATGATCAATACATGAGCAGCACCAAAAACACCAGTGACTTGTTGTCATTATATGGTGAATAAATTGCGTTAGCTCTGTGTCTGAGATACTGAGTCACCTCGTACTGACGTGGTTTTGTAATCTAAGTTGCCTCAAAGCAAACACTGCAGTCATGCAGTTGTCGACTCCAATCCCACCCCAACTCGCATACTAATTGTCTCAGATATATTTATGATGTGTTCACTATCCGTGGGAACGAATCAACTCTCAAAAAGAAGCTGCCTTCAAGCCCAAGTTTGGTCCAGCCCTGATATAAGAATATCTACTCGATTCTGCTCTGATCTGCAGCACATCCTCTAATCTGTATATGAAATATGACCAAAACTATCTCATGCTGGCAGACTCACTCAACATCTAGAGTTAAAGCAGCAAGTGGAAGCACCACCCATTTCTTTTGTTTGTCTTGACTGCCTCTGTAAAACACATAGGTGGTGTTGTTATTTTAAAGCAGGTGAATTTAATCTTGTGTTGTGTTTTAACTTGGTGTGAAATGGCACTAGTTTAATTATGCTGTGGTCTAACATCATTGACATGAATGGTGATTAGCTACAGTGAGAGTTACCTCTAAAAATAACAGCTGTAAACATGTATGGCAGGATTTTATGAAACTGTCTGGGCATGAAACCTGAGATTCTATGGTTTGTTAAGCCCTAGAAGGAAAATTAATGACTAATCGTAAATAACTGCTAACAAAGTGTTTGCCAGGGGAGTGAAAATCTTTCTTTCCTTTGTGAGTTTCAGCTGTTTGTTTCAATGAGATGACTAAAAGAACACTGGTGTTGCAACAAAAAGTTGTTATTTTTCCAATTTTGGTTTTGAAGTATTTGTGGGTTTGTTTGTAACTGTGTACATGAAGAGTTTCTGCTTCTAGCCTTCCCTCTTATCTCTGAAATCTGTTTCCAACACTTTTTCTGTGTAGCAAAAAAAAAAAAAAAAAAAAAAAAAAGAGAGAAAAAAGGAAAAAAAAAAAGTCTGTCAGCAGCAACTGAGCTAAATGATAAGTTGATGTATGTTAATTAAAATGGATTGAACATGTCTGCTTTATGTATCTACAAGATCAAAAAGGAAAGAAAAAAGAGAAATAAATAATAGTGCCTGGATATTTATGAATTATCTATAGAATAAATATGAAAATGTGTAAAGCATGTTCATTTTTATACGAGATATTTCTAATAAAATACTTTTGCAAGTAATTCTGTTCATTCTTTATCACTGTGGCAAATAGAGACCCCACATTTTTAGAAGGGTGTTGTTGTGAAGGTTAAGGTAAGAGCAATGGTTCACTAAAAGTTTTAGCATTTGAAAAAGTCATTAGTGGATACAGTGAGTGACGACATGTTTGCTGGCTGATTAACTGATTCTTTTTACCTTAGTCTCTCATGAAAATGATCGTTATGAATAATATAAAATGATTAGGAGGCAAAGGCTTGCAACATCATTAAATTCAATTCTCTAATAAAACCAGCCAGAAGCAGATCAGCATGAACGAATGTAAAAACTACTGTAACACTGTAACCACTGTAAATCTGCTGTTAGCACAGCATTGTCCTTCTGCGTTTTGTTGCTAATTTTATGTTGTCACAAGGGGGATGGACGGAGGATGAGGGGGTCAGTTGTTGAACGATGGAGAATTTTTCTATTTTTTTTTTTTAGTTATGAAGGACCTTTCTCACAGAATTGTACCATTTTACTTTTAGCTTTGACTTCACTATAGTTGTGGGATTTGAAAAGAATATGTCATTATAAACACAGAAACAGAGCAAACCTCAGAATGTAGCTTTTTTCATGGGTTTCTTTTTTTTTTTTTTTTTTTTTTTCTCACTGACATCTCTGGTTTTAGCTCATTGTTCATCCTCTGCTTTTGCCCTTTTGGTTCTGCTGATGATGATAGCACCTCATTAATCTTTGGAGTATATTTAGTTATTGTTTGGAAACTGCAAGGATTTCGCAAAGCCTTCACAGAATAACATAAAAGATGACAAATAGATCCTGTAATTGGCTATCCTTACTGCATAGGTACAACATACAACACCTTCTCAAATATCTAGAGACACTTTTGGGAAAGCAAATACAGTGGAAGTGGAAAACAAGAAAAGACAGCAAGACAGAGAGAATGTAGTGTGTAGATAAGTGACCTTGTGGAGTCAGGTGGAACACTTCATATGTAGCCTCCTTTGTTTGACAGAGAATGGAGGTCTTGAAATGGAAGACATTCTGTGGCTGAGTTCCAGGAGTACCAATTCCCAGCCTCTAGGAACACAAACATCTCCGACTGTGGTCAACATCCACTCAAAGCTCTAACACAGGGGAAGGAAACCATAGAACACACAACCAATTAAAACTCGGCCTATAGGATTACTAGCCATCTTTTAATTGCATCCCTGTCACACGAACAGACTTGATAACGTTGTGATGTGTTTTCCGCGCTGTTAATCGGGAAAGTGTCTCCCATTTCGAGACAACATTTCTCCCTCTGCTATCCCCTGGGGAGAAATTAACGGCTGGAATGATAGCGACATTTTAATGTGAATTACAGTGTAACTGAATTATAAACTTCATGTTGACAAAAAAAACCTCCCCAAGCACAGAACAATCACAATATGTCTAAGTGAAAAAAAAAAAAAAAGTTTCGATTTTGTGTCTAAAATTTCAAAGATTCCATTGTTTCAGTGATGTTAGTTCAAGTGTCATTTTAAAATCAGCCTTTAACCTTTTTTTCTTTTGTGCTATGATAGTAGTACTACTACAGTTGATCATGTATCATTTATCTCCATGTCTTCATGAACTGCAAAACAGTCATGGGGGACAGAAAGCACTTATTATTCATGGACAGCAGGACAGTAGATGTTGTTGGAGGTCACAAGACGGACAGAGATGTTCATATAATGTGAAGCATTTCAGAGAAAAATCAGACAAACCCTCCCAGCCTGTGGGTGAAAGAGAGGATTGAGATACACAAGGGAAAGACAGGGGCAGAAAATAACACTCACAGTCTGAGAGTTGGAAATCAATATCACAGTCTTACAGGATATATGAAATGAGATTTCACCCTGTGACTCCTGAGAAAATGTAGGAAGTCTCACAAACATACAGTCAGAACAAACAAGTTTTTGGGAAGTCTCAAAGTAATTTCTGATCTATCAGTAAACAAAATATACTCTGTAGTGGTAATGTGAATCGGTGCTAGGATCATTTCAGTCTGTAATCTTCACTTCATAAGGTATCGATTGCTGTCTATTATTGTTTATTAGGTTTATGTGTTTGTAAGAGGGAGACATGGACAGACATGGACATAGAGTGAGACTTTGTTCAGAAATGCAGAATGTTTTTGGTTTTGTGTCAGATTAATATCCCACACCGGCACTGTGGTCAAAGCTAATTATTCTCTTTGGTATCTTAAAACCAATCCCTCATTAATGTCCCTCCTTGTCCTTTGCCTTATCCATGCTATTTTACACTGCACACCAGAAAGATTTCACCAGGTGATGGCCACACATTTAGATGAGTCTCAGTATTTCTGGTGAGTTGCTGTGTGTTTGTGGAGTACTCTGTTGGCGGGAGATTCGGCATTGGGAGCGTGGGACGGTTTTCACACTGCTGGGTTAATTTGGTTAGCTAGCCCCTTATCTCCCCTCCTCTGTGTCTCCCATCCATTTTCTCCTTATCTCTGCACTAGCACATCTCCCTCTGTGCGGCGTATGTGGCCTCTGTGTGTAAGCAGGCGGCTCAGCCAGCATGCAGGCCTGTAATGTGGGAGTTGGGGCAGAAACGAATAGACCCCTGCATTTGAAGCAAACTAAGCTCTCTGTTGCCCTTGTAACGGAGTCACCTCAGCAGTGAGACACAAACTGCTTCGTTGCGAGAACTGAGCTTGCCCAACCCTCTATTGACCACCCATAAAAAAAAATAAAAATCCACCAAGTCATTTGTTTCTTGAAATCAAAGTATGTTGCCTGGGTTTCAATCCATTCCCTGGCTGTAAGATGTACTGTATGTTCTTTTTAAATGGGTGGATTTACTCCAGGTGAGAGGGTCTTTCATGTGTGAGACTATGTCCTGTAGGAATGACTGAGTAGACCTTGCATGTTCCACTGGCTTGCTGATAGTAAAATGAAAGTTGACAGAGTTTGTAAACAGATATTTATCCTTGTGAGCCATTAGAGCTGTCTGCTGTCTAAGGATACTCTGACCCACACACACACACACACACACACACACACAATCATTGGCTGCCATTTTCAGCTTTAAATTTATCCAAATCCATAACGCATCTAAGCACACAAATTTTCAAGCTATTTCTTTGAATCCACAGTGCGGATGAACTAATTAACTGATTTCCATCAGATTCACTCACTCCACCCACTACAAAAAAAGTCATAAAATTTCATTAAATGTTAAATGCTCATCAGTAAAAGTCATCCTTAATTTATTTGCTTGAAATAATGACTGTGAGGTGAAGATTTCCACAGTAAAAAAAAAGAAATATGCTTAGCTGCTGAATCAAAAGCATGGATTTTACTGTTTATGTCCTTCGTGAGGAGCACTTTTTACTACTTTGTTTAATGGTTGATCTGTAACCCAGGGCAGTTGACGTGAACATAAACCTGGTGTCTTAACTTTGAAAGCCTAATGAAGCCCTTACGACAGGACTGGGTCTTAAAAAATGTCAGAACTTCCACAAGGTCTCAGGAGGTGCACAATCCTCTGTCAGGTATGTATGAACATGTTTAAGTTCAGCAAGTGTCACACCTGGGAGATTCAGCAGGATTCACCTGGACTCAGTCTTACTGAGCTTTTAAAACCCTGGAAACATCAGTACGTGTTTACACTTCCCCAGCACTGTGCAGGAACAGGCTCTGCGCACATGTAACGTCTATTTTTTCAAACCGTGATCTGTTCAGTACAAATGGATCGTAGCTTCAGAGCAGCAACTGGACATCTGTTGGATGTTATTACCGTAACTGTGTTGTGTCTGCCTGTCTCAAGCGGTGTGCTTTTTCATTATGGTATACATTATGGTATATATGTGTAAACATCATAATTTTCACTGTGACCAATTGTTGTGAACTATTGTGCTTCACTCAATGACCGTGGGCAAGGATTCCCCTTGTTCTGTAGAATAGACTGGTATTGTACTGTATTGTATTGTGTATTGTGTATTTTATAGCATTTTAACCTTACAATCTAACAATCCAGTGCTAGCCAGAGGAGGATCGTTCCTGCTTTCGAACTTTTCTCAAATTTTCTTCCTATGATGGCCATGGAGAGCCTCAGTATAGATTACATTCTGTAGTGCTGCTTTGTAACAATATCTACTGTAATGAACAAACAAACAAAGAAAGTTTAATGTTGAACTGAACTAAATTAAGTCAGGGGCAATGCAATATGCAATACCTGAACTCTCAGTTCAAGTAGTATATATCGTGCTGTTGTATTAATTTGAGCATGTAAAATGTGACTTGCTAATCATTGTTTACATTGTTTACATGACTGTATTAACATTTTATATCTAAGCACAGGGCGATCATGCTAAAGAGCATGCGGAGTGCAGAGTAACCATACTGTGCAATTCTAATTTGAAATGCTTTACAGAGGAAATGTTTGTTAGCCTCACTCACCTAAACTAGAGAAAGCACTACAGCTCAGCTATAGCTCTGACTACCACTTTCAGGACATTTTCAGCCAAAGGAAGTCAGGGCTTAGCTGGTTACTGATGAGTGTAATATGGCCTGAAACGTCCCATAATGACTATTGGAGGAGGAGTGGCCTGCACTTTTGCAGTACTTACTTATCATCACATGAAAGGCCAGCACATACACTGCATTTGAATGAGATAAGCTTTTTCAAACCTGTCAAAGCCTGAAAATGATTTAATCTGGGTCTGGATCTCTGCGCTTTATGTCTTGATATTAATAGTGATGCTAATGTTAGAAGAAGACTCATTCTTTTCCTGTCTGCACCCCAGTATGTGTATTTGTGAATGTATATTGTGTGTGTGTGTGTGTGTGTGTGTGTGTGTGTGTGTGTGTGTGTGTGTGTGTGTGTGTGTGTGTGTGTGTGTGTGAACAAAACTGTGGACCAACTGTTAATGCCCTTCATTTTGTTCTAAGGTTCTATTTGCCTTAGATCAGGACTTTCTCCTCCAGCTCGAGGTGTCAAGAGATTGATTGTGTTTATACAATTTTCAGTGTAATTTTTTACTGTTATATCACAACCTGGAACAAGGAACACACTTACCTTCTGATAACAAACAAAGTTCAAGACTTCAGGGTCATCTGCTTTTCTCTGTTGTTACCATAGCAACACGGATTTGCCACATTTCAACAGGGATCGGGTTATATCTCAGGAGAGGAATCCCAAGATAACAATCCAGTTCACTCAAAAACAAATGGTATTCCTCCTTAACTATGTATAGAGGTTGCATATACTACCAGTAAATTGTTAATCACCATCAAAAGCATGATAACTGTTTTCAGAGGGTGTTTAAGTTAGTAAGGAAAAAAAAGAAAGAAATATTGACATAGAGATATTGAGGGAATCCTTACTTTGATTATTTTCTTTTAACAGAATAAGTATAACAACTAAATGTGTCATAAAATATATTATTAAATTATAAAATAATATTAAATTACAAATAATATAACTGTTAATTGTTAATATGTAATTAAACCATATTTAACAACAACTATACGTATAATTATCTGTGAGAATATTGATATAATGCCATGTAATGTACATAGGATATACAATTTAATGTGTGTAGTGTATTTTATGATGGACAATTTCATAAGCAGCTAAGTATGATTCAGTCACTTAACAAGCTCATGGTGACAGTGGCAAAGAAGAACACCATTTTGCTGAATCTCTTTCCATCTCAATGCGAGTTGAGTCAATGACGGTTAGTGATTATATGGATTAAGAATACAGAAAAACCTTGGACAAATGATGTAGAACTTTAGGGAGAATGAGATACACTTTAGTATATTAAGGGACTTAGTATTTTTATCAGGGATATCTCAACAGTAGTTCAGTCGAGGCTAGAACTTGGAAAGAGCAGTAAGGGTACTGAATTACGGATACCAAATGTCATACACCTGGAGCCAGCAAATATGCTCCAGTGATGAAAAACAGCTTAGTTTACCTTGTTGTGTATCAAAATGGTTCAAATAAAGAGATGCATATGAGTCTACAGACAAATCGTTATGTCACATTTTTTATGCTTCCTGACAGAGAATAGACAACAAAATTCCGTAGGAAACTATAAAACGGACATGACTCAACTTGAGTCATGTCACGTATTACAGCTGATGGACGGGCTTTTGAAAGAGTCTCTATAAATAACTCAAATAAGAAATGTGAGAGAAAGGGATGTGAAGCTACATGACAAGCAGACTTTGATGGCAGTAGAGAATGACTAAATTGACAAAAAGCAGGTCATAGATAATGAAAGTACTTCCATTTTTATGCTCTCCACACATAAATGATGGACTGTGCAGTTTTGTGTGACATCCAGTGTCTTCTAAAATACAGTCTTACCAATTGTTGTGCACAGACTGCAATTAACACATTTAGCCCTTAAATCATTAACCTGTTTATCCAACTGCTCAAACCCTGCAAGGAACCAGCACAGTCTTCTAAAAAGGATTTTTATTTCAACAGACAGACTATATAGATGGTACAAAATCAGTCTGATCCTATGCATATACTCTCTCTGCTCTTTAACTTTGATGATGTCTTATTGTGCTCAAGGCAGTTCACCAAAACACACACACACGCAAATATATGTATGATGCATGAATAGATGCTCAGTGATTCTAATTCATGTCGGCACACATGAATAGCGAGCAATTTAAACCATTAAAACTAAAATTCGTTATGGGTCATAGCAGCCTTTTTTAGCCAATCACAAGGCACCATAATGAGGCTGTATAGATGATTTGAGTGATCTATCACACAAGCCTCTGTCACAGTCTCTTTATACTCAGATATGCGCCACAGCAACCTGCCAAGAGTCCCAGCATTTCTCGCTCACTCTCTTTCCATCTCTCTCTCCCTCTCTCTCCCTCTCCCTCTCTCTCTCTCATCTGAAACATTGTCCTCTTCATGCGGTCCCCCCCATTCAATCATTTTAATCTTCTGTTCCCAGATCAGGATGATAGGTTCTCCTGATCCTCCCTTCAAAACCAGGCACAGTGACTTGTTCAAAAGAGGAGTTGAACTTCTTGATATTCGAGGTCCATGTGGATGAGTGGTTTAGTCTTCTGCATGGCATAATTAATCTTCTTTTGTTTTGTTTTCTTCTCTATTCCACACATTCTGTGACACTCACTCACTTTCAAAGCCGCTTATTCTAATTAGGGTCGTGGGGGGTGCTGGAGCCTATCCCAGCACTCATTGGGCAAAAGGCAGGGAAACACCCTGGACAGGTCGCCAGTCCATCACAAGGCAGACACACAGACAAATACACTCACACACACATTCATACCTAGGGGCAATTTAGTGTCTCTAATTTGCCTAACCTGCATGTCTTTGGACTGTGGGAGGAAACCGGAGCTCCCGAAGGAAACCCATGCAGACAAAGGGTGCAAACCTGGACCCTTCTTGCTGTGAGGCCACAGCGTTACCCACTGCGCCACCCCCGTTCTGTGACATTATGATGCTGTCCAGGGAGTAAGTAACAAACTGGTTCACATGCATATAGTGGCTTTTTTTTCTTCAAGCTGTAATGCTCTCCAGCATGGAATTTACCATATAATGTGACAATAGCTGTCAATGTGTGAAAGCATAACTACCAACAGTAATTACACCTGTTTGTATCTTGCTTGTTGTAGGTCTGAGGTTATTTAAGGGGAGTATTTGAGAAACTGTGTGTCTGAGCTGGACTGGTGGTTGTTGTGACTCTATAGGATGATGAATCAGTATGCCAAACAGTCATTCATTTCCTGCACCTGAAATGAGGAACACCATAACCTGGGTGATATACAGCTTGTCATCGCTCTCTCTCTCTCTCTCTCTCACTCTTTCTCTCTCTCTACCTTACTGAAGTATTTACACTTTCACTTCTGTGTGCTACCGGAGGGAACTACCCATATGTTTCCCAGAACTCTGTGAATAATTTATCCAAACAGACATTCCAACAAAAACCCCATTTATATTAATGAGGGACCTCCCAGCTTTCTGCTTTTCACAAGAGATCTAGCTGCACCTGTCTGCCCCTGCTGCTGTGGATACAGGGGTCTACACATGCTGTAGGTCCATTCGTGGTAAAATTGCCTGGACATGACCAAACCTGAATAATTAAAGTTATTTGTTAATTTAGCAGCTAATCATTTGAGTTACTCTTATCTTGACCTTTTACATAATAACAAATTATCCACACAAAAACCACATCGCAACTTCAGTCTAAAGAAATCGGTTGAGTTAGTGAGGTATAATTTTGTTCTGTTCTACTGCAGTGGCCAAAAATGTTTAACATGCCAGCCAAACACTTTGAAAATACCATCAGTTTCTGGATGTCTACATAATTTGAAGGTACCTTGCATCATTTATCTTGGTCTTTTTATTTACTAGTGTTGTTTGTTGCAATATGTTGTGAATGTATTACAGACAGAAGTGACAGATGATCCTAACACCACATCACCACATGACTCCATGCTGTTTACATGCTTTTTACAGCCTGTGTACATGCTGTTAAGTGTGTCATTGGTTTTTCAGTATTTACTCCTGATAACTGCTTTCTGCTCTCTACTGCCAGTAAATAATGATTGCATTGGTGTATTGCAGATGTAGTGCTAGGGACAGATATGTTTGATCATTTGACAGTCAGTCTCTTAGCAGTGCTGCTACAATTGACAATTGTATTGTGCAGCTGTGTTTGAGGTAAAAAGCCAGTTTTGCTGTGGTGCGTATCTGTATTATTCCTTGGTGGAAAATGAGTGTAAAAACCCTCAACAGTCTTTAATGACTGTCATTATGCTCTTAGCAAGAGGAGGTCCAGGGAGCTGGGATTGAAAGTGATCAAAGCACTGTCTGTTTTTTTTGGGGGGGGGGGGGGGTTACTGATTATGAATCATGTAGTGTAGAATTATTTGGATGGGAAAGTAATGTTGAACTAAAATTCTAAGGTTCAGAAAACTGAGTGCCATGTCAGGTAAGTGAATCCATTCTGCCTATAATGAAAATGTAGCTCCAATACGACAGCGATGTCTACACACAATACATTTATCTCCCATTGTTAAATTAACACTGGGAGTGTATATCCACATATGCTTGTACATACAATGTCACCAATAGCACCAGTGAATGTGCTATATACTGATATTCCGTAGCTTGAACCTTTTTTGCAAATTTGATTATGTTACAATATGTTATTGACATGCATTTAGCTTGTATTTTTGTTGTTGTTCACATTTATGTTGATCAGTGGTATATATATACCCATTAAATACATCATTATTCTGCGCTGTAACATGATAAAATGTGTCCATGAGGGGGTGATTTTTTTTCATAGCCTCTATATCTATCTAAGACATGAATGTTTTCCTCTTAGCACAATATATGGTGTTTTGTCACAGTCTAGAAAACAAAGATCTATCAAAACTGGGCATGAGTATGGACATGGCGGGACAACTTAGATGACCCACTTTGATTCATGTTTCATTGCACACCTCTGCTTGAACAGTCATTGGGTTTTGCTCTATAAGCTCACATGTCGTACTAAGGCTTCAACACCAAAATTAAACATTTGGGAACGAGCAAAGAAATGGAAATCCTCCTCCCTCTTTTCCTCCAGTGATGATCCCAACTGCCAGAATCCTTTCTTGTGAGGCTAAGCTGTGAGGCTAAATGCCCATTGCCTGAGGCAGAACACTGTTTTGCAGGGGTCAGCACTTCAGTATTGCTGTGACTTGCCAATGGTTTTCTGCTTCACTACAAACCCAGTAACCTTGGAGTGAATATTCAAGCTACAGATCAAATAGTTTGTCAGAGGAAGTAAATAACTAAATATGAATAAATTTTTTAAGAGTAGGTTTATTTTTCGTAGTCATTCATTCTCATTCACCTGTGAATTTAATACTTCTTTTGAGGTATCTTGATTATGTAGATGAAATGGTGAAATTGGTTCTTATTTTAGAACCGGCCATATTTTGTATAATTATGTGTAATGACACTATGACATTATGGCAAGGAGTTGGTAATGGTGGTTTTCTGATGAGTGAGCAAAAACATAACCCTTTGGCATTGAGCTTCATTAAAACCACTAGAAATTCAAAAGACACAGTTCTCAAGAGTACATTTTCATTTTTTTACCACTATAGGTTAAGTCCACCGGCATTAAGTTGATGGCTATACAAATTTGTCCCAGTGTGGCCATATTTGCAAAAGTCATTATAAATCTCAGTGTATAGCCTCTCCAGTCATAATGGTTTTAATGGTTTTAACCCAGTCTGTCTCTCTGTGGATTATGATCATGCCGTTTTACCTCTGCATCAGCAAACCATTACCAGAGAATGTTTTAAACACACATACACACACACACTCGCACACACACACATACATTTTTCATTTCTCTCTACTGAGGCTGAAGGTAATGGCAGTAACCCCATTGCTACTGGTACTTGGTCAGAGACAACCTTTGAACCCAGAGAACCTAGTGGGTCATGACCCAATTATCCATGAGGTCAACTCAATTCCGGGATCAATTTACTCCTTGCCCAACAACCTGTGCTTGGGTGCCCATACTCATCCTCCCTACTCTCCTAGCAAATTAAGACAGATTCCTGTGACAGTGACACCTGTTCAGTGCGATACAGACCACCAGTCAGGACCGGGTTAAAAACTGACAATATGTGTGAGAATACTTTAGTGGAGTTGTTTTCTATTAGTAAATACGGAGAATTGCTTGGAATGTATTTTCCTTTGGTAGGAAAATTTAGAGCAGATATTGGTCATAAAATTAGATTTTTTTTTCAGCAGAATTCATCACACTGTCATCAATCTGGCACTAGAACAGCAGCCTCCATTTGTCATCGTTACTCAGCTGTCTAACAGAATTTCCCCAACTCAACTACAAACACCTGCAAGAGCCATGTTATTACCAGTAAAAATGTCACGAGTTTAAACATAATTTGTCCTACTCTCCGTGAATAGGGCCCATCAGAATCACGCCATACTGACTGGAACGTCTATGGTTTAAAATTACACGATATTAATTAAATGAGAACACTCTCTCTATCTCTTCTATGATTGAATATGAGAAATTGCTAATTTCATCGCTTCAGCAGTTGACATCACCCAAAACTGTTTTTGATTCATATGTGGATAAAATGTTGACATGTTGTCATTATAAAGTGTGTTCATGCGTGAAAATGTCATAATACAAGGAGAAAATTAGTGCAAACTCTGTTGTCTGAATATGTAACGTCCTTTCAAGATTTGGAACACAAATTATTTCTTCATTTTTTCCTTTCGAATACCATCAAAGCTCAAAGTGATTTCAAAGCATACTTATTCACATGATGAATGCTCACTAATTTGAAGTTGGAGGAAGTGCACAGGAGAATGGTAGTTTAGAACATCCTTGACCTGTGACAATTCTTTTCTTTAATTATACCCAAATTTCAGGTAAAGTACAGGAACAGAACCACACATGAAGAAGAACCAGACATTAATCATACTAAGAGTGCACAACAAACAGCATTGAGTAAAACAAAAAACCCTTTTTTACTTATGATGAGGACAGCAGTAAGATAACGACAAACAATGGCATGGTCATTTGCATTGTAACTGTTCAACTGCAACCTAAAACACAACAGTGGGGAGTGAGGGTGTTGCAAGTGCACAGTCAGTCAACCCCACTACCATCATACCTGGAACACAAATTTCAAGTCTTTTTTTCATGATCTCTCCCTCCATATTCCATATGCCTCTGTCATTCCATCCAACTTACAAATCTAAATTACCGTGTGGCATCTCCACGCTTACAGTTACAGTACATTTTATGTTAATTTTTGTTCTGTTTTCATCTGACACAATGTGCTTTACTTCACAAGCATTGACGGTCCAGAGCTGCCAGATGGCATTGGAGTATCATGTGAAATAAATATAACTAAATACATATGATGAAATTGATATTTATCTCGATGCTCCAACAACTCCAGACAGGCTGACAAAGCTGTCAGTGAGATATTCAGCATGCTATAAATAAAATAGTCAAACAAAATGTTTGTGATTTCGGTGTGCAGGGTTTTTTTCCAGTAGTATTTGACAATGTTATGTCACCTGCAGTGTGAGCAGAAGTGTACAGCAGTACTTCACAGCTGTGAGTGTTAATTCTCAACGCAGATGTTAACACTCTTCATTCTGTGTGGTGAGACGTTTGGAATGGATCGATGGCTTTCTTAGCTTTGATAACTTCATGGAATGGCAGTTTAAAACAACACTATTGTATTAAGCTGTTCAAGAGAGGAAACTCTGGTATTGATCACCAGCGACGTTTGGAATAGACTCTAAATGAAGATAAAATGAGACTGCACTCCAAGTTTCACTGGACCCTCCACCAGTTCCTTTCAAACTCCCATCAGAAAGTCGGTTTGAACCAGTTCACCTGCTACTTCCAACTGAACAGTCACTTCACATGCTGTGATTTACCGACCACTCAAACAGCCACTGCCTGAAACTCCATCACTAAAGTGATTTAAAAAAAAGTACTATATACATGCAATTCAAAATAACAAATAAAATAAGAGTAGCATGCATAGCCCAGACACAGTGGCTCTGAATCAGCTCTAATCCCATAGTTTATTTCAAATCGCTATACTCTGAAGACACTGGTTCCATTTCTAGACACTGTATCCTTGGTGATGGTTCTCTGTTTCTGCCATGTTCTATTGTGCACTGACACTACCACTACAACAATGTGTGTCTTCCCAAGAAACACTTCCCACATTCACGTACCAGCCACACCGACTTCTGCAGCAATAACATCCCGGCTGCCATTGGCTGTTTCGTCAGAGTGAGTGTTAGAACATCGCTCTCTCCTTGCTCTGACAAGCTTTACAGCACAGAGTCTCCTGGGCAGTAGGGCACATGTTTTCCTGAATGAGAAAATCTGTCTTCATTTGGCCTGCTGGGGAACCTTTTGGGACAGGTGGTGAATCAAATGTGCTTTTACTCTCTTCACAGCTAATCCCTACAGCTAGTTCAGTTCTGTGGAAAACAGAAAGCCACATTTAAAAAAACAACAACAAAAAAAAACAAAACAAAGGTAATACACATTTTATATCTCTATTACAATAACAAACTGAAATGAGAGAAATGTTTTTATTAATAGTATGTGCGCGCATGTGTGTGTGTATGTGTGTCTGTGTCTGTGTGTGTGAATGTGTTTTAACCAATGGTGTAAGCAAATACCAGTAGGTAGCCTGGTGAGTGTCTCATTTTTATTCAGCTCTGTGAATAAAGAGTTGGTGTGAATGGAGGTTGGATGTGTGGACTGGATGTGAAAGGGTAATGTGTAAAAAGTCACTGAGAGCAAAACCACAGCAGTGGTGAGACCAAAGGGGCTTCTGTCCATAATACAGTATCTACTATATCTGACAGAGGATACATTAAATTACATTTAATTTACCTCGAACTATAAATTGAAGAAACATAAGTGTATGAAACTTAACTAAATGTGTTCAGCTGGTAATTCACTTTCTGCTGTGAAATGATCTTTATAATTAATGTGTAATATGTACTGTACTAGCAGAGTATGTAGTCATTAATAAGAATCACCTGTCAAACCCAGGTAATGGAACATTATTTAAGAGACAGTTTGGGACTCCACCAAATGTAAGTCCATATTTCTCCACATGTGCTCTGTTCATTTGACATTGAATTTAGGATTGTTTTTAGTTTTTATTCGTTGCTCACTAGTGAACCTAGTATCTGATTTTATTATTCATAAAAACAGTGAGTGTTGCTCACCTAGCAGGAAAGTGGAAGTTTTCTATTTCCATCAACATCCAGAGTGATGGAGAGCTATGCCCTTTGTCTGAAGGCTTTTTTTTCCCCAGCTTGTATCATTAGGAGAGAGATTTAATAATGAATGCATGAATGTGTGGGGTAGGGAGGGATAAAGTGAAAGAGAGAGAGAGAGGGAGAGAGGAAGAGAGAGAGAGAGAGAGAGAGAGAGAGAGAGAGAGAGAGAGAGATTTGTCCAATACATCTGACAAATTTGAGCTTTGTGCCTGAGAGTGCTACACTGTCACTCCACGTTGTGAGATATTTGAGTCGAACTCCCTGAGTGTCAAGGCTAGGCTGTCGGAGTTCATGCAGTCCTGCTAATGTAAAACCTAGTCTGTCTCTTACAGGGGTTTCATTACTGTGCCACCACTTAGATATTCTCTTTGGATACAGACGGCCTTTCTCTCATCAACATACAAATGAACATGTGGTTAAAGGTCATGGTATTTCAGTTCCAACCAAGAGAACTGTGAGAGCAAAAATAAAATCGATGATTGTAGCTAACCAAGTTCAGCTCCACTGACACATTCTATTATATCTAAGGGTACCATAGATCTCTGAGGCTGTCCCAGTCTTTCATTCCTACAGACAAAACTCCTATAGATCGCGATAAACTGGTGATGTGAAAGCTAGTACTGGCCTAAGTGGAAAAGTCAGGATAAATTTTCAGTGTGACCTCTGTGGCAGAAAAAGCCATTTGATTTAGCCTTTGATGCTAAATCTCTTTAAGGCAGCAAAGGATGTCACGCACCACGATAATAAATACGTGTAAGAGTGACCTTTCACTTATGTTCTTTCTCTGCTTTTCAGTATGTGAACTGAAATGTCGAAGCTTGCATAGATGTGATTCATCAAAACATTAAGAAGGTTGTGGAGGAATCCCTTGTGAAAAAGAAGTATACTTAAATATGTTAGTTGTATATTTGAAATATCCAAAGAGTAATAAAAGTATGTTTTTAATGTAATGCATTTTAATTACATGCACTTTAAGTATACTTTAATGTGTTTTCAAAAGGTATGTTTTAAAGTAATACATTTCAAGTATTACTTTAGCACAGTGTTCTGGAATGCATTTCAATGACTGTATTTTTGACACACTGAGGTGATTTTTTTTTTTTTTTTAAAAAAAGAACTTTGTTATAATGGTAACATTGCTGAACTGCACTTTGATGAGATAATTTACTAATATGTTAAAACTTGTTTAAACAAATATAAATGATCAAATTTAGTGTACTGCTAAAACATACATTAAAAGAAACTATTTTCAATTTAATTTTTAGCTTGGGGATATATAGGCCACTTACTAAATCTTTTGACGGCTGTTTTGGTTATTTGTTTGGCTGGGCAACTTTAAAGCCAGTGTCCAAACAGGTTTAGGTCATATTTTTGCATTCTTTTACATAAAGTGTTTTTTATGGAAAGTTTTGGTTAAATGCATTTTTTCATTCACTTTTTACTCACTTCATGTCATACATACACGCAAACTCTACAACTGAATGCATTTGTACTGCATTTTATTTGAAGCAAGGCAGGGGAAAAAGGTGGTCTTTACACAAAATTGTACTTAATTGCCATTATATTGTTCCTAATTTTAATACCAAAAGGCAATGGATTTGAGCAGTATTTCAGTGTACGATGGCTATATATTAACATACTATTAATGTCTTTAAGTGCACTAAAGTACTCAAAGGGGAGCACTGTAACATGTTGGGGATAGATGGGCGGAGCTTCCCAGAATACCTTGGGATGATGGAGTGTTGCTTAACCCCAGTTCTTTATTGTTCAGCTTGTGTTTCCATTTGTGTCTAGTAGAGGTGTATGTGTATCATTCATCATCTAGTCTTTGTGTTATGTTGATTAATTTGTGTGATAGTTGAATGTTATCTGTGTATCGTGAATGTAACTGTCCTCCTGAATGATGTACTTCCCCTCCTGCCTGATCAAGGAGTTAAGTGCATAATGACCTGAATGATATTGTTGCCAAACAACAGCTATTTTACCAAGCAGTGTTATGCTACTAAACCTGCAGCATAATTTTAAAAGTTAATATGGTTTACCATAGTAGTACACACATATCTGCTGTGTAAAGACTATTTGCTGTGTAAAGACACATTTCTTGGAAATATACTTAATAAGAACAATATTATACTTCTGTCCTACTTAAGTGATACATAACTTCAGTGTTAGAAGTCTTTCAGTGACTTTTAAATGTGATATAGGCACAATTAAGTTATAGTTCAGTATATATTCATTTTTTTTACACTTCCAAAAAGTATTTTGAAAGAGTACTAAAACTACACTTATTTAATATTCCTGAAATACATACTTAATTGTTTTTAGTGCAACTTAAGTGTCCCAAAATAACATTTTAAAGTAGCATTTAGTGTATTTATTTTGCATTAAAATTGAAATCAAATATAACTTTAATATACTTAAGCTTAAATAAGTTGTTCCAAAATAGTACAATTAGTACACACTGAAGTGCAATTAAAATGTGGGTATTAATAGTACATTTTTTAAGAAAAAGTGCATATCTCCAATTTGCACTTTAGTACACTTTTTTCCCACAGAGCATGACCCACACCTTAACTGCAGAGAGTAGTTCACAAATCCAGTGAAGCGTTTTAATCGAGATCGGCAACATCTGTGCAGCAATTTTCAGCATAGAAACAAAGTCACAAAACAACTTTACACATTACCAGCCTTGAAAGTATCATTCACTAGCACAGGATGACATAAGCAGAGAAAAATAATTGACAAAGGATGTAGAAAGTAGAAACCTTGACACAAACTCACACTTTTTACATAATCTGTCTGACAATCATTTCACCAATAAGTCATTTGGTATTCATTAAACTGATATTTTCACAGTGAGTTTTAACTGTATTCATGCATAATTTTTGCTGAAAGACCTCTTTTGTCAGGCTAAAGTTTAGTTTTCACTTCACCATAAGACAACTATGTACCACTGAGACCTGAGATCATTGTAATGACTTGGCAAATATATTGATTTTCATCATTACATCATTGATTTTCATCTCATTAAGATTTTTTTTTTTCTAGAAAAGTTTTTTTTTTTTCTAAATGTGTTGTATTTTGTCCTGTACTTCAGAAGAAGAAGAAAAAGAAGGGGAGGAACAAGTACTTTATTTGTCACACACACATTGAGAAGTGAGCAGTGTAATGCAGCCTCTGCATTTAACCCATTCTAACACCAGTGAGAACACACACAGTAGAGCAGTGAACACACACACACTACGAGCTAGGAGCAATGGGCAGGCGCTGCTGCGAGTGCCGAGGGACCAACTCCAGATCTTTTTGCCAGTGCCTCGGTCAAGGTCACTGACAGGAGTACTAATCCTAGCATGCATGTCTTCGTGGTGAGAGGAAACTGGAGCACCCAGAGGAAACCCACACATACACAGGGAGAACATGTAAACTCCACACAGAAAGGACCGCAGTAACTCAATATGCATTTAAGGGAGAGCAGGGCTCAGTTCAGAAACAATACTGTCACTCATATACTTCACACAGTCTTCCCTGTCATGATCAGCTAGAGAATGGATCCTTTTTTAGCATAATAATATTTATCCATAACATTTTCACTGTCTATTACTTTTTTTTTTTTTTTTTTTTTTTTAAATAAGCCTTTTCCCAGTTATGGTTGCACGTGAACAATAAATGAGGTGCATGCATGTGTTGGTGAAAGATTGTTCTAGAATACAATGAAATGAAAAAAAACAAAAAACAAATTAAAGCAAGTTAATGCCCATTTAATTAACCTGGCTGCCAGGACCCAGCATCTAGGCCTATGTATTAGCATGGACATAAATCAGAATGTATTTTACTGGTCTGCTGATGAATGTCTTGTTGATGCCTATATTGTTTATAACTCTGTATGGAAGGGGGAGGTAGGAGGTCTCAAAACACTGATATGCTGCAGATTTGTGTTGCTCAGGATCAGGGTACAAAATTGACATACAGGTAAATACAGTATTCATCTTACAAACACAGCAATTCTATTACACTTGGTGACACAAGAGTACCAAACAAATGTTTTGCATGGAAGCTGAATTTAGATATCCACAAACGAGCAGAATTTATTAATGTTTAGAGATATGAAAATATACAATAGATAATGCAGTTACTTGAACATTTATGTATTGTCACCAGTTTTGAAGATGGAATTAAGATGTAGGTGCTCCAAGTGTCCTTAAATTCTTAATAATCTATGGTTTAAACCTGTGTGGGGTTTAACCTGCCTTGATAGCACTGTCACCTCACAGCAAAAACGTACTGGGTTTGATCCCCGTGTGGAGTTTGCATATTCTCTATTGGGATAAGCGGCTTAGGAAATGAATGAATGAATGAACCACGCGTCACACACTGTGCATCCCAAAATATGCGAGACTGAGACATTAGGCCTCATGCATGAACTGCTGCTGCAAACAGCTTCGTACCTAAGTGGCTTAGATGAGCGAGTTAAAAGGACTTCGAATCTTCTCTTAGGCACGAACGAAATCAACAAGTGGTCCAGACTCGTCATACGAGTTATGTACCATCAGTATGCTGTCGTCCAACGCGACTAACCGATTGCTTATCTTGTTCGTAATGTATAATTAGGCTATGGCAGAATTATCCTTCTTGGCAGGGGGATCTGACCCTTTAATTCCGTGTTCGAATTATAATTTCAAATATATTAATATTATAATATTATTATCACTAAACTGACTACTGAAGTTATTGTATAATCTTGCAGTGTCAGTATCAACATCACAAAATGACAGCGCGATATCATTCCGTTGCCGTATAATTTTTTTTTTTTTTTTTAATTTTGGAGTTTTTAAAATTCAAACTATTTTTCCTTTAACAGAATGGACCTCAAGTGATACCACAACTGGCGTTTTCCCCATTCTTTGGCTTTAACAGGTCCCTTAACTCCACTACTGACGCTGTTAAAAATATCATTTTTTTCGTTTACTGATCTCTGATAGTGGGACTTCGATCTCATAGAGTTCTTTGTACTCTTGGATGCTTTTTTTTTAATCAATGACACCCCCGGACAAATGCGCCGGTACACCAAGCCTTATATGGCCTTTTGGGGCGTAAACTATGGTAATTTACAATTTTCATGTGAGCGCACTTATTTACAAAGAGGCGGCATTCATCATGTTTACGCGAGTCTTTTACGACAGTTTTTGGAAACTCTTGGCGTTTGATGATCATGACTTAACAAACATGTACACGCTCAGGAGAGTCAATAATACTCTAACGTTCTTGCATGACGCCTTTTGTCATTTATCAGAATGGCTTTACACTTACTCGGCTCCTTCTTTTTTCTCCAAACACATCTGACAGAAGCGAATCCTAAACAATTATCTTTGACGCAAGACGTGTATACTTAACGAAGTCAAATTAAAATAAAATTTGGATGTCCTGAGTATATACAGCTTCTGACATGGTAAACGCTGTAAGTTACCGTGGATGAGAGCATCAGCACACTGAGTAAGAACTCAGACTAAAACCAAACTCAAAAACTTATTTTGTTGCCAAGTGGTAGGCACAAACTGCAAAAATAAGCAAAAACGAATATCAAGTCAAAATTTAAATGAATGTAATCAGAGTAAAACTGCTTTTCTGAGTGTGTTTTGGCAACAGAACTGTGGCTGACTTCAAGTCTGAGTACATGCTACTGAGGTAATAGAAATGTCAGCTCTCAATGTACCATGCATTACATCAACTATTGGTTAAATTTTCTTTTGGGGTTATGTAATTTGCTATGTATTGGACGTCAGTTCCCCTCAACATTATCTGCGTATGTCCTTGTGTTATTTGTGAATGTTTATTTCTGAAGGTAAAATCTCTTAATGGACTTTTGCCCATCTTCTCTCTCCTGCTATGAGCACATTAAGATCAGCAGCACAGGGAGACATGAGAGGAAATGGATCAGAAATCGCCCACAGACACAGAATGCGATTACAGTGCTCCCATCAGAAGCTCAGTGAAATGCGAAAGGATTGTAAAAAGCTGTTGTAAAGGAAGCAGTCTTGAGAATCTGGAAGATTTATGAGGACGAGTAAGAAATATGTAGAATTTACTCGGAGCTGAGGTTCTATCACTACTCACTGGGGTTTGAGACCAAGGAGAAAGATGACCTTATGAGAGAGCTCTAATATCATTCTGGCAAGTTGGATTAGACTCTAAGATTAATGAGATACCACTATGCTTTGAGAGTGAAATTTTAAATCTAGGCATGCACAGCAATTGTATTATCAAGATATACAAAATGTAGTCAAGAAAATGTGTATTTCTGCTGTGTATGGGGCTCTTTAGGTCACAAATGTTTAGACATAGATTTATCACCCCCAGTTTAATGCTGGTAATCATTTAGAATGATTATACAACTACATGGTTACTTACAAGACCAAAAGTAATCTCTGCATTAAAGCTTATAGCTTCACAATGGGATAATCTAGATTCTACAGCTCTGTGTTACTTATCTTCAAATTCTGCATGGTTTTTACTGAAAAGCAATCAGACTAAGTGTTTGCTGACTAATGTAAATTTCAGCTTTCAGAGCTTAATGGCAAAAAAAAGAAAAAGAAAAAAAAACTCCCAACTAGGTAATTACAGAAGGTATGAACATGACAAAGAGAGTATTTGAGAATACAATGGAATGTAAAAAATGAATTAAACAGCAAGGTAATGCCCATTTAATTAATGTAGTAGCGATGTGCTAGTGTTCATGCTTATGTTCATGGTCTGATCTGCTGCTGAAGCTCTTACGGATTCCTGTTGTGTTTGTCACTCTGTATGGACAGAGGGGGATGAAGGTCTAGGAACACTGATACACTGAAGCTGTCTCCTACCTAGGACATAAATTTCAGCTTTCAGAGTCTAATGGCAAAAAAAAAGACAAGCGTGTGAATATAGAACGTGAAAAATTAAAGTCTTAAAGAAACTGAAATCTGATGGTATTTTGAGGAATTAAACGATATGGGAAAGTGCACTGAATAAACAACGTCAACAGGCTTTGATTTGTACAGTTTACCCTTGGTTACATGTTAACTTTTATTTACTATCTACTTTGCCATATTATCAATGGCAAAGAAGGATTTAACTGCAACAGTTAGACATGGCTGGGTGGGCTGTCAATAAACACAGGTTGTACTGGGCTCCAGTGAGGGGCATACCTCCACTGTACGCTGTATATCATCACCCTCATTACACAACCATTAACACCAGTCTCTCCTTAGTGCTTTCTGGCACAATGAAAAACGGAACTGCTGACTTCTGGCCCAGACCAGCAATACAACTCCCCTTATCATCTCTAAAGAGATTAGAACAACCCAGAATCCCTGTTCACTTTTAATCACTGCCATTTTGTGTCAACTATAAACCATCTGTATTTGCAGAGATGGAGCCCTCATGGCCTCTGTGGAGGAGCAGTGAGAGAATCTGTCCTGAGCAATACGCTTCCGGAAGAAGACAACCAATATGTCACTACAGTTATTCTTTTAAATGTGAATATAAAAGGAAACCTAATTTGTCCATAATATATGTTTGACTTATATATGTTCAGACCACATTAAATGACTTCTAATTCCTTCTAGTCCTTGTAGGCTAATGTTATTTGTCGATTTAGAATGTTTAATGATCAAGGTAAAGGCAGTTTGTTTTCTTATTTTTTTCTCAAAAGCATGAGATTTTCCCTTTGTTATTAGCAACCTAAACCCACTAAACTTAATACAGAGTTCTTAGGGTTTACCCCAGCAGACAACATTTTATTGAGCATAAGGTTATTTGACAATATTCACAAATCCAATTTCAATGGATTTTGTTGTTGGCTCTACCAAAACTACCACGTTTACTTGTATTTATAATATTGAAAAGGCAGTCTGTGAACTGTTCTACAGAGCTGGAATGGGAAAGGAAGGTTATCTTGAAGAGAATATATTTGTTCAAGTACATTTTTAAAATCATCTGATTGAGACCCTGTTTCTCATTTAACTTCTGTCTTTAATGATGATAAGAATATTGTAAGAGCGTGAATTTCCTTGGGTAAAATTGCTGATGTTTCAACACCACACAGTGGACCTAGCAGGTAACTACATCATATATTATTTACGATGAAATTTTGCAGAGGATCTTGGTGTTTTATTTTATGACTGTGTCTGTTTTGCTCAAATAAATTTCTTTATGCTTTAACACATCTCTACTCTTTGAAAGCAGTTATTTCCATACAGCCCTCAATAACAGGCTGATAATATGAATTCCACAAATCCAGAGGGGGTTACGTTTGCACATACAATGACTTGTAATGGATAATACCTTTTGGG
This sequence comes from Chanos chanos, assembly GCF_902362185.1. Lineage (NCBI taxonomy): Eukaryota > Metazoa > Chordata > Actinopteri > Gonorynchiformes > Chanidae > Chanos > Chanos chanos. The sequence continues at coordinate 37,985,934 of NC_044497.1, forward strand.
TACAACATCTGTTGTTGGCCCATGTTGTCTCTTATGCTTAATGGCTCTAAACAAGCTTGAGACATGGTCATTGTTGCAACCAACATACCAACAACCAACATACTTTGAGGAAAAACAGAATGAAGGAGACTCTGGTCAAAACATCGTCATGGTCCTTTAAACCCAACTGGATATGCAGTTAGAGTGCATGATCAAATCTAGACAGGGCCCTTTCAGAGCCACTCATTTGCTTTTATATTGATACTTAAATTTTGTTTGTGATGTTGAATGTTTGAATCTCAGGATTGTCCCTGAACGATATGACAAATTATGATATTCAGTGAGTCATTTATAGTGTAAAATGTTCTTGTACAAACAACCTACTGGCTTTTAAAATTGCTTTAATTGTTTATTTAAAGTATCATTTTTTTTATTGCTACCAGCTAAATGTTTGCCCAGTCCAGCATTTTCTACAAACTGGCTTTGTCTGCCAGCCCAACTTTAGCCTGAAGCCTCTGTTGCACAGGAAAGCATAAAGTGTGCCATCAGTACTTTTTGAAATTCAGTAAGTGCTGCTCTCTGGCTGTTGCATAGTTACAATCAAGCAGATCAAACCTCAGACGATGAACAAAGGTCAAATGATCACAGAGCCACCATGTTGTTAAGTATAGAATGTTTTACTATTAATGTGAAATATCAACAACTACTAATTCCAGTTCTATGACCTTACCATCATATTTAATCTAAAATGACTCTATGTAATTTACATTTCTGCAGATATCCTATCTCTCATTGCTTTGTATAAATTATTTGATGGCTTCATTGTTAGATTTTGATTAAATGTATTAGGCGTGACAAGAGTAACAGTTTTTTTGCTGTTGTTGTTGTTTTCCTTTTCTGTTATTTTTTGATTTTGATATTACATAGAATGTACTCACTTTCAGAGTAGACACTGCAAGGCTGATCAAAGCTTTTCAATACTGTTGCTGAAAAATATGTGATGGAAGTAAATCAAAGTAAATTTTAGCATGAGATGTGTCCAAGACTGTGGTTTCGCCGTCCCACGCTGCTTGGCAAGTGTAAAGCTTGCTTGGTGAAAAGGTAATGGCACAGTCACAAGCTAATGTCATAATCCTCTCTCCTACATCAGCTCACAGCTCCTCAGCTCAGTGGAGCCTAAGATCAATGAAACGTGGAAAATATCACAAGGAAATTAGAATTATTCTACCATTATCGACTGTGAGTCTGTAAATCTCTTTCCAATCCTTTTGAAGTGGCAGGATAAAAAATATATATTTGTTTGCTTTTGAAACAAAACTCAGATACACGTAAGACTGACATTGTATTACCCTTTTTGAAGAGCAAAATTACATAAAGCAAGTGCTTACTTGTGAGATTAAATGCCGTATCATCAATGTTTTTGATAAATAAACCTTTCCAAAAGCTGTTTTGACATACATACACGCTAAAATTGTCAAAGATCAAATAGTAAGTAAACCCATCTGCAAGACATACTTAGACAAAGACACACAAATGATTTCAGTTCAAGAACAAATTCCCACAGTAGCTGCTATGGTCTGCATGCTGGCTGTGAAATCTGCTTCAGCTGAAGACATTTGTTACATGTGGCACTGAGGAGTCCTGCAATACCTGGTGCTTTAATACAGATCTTATGGTGTGTTTTGCAGCAATTATCCATACAGGTTTTACGGATAGTGACAGTTGTTGTGACAATATTATGAAACTGACATGGCAACATCATATGTGAGGGCTCCCGCATGAATTTTCAAACAGATGAGAATCCAATTAACTGTAGTCCTCATATGGTCTCAGTCAATACTCTGAAACAAAGAGTGACAGAAGACCAAAAGAGTGAGAGCAACAGAAACAGTGTGTGCGTGCGTGTGTGTGTGCACATGTGTTTATGTGTGTGTGTATATGTGTTTGACAGAGAGAGGAGGAGCAGAGAGAGAGAGAGAGAGAGAGGGAGGGAGACCAAGCAGAAATGGAGACAGACGTAAATAGAGACTGCATATTTGTCAGTAGTATTGTACCTTACAGTCAGAAAGCTGTCAGATGAACTTCCATCACCCCAAGCAGCTGCAGCAGGTAAACCCCAGCTGTGTGGAACCCCAGGTGAGCAGGTGGAGGATCCAGCTCTGTTCCACTTGGTTCTGCCCCAGAGCCTGGTGGTGCAGCCACTCACACACAGCTCCTAATTCATTTCTAATTCAGCGACTAAGCTGAGCTGGAGATCCAGCAGGACAGTTGGCCGTGCCAGCTCTTACTGACATGTTCACTGTAAGAGGCTTTGTCAATGGAGAGGGAACACAGAGAGATGTAAAAACTAGAAATGGAAAAATACTGCTGTGGGGAAGGCAAAAGCAGACAAACAACACGTTTTTTTTCTGACAGTATAGTAACAGGAACAAGTAATTTAATTAAACAGCTGTAGGAACTATTTTATATCATAGAAAAGGTCAAAAGTGATTCAGCACAGTTCAACTCACTGTGTATCAATATTACTGAGGGTGAAAAAGTGCTCAGAAAGATATCACTGTATAGCAAAAACCCTTTAATGGTGAATTAAGGAGCTATGGTCAATGTATGCATACCAATCTTATCTGAAGTTCGGTCCAACATCAAATAATTTGAATGCAATGAATCCTGGTTTGATTAGCAACCTGGGATGTATTATCGATATGGAAAAGATCTGAAATGAAATATCACAAATGAAATATAATATCTGGCACCTACATCTTAAAAATCTCGCAAACCACTGTGTGTTTTCCCAGATGTGCCGTCAGCTGTCAGAAATGAACAGAATGTAACAAATATTGGTGTTTTTGAGTTATGGTAGCAGTTTATCTTGAGTTGAGCATGCAGACTATATGATTACCATTTCCAGGGCACTCTGAGATTTGTCTGACCCTGCCAATTCTCTGTGAATAATTTAAATTTGTATTACGTATTCCTGTTGAATGACCTTGCACTGGTGTCTGTGAGTGGGTGTTTGCAGTGCACAACCATCCCAGTAGTAAAGCATGTTAATATTCACTTTGAAGTTGTAATTACACAGTGAAGAAGGCCAAAATTCATTTTTCGTTCGAAGGATCCCTACTGCTTTACCAACAAAGACATCCTGAGGATTAACAAGAGTCAGAGACTTCAACAGAACATGACCAAATCATTAGTGGTGACAGCAACAACAACAGGAATAATAAGAATAAGAATAGTCCTCATCATCATCATCATCATCATCATCATATGATCTGAATAACGTGCCTTAACCTTATTCTACAGGGATGCTAGGTAAATGGATTGACAGAGTCACATGGCAGGAGAATTTGTCATACGTGACAGAGACTGATACATTTATGGAATGGAGTTCTGTGACAGGATGACTCACTCTGCATTCACACATCCTCTGGGTTATAATAGAATGGTCACTCTGTAAACGACCCTGTCTGCTTCTATTATTACCTCACTTCTGACCAAAGGGATGCCGTCATCACATCACAAGGATGTGTTGATCACTTTTAAATGGGTCAAAGAGTGTGCGATCCGTCATGCTGTCCTCTGTGGCGTTTCTTTGATCAGAGCACAGGTGGGGCTTCCTGGGGAAATTAGAAACCCAACACTTTGATGAACATACGGTTCTGATGCACGATACGCTGGTCCTGCCATACTGGTCTTTGCTCTCCTGACCACATGACTGAATGGGTATATCCCCTCGGTTCCGCATTATATCTTGGTGTAACAGTACAGCTGTGATGCTGTGTGAGCTCTGGGGTCTTGGGAAAGCTCATTACAATGTTTGTTACAGAGTGAACTGTGAGTGGTTGACTGTACTGACTTATCTGGTCAGGCCAGCCTGCCCTGAGCAAGTCTGCCTATGACATGCCTGCTGCTTCCCACTGAGTGCTATGGAGATTTTTCCATGTGCAGACTGCATAATGTCACTTTCACACATAGCCATATTCTCCGTGCAGCAAGCACACAAACACACACACACACACACACACACACACACACACACACACACACACAGGTTAATTGGAACAGAAGGATAAATGTTTAGCCCCACAACCAGCAGTAGAGTATGGTGCTGTGCGTTGTTCCAAAGATTATAGGACGTATCCATACACATACACATACACACACAGAGAAAGAGAGACAGAGAGAGAGAGAGAGAGAGAGAGAGAGAGAGAGAGAGAGACTTGAGACCTATTTCAGAGCAAACGTGGTGGAGCCAACAGAGTCATAGACTTAAGTAATGCCCTCACACATCTGCTGAACTAGCCTTATCCTCTGTCTTCATTAATCCAGAATAATTTCTATATGGTCTAGCAGCTCTCTGGGAGTATGGTCCATCGGCATTAGTTATACAAATGTCTCTTATATACAAAGTTTTCATGGAATCGCAAATGCACAGGGTAATTTTTTTCTTTCCCTGTGAAAATGTAGAAAACCATATGCTGAACAAGCTCACATGCTGTTTCAAGTGGGTCCAAAGACATCAGGCTACCAAACAACCCAAAAGTACATACATTTCAGCCAAGGTGATAAATGATCTTTAAAACAGTAAGTCATACACAATAGTACATGATTATATACTTTTTGATTTATACTGTGGGAGAACAGTAAGAAACAAACCTTGGGCTGAGAACATTTACTGACAGGACAAAAAACTATATTCTGTGTTACAAGTGTGGTAGACCTTCAATCTGTTCTATATCTGCAGCTGTCCGGCCCCCCAGCCCACTTCTATAAAGTATATTGCAACTATCACAAACCCTGTGATGTATTGGTCCAAGCTAACATCTTCAAAGTGCTTTTTTTGGAAGAGGAAATCAATGCTATCAGTTTATAGAGATTGGAGAAGAAACAATCTTGAAGTTTGCAGTTTATGTGTGAGACTTTTCAACACTTTTGTCTCTGTTTACTGTTTCTCTGAAAGAAGAAAGAAATTCTAACAACTTAAGCTGACACAACCAGGCTTTCTTTTTACTATCATAAACTTCATCTGTGATGTCTAGCAATGCCTCCTCTACAAAAGGAGGTAAAAACTAATAGATAATAATACTTGATTTTCATTTATATGGAAAACCACTAGTGGAAACTGAATATGAACCCAAGGCCTGGTAGACTTTCACAGATGGTAAAAGACTACCATGTCTGTGTAATGTGTGAAGTAATTTGTTTGCACTGTAAAGAACTGACTGTAGAATGTACAGTAAATACCTGGCAAAAAAAGTTGCCAATAAAGTATTGTAAAATTGCTGTTAATTACTGTAAAAAGAATTACAGTATATTACAGGATACCTTTTACAGGTTTTTGTTGTATATAAATCACAACAATTTATTGTTGTTGTTGTTGTTTTCTTTTACAGAAAAACAACAATTAATTGTAATCTACAACATTATCTTCTATTCTATTCGAATTACAGAGGTTCTCTGGCAACTCGTGTTGCCAGTAAATAGCTGTTAATGCCTCACAAAACATGTTGTTGATGAATGTTTTTACAGTTAATTTTTGTTTTTTACATTAGCTCATCTCACGCATTTCCTAAGCCGCTCATCCTAATTAGGGTCGCGGGCGGCACTGGAGGCTATCCCAACACTCATTGGCCGAAAGGCGGGGAAACACTCTGTACAGGTAGCCAGTCCATCGTACGGCAGACACACAGACGAAGCTGTTTGCAGCAGTTCCTGCATTAGGCCTAATGTGTCAGTCTCGCTTATTGTGGGATGCACAGTGTGTGACACGTGGTTCATTCATTTATTCATTTTCTAAGCCGCTTATCCCAAATAGGGGCGCGGGAGGGTGCTGGAGCCTATATCAGTGCTCCTGTACAGATCGCCAGTCGATTGCAGGGCAGACACACAAACACATTCACGCACACATTCAAACCAAGGGTCGGTTTAGTATCTCCAGTTTATCTGTCTTTGGACTGTGGGAGGAAACCGGAGCTCCCAGTAAGGGGAGAACATACAAACTTCACAAACTCCTTGGCGGCCAGGAATCGAATCCAGGAGCTTCTTGTTGTGAGGGGACAGCGCTACCCAATGAGCCGCACCTTTTTTACCTCCCCTTACTGAGGTGGTCTGGCGTCTGCTTCATGTCTGACGTTACAATACGTAGACATTAGTCTTCTACGCTCAGTTACCATAGGGAAATTTGAAATGGGTTACGATGTCAAGTCGCATTGTAACATTATATCCACCGTACTTTTACTCTTATTTGCCATTAAACTGCTTCTGGGATTGTTTATTCAAAATGTTCTATGGAAATTCTCTGGCTATATTTGGAGGCGTGTAAATCAGGCCGAAACATGGTCAATTTAGGTTATGTTAACTAACATGATTAATCACGTTTTAATTTTGTAGGCTATTTACGTTCAATTTACATATTATGGATGGGTGGATAGATACCGCTGTTGCTCCCCTGCTTCCATCATTAAAGGCTCTCATGTCAAGCTCCTCTTTGAAACTGCCTTGTGCAATGCAGTCCGATATCAACAGTAACTGTAATTCACATCATCTACAACTTGCCTGTAATTTTACAATTTGTTACTGTGTAAAAATGCTGTCAGCTATTGGAATTATTTTGGACCCATGATGCATTGCGATATACAGTTAAACTATGTAAAATTACAGAACAAGGTTACTGTACATTTTTACTGTAGAAATTGCAGCAATTTGTTACAGTGTACATACAGTGCAAAGTGACATATAAAAAAAAGCTGAACTGTAGATATCTGTCACGTCAGCCACTTACCTGCCCTCCCTGTGTGTGCATTAGATTACAAATTAGTCTTAGAATTCAATAACAATAATGTTCTTGAGCAGAGTGTTGAATGTCAATGTTAGGGATCCGTGTAAATAAAGATATTACAACAGCTCATTGTTGGTTGCTATTGAGTTCTACCACAGGGGCAAGAGACAGTGAGGACATGTTTTCAGTATTGGTACTGTACTGGGCAAAGAGTACAAAGACAGTAAGACATGGGACTGAATGACTTGAAATGCTCTCCAGACCCCTGAGCATTAATCCTCATTATCACAGTGGTAAAAGGCAAAGGAGAGACTGTAGAGTGCTTGGTTTTGAGGTCAGGTCATACATGACCTGTTTGAGAGAAAGGAAACATCAGGAAGCGGCAGTAACAAAAGACAGGAAAACAAATGCCCTCATAAACAGACAGATAAATTATTTGTAGGCTATATTTAATAACATGTTTGCTAAAGCTTGAGTTAAAACCTCTGTACACATCTCACCTACACACAAAGATCTAGCCAGGAGCAAAATACTAGCACACAATAAAAGCCAGCATAGAAGACACTATCTTTAACAATCATTCCTTTAGAATTTTAGTAAGGAGATTTTTAGGTAGCTCCAGTTGGATTTTACACAGATTGCTGATACATTATGGCAATTATCATTTCTTATCAGGTGGCTATATTTTCATGTTTGGTCTGCTGCAACAATGTTGTTAATGTCTTTTTGTATTAACCTGCGACTGGCAGTATCAAGAAATATTACAAATAACCATAGTTATGTGCTATCACATGTCATGTGATATCAAGATATCTTCACTGATGTCATCAATCTAAATATAAAGCTGTTTTTGTTTGTTTGTTTGTTTGTTTGTTTGTCATTACTACCAAGGAGCCAGAGATGGCTTTACCTAAGTGTCATTGGTAACAGTTTGGTAACAGTTCTATGACACCACCTTAGCACAACTTGTAATTCTTTTAAAATAATTTGTTGTTTTTGTTTTAGTTGCTCATTACAGAGTTTCATGTTGCCACTTTAACACCTTACATAATATCTTGTTCTTGCTGCTTTGCAGATCTATGCACGTATATTTTCTCATTACGGACAGATGTTACTAGTCATCATTGGACGCTGCGATCTGCTGTGGGTGCACTACAGTACAATAAGTGCTTACTCTTCATTTGCTTCACATTTCATATGCGCAGATTTACTCACACATACACGTACGATTGCTTATCTAATTGTCTGTGCAAACAAGGTGACTATTTGTACATGATACTTTGCACAGTAATCCTCTTGCCTTGATAGTAACACGTGTTTATTCCAATCAGTTACCGTGATATTGACATCATCTTCGCTAAAGTCACAATTACATGGTTTTGGTTATGCTTCCATGTACCGAGCTTGGCAAAAGTGTCAGAAAATTTCATGGCTTATCCTGGCACACAGAAGATAAAAATAAACAAAAAACATGCTTTCACTTTCTCTGTATGGTGGTGTTAAAATGACATAACACATTCACTCCTTTTACTTTACAAAACAGAACCATTTTAAGAGTGATTTCTTTGCAGGAAAATAGAGGGAGTTCTTCCGCTGCGGGAAGGATAACAGAGTAATCCCTGATGATTTGATTTCATTGTTAAGTCGTGGTGGAATAAAGGCCACAGCGTACTTCCGGCATTATCTGAAAGGCTGTTGATTATGCTGTGCACATCCCACTTGTAGACAGTTGGTACAGTTAATTTTCTCAAAAGCTGAATATGTATGGATTACTAATCACTGAGGCTGTTGGGGAGGCTTGTAGTCTCAAGTGGAAAATTATAACTCAATGTCATTTCCAAGCACAGGGATAATGGTGGTTATCTGGCAGCTCATTTGTAACAAACACTCATAATTGCTTTGTCATTCCAATCTGTTTTTCCGAATGCACTAGTGGCATTTTGCTTCATTATTATTGCATAGCACAGGTCAAATAAACTTTGAGAGGTCAAACAAAGAGATACAACAGACAATTTCCACATGACTGACATATTTTAAATGCATGTCTTTTAGGTTAGGGCAAACCCAAACAAATTACAAGGTAACTGTTGTAATGACTGGGAAATTGATTAGGATGAACAAAATAGACCACACAAACAACTGCTAAAGTAGATTGATGTAACAAGAGGAAGAGAGAATGAAAAGTTGGGTGAATGACTATATGTTTTATAGAAGAAATGCATACGATGTGAATTTAAATTGGATTAGAGCTAATGTCAGAGCTAACCATACCTAAAAGCTAAGTATAAAATTCACTAGATATAAATGGTA